>NW_026596057.1:3669531-3714256 GCF_907164565.1 Psammomys obesus | reverse complement strand
TGGATGGATGGATGGATGGATGGATGGATGGATGGATGGATGGATGGTGGGTGGGTAGATGGACAGATTGATGAGTTAATAAATAGATGAGTGAGTGACTGAATGAACGAATGAACAAATCTTGAATGTTCTGGACATTGTCTGATTGCTTTTGTCCTTGCTGAGGAAACTTGGGAGACAAAAGGTTTCAACCACATTGAATATGCCTAGTGTTCTCTCCTCCCAGCCGCCTCTTTCATTCAGCTGCTTGGGATCTGATGCTAATGAGACCAAGGTCATAGGAAGAGATCCAAGAAAGTGCCCAAGCACCTGAGTCAGTACTTTTGGGCCTTCCAGCTCCCTCACCAGTAATGGTCCCAGCCAGCAATCCTTCAAAACAAGTTTTAAACTGACAAATAGTGGAACAGCTAGAAAGAAGGAAGGAAGGAAGGAAGGAAGGAAGGAAGGAAGGAAGGAAGGAAGGGAAGGAAGAAAGAAAATGGTGGTTCGACAGAATCCTCTTGGTCTCATCAGGTGTTAGACAGCACAGGAAGTCATATGGCCCTGAAGTACGCTTTACAGATGTACATGTTGAAGCTCAAAAGAAGGGCAGGGTGAGAATGTGAGTGTAAGCGTGTGAGTGGTAGAGCCAGGATTTAGACCCAGGTCTATCTGGTGCCATTGCTGATGCCTCCCACCCCTGGGCCTTTCCCACTGCCTTACTCTGTGGGTCAAGGATGGAGACACGCCCAGTCTTTTAGTTTGAAAATCAATAAGCAGGATTTTTACCTTGTGATTTCACACACACAACACACACACACACACACACACACACACACACAGAGACCTTTGTTAGCTGACAGTCCAAGTCTGCTGGCAGAAGTGATTACCTGTGTCAGAGAGGAAGCAGACAGAGTGCCGGAAGAGTGGAATCCCTTGGCAGCACAGAGGGGAACTCAGATCAGCCCAAGGGATGTCTGTACAATTGCCAGGAGTAGAGACCAGGCTATTGCCAGTGTCTGTACACAGTGATTAGCAAGCTAGAAAGAAGAGGGTCTCCCCAGAGACGCCCATTGCAGATGGCAGGAAATATGAGGGCCTGGCAGCCGAGAGAGGCTGGACATATGGAGAAACTGGGATTCTGCTGGGATGCCCAGCGATTCAGAACCCCTATTCCCCCAGCTCTCCATGCCTACCCCACCCAACCCAGGTGCTGATGGCAAGCATGGTCCTCCTGGCTCCCTGCCCACAGACAGGCCTGGTATCCTCATGTCCCCTGGCAGCTCCAAAAGAAACAAGATCCAAGTGGTGTCAAAGATGACAGATTGTGAGGGGACCAAGGGCCCTCCCCTGACAGCAGGGCTCAGCTGGGAGGCCCTGGAGAGCAGAACAGATGGGGGAAGTCTGAGAGGGATATCCTAGCAACCTGGGGACTCTGTCTCTGTTGTGGCTTCTAGTAGGGTTTCATTCATATTTTTTTTAACATTTTCTTTTTGTGCTAAGGAGTTTTAGCATAGGGATCTAATAGAGTTGTGTCCGCTTACTCTAAAGGAAAGGGACTGGGGAGGACAGGTCCTGGTCACTCTGTTGTGCTTTGGTCTTTTTAGGAACTAGGGTGGGGATAGAGGAACACCTCCAGAGGGGAAAGTGTAGGTCTCCCAGAAACGTGTCGCCACCACCCATACCTTTCCAGACCATGTCTCATGAGGACTCTAGAAATCCAGGGCTATGTCAGGTGACCAGCCTTCCCCTCACCCGACCCTATTTCAGCCCCAAAGCCTGCACTAATATCTAGTTCTTGCCTTCTCTGAAGGACAGAGCAGCCTCAGACCTTCTGGGCGACCTAGGCCCCCATTATTATCACCCGAGTGTGACATGGTCCTTTCAGGTCCGGTGACTCCAAGAGGCCCTGATGTCTGGGTAGCCTGTGACTTGTTACTATTTGCTGCCAGGCTCCTGCTTGTTTATATCAAGATCTATTTGATCCGTTTTGGGGGTCTGTTGTGATTTCTGGCTGTCTAGTTCCGACCCACAGCTTCAGACTGTCAGGCCTCACTTAGTGGTCTTCTGGATCCTCTGACTTTTAAGTCATTAATAACTCCCTCCCCTTGGGCTCACCTCCCTGAGGGGAAGAGACAAATGCAGAAGAAGCCACAGCTGGAGCCTCAACACCACACACCCTAAAAGCAGGGACCCTGCTCTTCTGGGAGTCCACGAACTCCTCAGCCTCAGGTGGTGGCTGCTTTCTGGAAGAAAACCCTCTCCTAAGTGATCTTTAAAGAAATTCATCTGTGAGACTATAGCACTGGATCCTATGTATTGGACCATGGTGTTGAGGACTCAGAGCAGAAGGGGTTTGGGATCCAAGGAGAATGCAATGCCAGCAGCAACAAGTCTCTCAGGGACCATTTGCTTTACACAAATTTCTGGCAAACAGAGTGGTAGAGAAGAAGCTGAAGAACATGACTTACCTCTGTTTCTTCTTGGTAGCCATCAGAAATCCCTGCATATCAAAAGCAGGTTCTTATGGTGTAAAAATGAAGAGAAACATAAAGCAACTAGGGCCCAGGGAGGCCAGAGTGGGGCTAGAGCCTTCCTGTAAGTTCCTCAGAAACTCTTGACCTTTTGCCTTGCCTTGCCCTGCTGGCTAGGCGTGGAACTGGGAAGTCACAAGCAAGGCCTGTAGGCTTGTCCATCCCTAAGCCTGTACGTAAGAGCAACTGTCTGTGTGGCTTCCTCTACAGCAGAGAGCCCCGAAGAAGTAGCCTCCCATCGGGTACCTGGGATTATACTTAAGAGCCCTGACTGTTTGTACAGGGTTCCCAGGCCCACACAGCGACTCGCAACCAGTTCCAGGGAATCTAAACCCTTTTCTGGACCCCATGGACATACAAAGTGTGTGTGTGGTACACACACATGTGAATGCATGTGCACATACATACATACACACACACACAAAACACGTGGATGCATAAAATAACCCATAAGAGGGAAGGGAGGACAGAAGCCAGAGCACTGAAGCGGCCCCTCCACAGCCAGGGGTCCCCATGAGCTGGCCAGTCACTAGGTTTCTGGGATTCTCTGGTGTCTCTGTGGCACTCCTTTGTTTTTTTTTTCTATTTTTTTTTTTTTTTTAAGAACCTGAGTTTCAAGAGAATCTATACCTTTAGGTTGCCTCTGGGCTTGCTTAATCTAGTTCCAAAGACATTCAGAGAGGAGCTGTTGTGTGATTAGCCTGAGAGGTGGACCTGAAGGAAGGCTGACTCAAAGGGATGATAGTGTAGGCTTACTGCTGACAGGCTGCTCTTTCCCACAGAAACTGCCAGGCCCTTGAGGCTGAAGGGAAGGGGAGAAATAATGTCTGCTTAGGCAGTAAAGTGTTTGTGGAAACTCTCCCTGTTGACCTTTAACCTTAGGGTCTATGCACACATACTTTCTCATGAGGTAGAAAATTCTCTCTCACCAAATGGTTGGATAGTTGTGTGGGTCTAATACTTGAGGAAAAGTCATTAGAGAACCGCCATACTGGGGATTGTTTTTGAACACCCAAAGCCTATTTCCCTTTCCACTTGCTTCTCCCTTTTTCTAAGTGACCTCAGACTTCAAACGAAATCTCAAGTACTCATCAGCCACGTATCCGCCTAAGTGGACACACCGTCGGCAGTTAGGCAAGAGCAGATGCACTCTCAAACCCAAACGTGACTGTATCCAGGTCCGTGCCTTGAGAGCAAACCCCTGTGTGGATGCTGAGAGACTTAACCACGGGCTTCCCATCTGCACCTGTTCTTTCCTCAGCACCTGCTGAGGTGGTGGGTCATTTCCATTCACAACCAGAATGATAGGCACCCAAGAATCACAATTCTCACAGAGGGAAAGGTTTCCTGGGATGACTTTCCGCCTGCTTACATCAGCACAGACACCAGAAGATACTCTAGTATAAATCTTGCTGGTTGAACCAGAGTTCCCTGGCCTGCGGGTTCCAAAGTAGCTCCTAGGCTTGGGTCTGGGCTACAGGCTCCACCTTCCACGTGGTTCTGATTTGTTTCTGTGGACGTTTTAAAAGCAGCGGTGTACGATCAGACTTGGTCGAAACGTCGCACAGATTTTCTGTAACTTAGATGATTCTATCTACCTCCGCTGCCGGTTGCAGAAAGGCTCTGGTAAAGTGCCGATTCTAAAGTGATTCCTCTTTATGTTTTGTTTTTTTCTTTTTTCACCTTTTTTACTTTTATGGTTTTTTTTTTTTTTTAGGCTGAGTCTGTGTATGTCTTGAGTTTTCTGTTTTTGCTTCCTTTTTGATTCTGAGGAGTTTTATTTTGCAAATGCAGCCATGCATTAAGAAGAAATTGGTAATGGGGAGATTTTCCAGGACATTTGGTTTGTTCTGATTTGCTTACTAGATCCCTCATTACTCAGTTATAGAGAGAAGCTAGCTTTTAGTGATTACTCCTTCTGGATTGTGTATTTTTTTTTTCAAATAAATTTGTGTCTAGGCAGCACTCTTAGAAGAATTACTGTTTCTCAGTGAGATGAGAGCCAAGGTACCAAAAGTCCTCTGATTAAGGCCAAGGTCAAGGGAGCCCAGCTAATCATCCCACTGTGCCTGTGACACAACCAATAGAGGCTGATGCCTCAGCAGATCTAGTTTTTCGGATTATAAAGGACTCTGAGGAAGGCCAGTGATCTTTGTCACCCAACTGCACGCACTCTAAGGCCCAAACTACTATGACAAGCCAGAAGGTTCTTCTAGAAAGAAAGCTGCATTCCTCAGATGCCTCCAGGCTCTCCTGAGCCCAGTAATCCTCAGTGTCTCCTGTAGTGTCAGAGGCTAAAGCAGCTGGCTCCAAGTTTCACCGCACCTGTTCTCTGGCCTCACCCCAGGGGCTCATTTTGCACTGGCATTTGGCTTCTGGCAGGCAGGAGCTTGTCTGCTTCCTTCTCTTCCAGATGGCTCTGAGAAAGACCAGCAGAGGAGGGAGTGGGGTGGGGGTGGAAAATAGAACCAGGGGGCAAAATGCCTGCCATTTGGAAGATGCAACGAGGGACCCCTAAGAAGGCACACATGCCTGAAGTCAGCCTGGCACAGTGTTGCATTATTCTGGGATGCAGAGATCTCAGATTTGTTGGAGCCATATAATCCTACACTCTGATAAGCAAATGGACAAACAGGCGAAGAAACAAGCTAAAAGGCCAGGCTGTAGCGTATTACCTCTGTGGAGTCCCTGCTCACTGTTAGAGGCTGGATATGGAATTAACCCTTCTCCATAGCACCAGTGGGCAAGCCAGAATTCAGCAAGCAGAACTTATCAGACAGGTTTACACAGTTAAAGTGCTGACACTCCTGAGCTGATTCCACACTGATTATTCCCTTAAATAGCTAGTGCCTGAGGGGTGGAGATTGGTGAGGACAGTGATTTTTAGAAGCTAAAGGACGGGCCATCTCAGTGCAATTCCTCTTTGTACAGGTAAAGAAACAGATTGAAAAGAAGAAAGGGGAACTGCCCAAAAAGTCACTTAAAAACAAAACAAAAAAAAAAAAAAAAACAACTAAGGATCCTCAAATGATGGTGCTTCTTTTAAAAGTCTGCATTTCAAAATATTTTAATTCAATTAAACTCATTTCTCTCAGAAACCCACTCTGTCATGGACTGACAGTCTATAGGAATGGCCCAGCCTAAGACAATTATAGGGACAATTATAGGCCTAGACAATTATATAGGGAGAAAGGATCTCAGGCCCTGTTTTCATTTTTGCCTGTGTCTCTTGGTTCAAGGTTTCCATTAAAATATCTGAGCTGACTTCTGCTCACCTACCTGTCAAATATCCATCACTGATACCTAGGAACAAGCCAAAAAAAAAAAAAAAAAAAAAAAAGGAAGAGAGTGAACATAGATGTTAAGTGTTTACACAATTTTGAACTCATTTAAAGCTCATTCAAATTCATATTACCTCCATTCCATATGTAAAGAAATGGGTTTTTTTTTTTTGAAAGATCGCATAACTTACCCAAGCTTGTAATGCAAAGAATTTTAAATGAACACCTGATCACCAAACATATAGGTGTTTATCTTAAAAAAAAAAAAAAAAAAAAAGTAACTATCAAATTGTAGGTAAGATTTGAACTGTAAACAGCAAATAGTTGAAACATTTCAAGCAAAAACACCTCAAACACTCTTCCCAAATGAAAACTGTATGAAACGTTTTCAAGATTCAGCCCCAAGCCAGACGCTCCAAAATACATCAAGACACTGAGGTCCTTCAGCTTTTAGCTCTCCAGGTCCCTCATAGCATCCTGTGTATCCCTGGGAGGCTTCCTGAGAGGTGGAACACAGTGCTGAATAGACAGTCATTAAAGCTGAAGGGTGTGACTCAGGAGAAGAGATCATGAGATCCAGAAACCAATAACCAAGAATTTATTACCCTTGACTTACCTTCCATGGGAGACAGCATACAGAAAGCCCGGACCAAGGAAACTCAGCAAGTCGGTTCGAATCCTGCCCTCGACCACTTACTGACATCTTGACATCTGGAAGAAAGGGTGATGGTCCTACTTCATGAGCTTGTCAGCAAGGTTAAATGGGCAAATACTGATAAAGTGCTTCAAGTAGTACCAGATACACTGTAGATGTGATGTTATGTTAAACTTCTAAAGAAAATTTGGACACTAAAGGGCATCATTTTTTTTCCAGTGGTATAGCTGTTAACAAGTTCATCTCCCACATCCCCTCCCAAAGGAATAGATAGACAAGTATTTATTCAATATCTGTTTTATTCCAGAAACTGCATTTATAAATGTTCATGCTATGAATTTTGTGCTTGATTGGTATTACCTAGGTGAGCATCCAGGTACTTACTACCGAGCACATATACCATGGACGCCCAGTCAGTGAAGCCCACCCTAAGCAAGACAATCCAATAGACCCATGAAGACCTCAACCCCAACTCCATGTTGCTTTTGTGTCCAGCCTTCTGCACGCAGTTGCTGGCAGTGTCCTTATGGTTTTCACTTAGTTCAGAAGTTCCAGGCTAAACCATCCTCAGCTCTAGAAGGACTTTACTGTCCCTCCTGCTCAGTAATCCCACCTAGAAGTTACTATCCTGGCATGGTGAGCCACAGCATGCCAATAGGAGAGGTCATTTCTGGCCATTGGTAGCCCTCAGACCATCTGCTGTAAGTACAGCCTTTTCTGTCCTGATGTCCAGCAGGTTTCTCGTGTCCAGAGCAGCTGGTGCTGCGCTAAGCTGTCTTCCCTGCTGAGCATCTTCCCAGGACTTGAGGCTCTTTTTGACCACCTCCTTTTTGATCTGGCCTCTCCTGAACTCCAGCCAGGCAAGGATTAACTAAAAGCTCTATGGTAATGAGTTGAGGATTCTGAGAGCCCCAGGAGCTTCCATGTGTGTTCTGGGTGGTGTGTAGGAACCTTGGAATCAGTCCTACAAGAAATTACAGACCATAAAAAAAAAAGGGACAAAAGTGGCAAACTGAGCCTGAGTGCTGACAGAGGGAGACAAGGGATCTGAAGCCAACAGTGAAGATGATTCAGTATTAACTCCTTATGGCCCAGAGTGAAACCGATGCAAACAAGCGGCTACCTTTTCCAAGAGAGGTGGTTCTCAACCTGTGGGTCATGACCCCTCTTCAGTCAAACAACCTTTTCACTGGGGTCACATGTCAGATATCCTGAATATCCTGAATATCGGATATTTACATTATAATACATAACTGTAGCAAAATTACAGTTATGAAGTAACGACACAAACAATTTTATGGTTGCAATTGCCATAACATGGCAAACTGTAGTAAAGGTCACGGCATTAGGAAGGTTGAGAACCGCTGCCCAAGAGCTTGACTGAGATATATTGTGATGCCTTCTGGTTAATTAATTTGAGCACTAGTTTAATGTGTACCCTAAGCCATTGTGTGTTCTCTAACTTCCTTTCTAAACCATCTTGGAAACTTCCTATCTTTTCCTTTGGCGTAGGGAAGCTTTGACCTCACAGCACCAGGGCTGGTTACCAGATCTTCTAACCCCAGTAAATGAGAACAACTTACTTTCCATCCCTCTTCATTCCCAGAGACCTGCGTCATGCTAAGAAGTCCATCAGTTGGCCTTTATGCATTTTTGTTTTAGTCAAATATCTTTAAGATTTCTATTAACCACTATTCTAAGCATGGGGAGAGGAGGGGAGGGGAACAATGGGATCTTGTTTAACTCCATAGATAAATGTAATGTCTGGTGTCCTTGAATACCATAAAACCTCAAATGAAGAACAAAAATTAATCCTTGGGCTCAAAAGTCTTTTCAGGAAATGGTGGTCCTAGTGAACCCAAGGCCCCTGCTTTGTCCTCAGGAAGATGCTGAGCCAGCCAAGCTGTGCTGATATTTTTCCTTCATCTAGGTCTTATGTGCATAGTATGCTTTCATATACTTCCTTCCCTTTGCTCCTCTCAGTAGCTGTATGAGGGCAGAGAATGTATCATCTCTGTTGCACATGAAGAAACTGAGGTTCTGAAAAGTTCTATGGTTGGTCCAAAACCAGGGGGAGCAGACAAAAGACTAAAAAAGCATTGTCTCTGACTCACTACCCACCGCCTGTCTGCATTATCATCCCGCTAGCCTTCAGGCTCTGAATTTGAATACAAGCTACATAAGCAGCCAACAGGAGAAAAATATTAGTCACCTTTGCTTTGGAAAGCTTGCACGGATGGGCCCCCACTGAATGCCAAGAATGTGTCTGACCTGGGCTTGTCTTTGAATCTGTAGAAGTTCCAAGATTGGACATTTTGTTGGCTTTGGCTAAGAAAACGCATCGTGGCCTATCTTTGAATCAAAAAACAGCTAGAAAGGACTTTGGAGAAATATCCGACTCACATCTTCCCCTTCTCCCCGCAACCCAGAGGCGGGTGGATGTCTCTTCCGTGCAGGCCTATGTTTCTTGTGTCTATTGAGAAGCCTTCTTCCCTGTTGAAAGCCTAGACAAAGTGCATGGATGGCCTTGGGCCTTGGCTTGCAGGAGGCTTGGATGGATGGAAGATGCCAGGCATACCTTGGGAGGCTGGGTCAGAGAGTGAAGCAAAATACCAAAGCCTTCTCAATATGAGATCCTCATGCCCAAGTCTATGTTTTGTGTTTAGAAGAGTGTGGAGCAGATTTGATGGCAGTGGGAGGAGTCTCAAGCAGAGATGGTGATTCCTGCACCATGACTTCCTGAGTCTGTTTGTCTCAAAAACGACTTCAGCTTCTGTATGCCGGGGCCATCCTTAACTGTGACTACAGTGGACTCCTTTGATTTGTGAGGATTTTCCCCAAACTCCTACCCATCCCCTCAAAGAGTGCCCAGAAGTTTATTTCCCCGGTAACTCTAAATCCCAACACATTGACAGTTAAAATTAATCATACAGTTTGGGATGCAAAAAAGTGGGTATGGGGCAGTTGTATGCCTTCAAATTTATGTGTGCCTTCAAGTCTAGTTCCCCACACTTCACTCCACTCCTGGGGTGGTTTCAAAGAAACCCCAAACTTTAAATGAACAAGGGAAAGAAGAGAAGTTACCTTTTCAAGGGGAAGATAAGTGAGTTCTCAAATAAGTCTTCGGATCAGGTACCGTGAGGAACTATGAGGAGCAGAGAAAGGTGTCTTGTAGGAAGGAAGACAGGCCTCTTCCTTGTGTGCTGTGTACCTTTGATGTTCCCACTGCAACTGAATATTGTGCCCTGAAGGAAGTTAGTTTACACCTCTTTACTAAAGAAAATAGCTGAGATTTCAAAGACAAACAGCCACCCACTCCCTGTCTACCAGAAGCTGAGCAGTTGAAGATGAATGGAGACCTCTCTCTTCTCCACTCCCTGCCCACCCCCATCGCTCTGATTCTTCCTGCTCCATCAGGAGGACAGCCAGCCTCCTCCTCCCCTTCTGTGCCCCTCATCTTTGGAAGGAGCTAATCCTCTCAGAAATATCTCATGCTCATATGCCTCCCTTGCTTGGAAGCAGTGTGAAGGTTCCCATGACTCTGGATCGAAGTTGCTTTCATTTTCTACAAACTTATTGCCATCTGCTGATTTGTTCATGTGACACCCACATCCAGATCATTCATAAGGAGAATTAGACCCCTCCTAGACACCCCTTTCAGCTTGCTGCCATTCAAATAGCTGAGCCTTTATCTGTGAAAAATTCTCTCTCCTCTCTCTCTCCCTCCCTCCCCCTCTCTCTCCCTGTCTCTCCCTCCCTTCTCCATCACTTCCCTCCACACTTTCTCTCAACTTGAGTTTTGAGGCATGTGCCATCTCTTCTTTCACCCCTTAAGAAACGTGGTTTCTGATACCTTTTACTTGAGCCAAGGATTTCTGTTCTGTTTATCAGCTGTTCGGGCTGCTTCGTCATTACTTAATGAAACTGCACCTTTTTCATTTTTACCAAAAGTGCACGGGCAGGCTGTGGCCCATCTGTGCTTCAGCTCCTCAAAACACTGCTCCCTTTTCATCCTTCCCAGCCCTCCCCTACCACACATCGAAGGGCTTGCGTAAGGACTGCAGAGGTGCTCTGTGGACTGTGTTGGGCACAGGACCAACACAATTTGCCTAAGACTTCTCAGATTTTAAGAGCTGTAGCTTGTGTCTAGTGATGTGGCTCTAAAGTCTACAGTTGTGGCTCCTGGGCTCTGTACCCTCATATAGTGTAGCAGCATCAACCAAACCACAACTATTCCAGAGGGAGTCTCCTGAAACGAGGAGCTGTGTCCTGCTCTACAGGTTGGAATTCTGGAGCCTGGTACAGGCCACAAACACGATCATTTTCTCAATCAACCCCTCTGTCCACCCATCTTCCCAGAACTGTCTTACTTAGTAGGTCTTAAGGCTAGCCTACTTCTTCTAGCCAGACCCTATACCACTCCAATAGACCCGAGTCCCGAACACTGGAACTTCCGATAAGTGAAGTCTAGTCCCTCCCTATTTCCATTTCCCCTCATTGCACAGTGTTCCCTAGTGACCTACATGGGTATATACCCACACAAAGCAACTTTCCCCTTCCGTGTAGACGTGACTGAGGTCAGAGCAGACCTGGTCACTTTCAAAGCCAGTCTGACCTGTTGAGAAACTCTGCTCAGGGCGAAGGAAACTCAGGACCTGTTGAAGCTGACATTTGCTACTTTGTGGGTTACTTTTTCTCTCTTTCACCCTTATTAACTCTCTAACACTGCATAGGAGAAAACAAAAGGATAAAGGGGAAAGGGGACATAATTATCATTATACTACTTCCTGCTGATTAGGACCATCAAGTTCCTTGGGGCAAGTTTGGGGCAATATCCTTCACCATCAGGATATCTAATTTCTTCTCGTTTCTTTGTACATGACTACTTGACAAACAGCAACCAGTAGCCCCCAACCACCAACCAACCAATAAGAACAACCCTGCCTCTCAGGGACCTAGCATTTACATATCCTCTGGAGAGTTCTCAGAATTCCAAACATTACACACTGGGGGTGGGGAGGGGAGGAATATCTGCAGCTGGCAAAACCATACCCCTGCTAGAGCACGAGGCAAATCATATCACCTGCTGTGAAGCAGCCCTCTATCTCCACACCTGGAATTAAAAACAAAAACATATTCCCATGACATTTCTGTATTGTTTTACACATACACCACACACACACACACACATATATGAAACCAAAATTACAAAATTCTCACTACAACCTTCACTATTGGCCCACCCCGCTGAGACATGGCAGAGAGCAACTTTTCATGACCAGCCCTTGCCCGAATCCCTCCTCCCCTTCTTCCTCCCATGCCCAGATCGGGAGCCCTCGCCAGAGTGTGTGGATCTGGCATGAGCAGCTGTGCCCATCAGGTGTGCACAGAGGACAGTGCAAGCTGTCACGGACTGTGCCCCCAGAGAGCAGCCAGGTCAGAAGTAGCTGTCCTGTGTCTATCTCACTTCGCTTTGATGGATACCACCATAACATGCTGGAACTTTTCTGCCGTGTCAAGCGGGGCTAAATTTCCTGAACTTACTAATTAGAAAAAAAAATGTTTGTAAGTACCTGTTAGGAGCCCGGCTCCCAGTCCATAGTAAATAATTAAGAGTAGGATTGATATCTTCCCCCTTAGACAAAGAATACCTGTTAGTGTGAAAGCACTCAGGGAAGGACATTTCGTTTTTGTTCTGTGTTTGGATGACCCGTGTGACTAGAACAGGCAGGGAGGTGTGTCTCACCCCATAAGCAGAGTGAAAACTTGTGTGATGTCCATGGCCCCAGATCACCAAAGCCCTCAGCATCACCATTTGTCCCACTGTTTGTTTGTCTCCCTGTGACACAATCGCATGTAGACTGTTCCTCCTGCAAGAGATCATCAGATCTGTGTCCCTTACAGACAGTTCCTCAGTTCCTAGCTCAGCCTCTTACCCCTATTAGCCCGTCCTGGTGGGATGATACAGTGTTCACCTCCTCACTGGCCTTTGGTGTCAAGGGAGCATTCTGGACCATGGAAAGGGCACACATTTTGGTAGACACTTAGTGTTCCTCTAATTCAGGCACTTTCTCTTACAGGGAGTTTGATTTCCACCACTTGCGTTTATTTAAAGGTGCTGATGCATGCTTCGACAACTTAGCATCAGCTAAGGATACAAAGACAGAGGTCCTCTATGGAAGCCGCATCACTCCTCCCTGGTGGAGACGGTGGCTCCTTTGTGTGTCTTCTGGCTTAGTTAAGAAGACAAGTTTCAGGATTTATTAATGGCCCTAACTGTTGTTTTCTGTGAAAGCCCTGAGTTCTTACAGCTGCCGTCTGGCTTCTGAGAATTATAATCGCCATTTCTAGCCCTTAATGATGTCTGCAGTTTGATTTGCATGTTCACCTTCCCTGTCCGATCTCCATCCCCCAAAGTGGCTGTCACGCTAGAGGTGGCCCATTCCTAGCAAATAAATTTGCTTTCTCCAGCAGAGTGGTGATACTTAAGAGCCATGGATTGACAATGGGTCAGGCTACAGGAAAGAATCAACACACAGCCTTCACATTGGAGGGCTTGGAGGGGGAGGAAGGGGTGCCTCTGCTCCTGGAGTGTCCACACCATGACTGGAAAGGTTCTCTTATGACTTAGAAGAGTCCAGCCCCACCAGCAAGTGTCAGAAGTGTGTGTGCTCTAAAGTCTCTTTCCTGTTTGCTTAAAGAAGTCTTCCAAAGACGTCTGCAGAGACCGTTTCTACCTCCCTCCTCATCCTGCATTAGCCTTCATTATATCCCACCCCTGTGAGGCCCCTGGCGGGAGTAAAGACTCCTTTCCCAAAGAGACCATCCTTCTTCCTCCACCCTCAGAACAGAGAAGCCCCAATTGGATGTTTCATAAGAATTTATCAGAAAGGGAAGGCTCTTATGAAGTCCTTCAGCTGTCTCTGTGCAAGACCATACTTTGATACTTCTGGGGCAGCACAGGCCTGGTGTCCACACAAAGAGTCTTGTGTGAATCCTCTAGGATTCACCAGTCTGGTTAAGGCCGGCCTGCAGCCTCCTCTACCGTCTGCACACCGGATACAGACAAATAAAAGCTTTTCACAAACCTAACTATCTTAGGGCTTCTGTTGCTGCAACAAAACACCATGACTAAAAGCAAATTGGGGAGGAAAGGGCTTATTGGCTTGCACTTCCACATCACAGTCCATCACTGAGGGAAGCCAGGACAGGAACTCAATCAGGGCAGGAACCTGGAGGCAGGAACGGGAGGAGTGCTGCTTACGAACTTGCTCCAGAAGGCTTTGCTTAGCCTGCTTTCTTACAGCACCCAGGACCACCAGCCCATGGATGGCACCACCCACAATGGGCCGGGCCCTACGCCGTCAATCACCAGTCAAGGAAATGTCTTACAGCTGGCTCTTATGAAAGCATTTTCTCAGTTGAGGTTCCCTCCTTTTGATGACTCTAGCTCATGTCAAGTTGACATAAAACTAGCCAGGACACTAACCTAGGCTAAAGCCATCTGATTCGTGTTCAAATGCCTCTGCAGGGAAATATTATTTGACTTAAGAACTTCTTCTCTGTTACCTTCTGACATCATCATTATATCAGTATGGTCATTTTGTGAGATTGTGGAATGCAATTGCCAAACGTGTAGAGACTTTTATTTTTCAACTTGGCATTTTGAAAGTCCAGTGTGGTTCATAGTATTTGGTTGTGTGTGTGTGTGTGTGTGTGTGTGTGTGTGTGTTGTATGAATAAAGAATTCAGTGTTGAGCCAGGAGTGCAATTCTGTTGTAGGGCACCGAGTACTAAGCATGCACAGGGTTCCAGGTTCAGTCTCCAACACGCACACATGAATACAGGCAGGCACGCACAATGCCTGACTGCATTTAAATCTCTAGGGGCTTGGTTTGAGCTAAATTATAGAATTCTACTACTTTCATGAACAACATCAAAAAAGACTGTGAATACATTGATCACAAATTGTTTTTTTTCTGCAAAGTTTCTGCATCATGGAGCTTATCTTGGCTGTTTCTTATATTGCCCTGTCTCTTCCTGAACAGTCAGCTCAGGCTTCTCCTTCTAATATAGCTATTACATCAAACAGATCTCCATTTTCTTCTCCTCAGGGTGAGAGTAGTGGTGAGAGAGAAAAATTCCCAGTGTCCCCTGCTGCTCTGTGATTGTGAAGCTCCAGTAAGACAAAGGGTCTGGATTTTCTTCATATAATGTTCAGGGAACTATAAATGTTTTGTCAGGGAAGGAGATGACTTGGGGAGCGTGACAGCTGTCTCAAATTATTTCAGGGGCTGTCATGTAGAAGATGAAAAGGATTAGATTTTTTTGAAAGGCCCCAAGGACTATAAACAAGACCAATTATTAATTCATTCAACAAATATTTTTTGAGTGGATGCCATATGTCAGGCACTATTCTGGGCAATAATAGCAAAGCAGTTATGAGGAAAACCACCAAAAATCTTTACCTTTTAGGAATTTACATTTTAATGAAAAGAGATTATCCAAAATTAAACAAACCGAATAGAAGGGCACTTCACAGATGCTCAGTGTGAGCTTCCCATGAGCTCCTGAGCCGTTTTGGCATTAGTCAGTGTTCTGTCACTGTAACATGGGAAGAATCTACTTTTATTAATCAAATTTCGTTTTGGCTCATGGTTTCACAGGTTTGGTCCAAGATCAGTTGGTTTCGTTGCTTTGGGCCTGAGACAAGAGGGAACATTGTGGTGGTGGGAGCTTTAGCTGGAAAAGGCTGCTCACCTCATGGCAGTCAGAAAGCAATAAAAGGAAAGAGAAAATGAAGTTGCTGCCAGTGGCCTGCTTCCTCCAGTAAGACCCTATAAAACTTAACCAGTCCAGCTTGGAACTCACCAGTAGGTTAATATAGTGATGAAATCAGTTCTTTCACTATCCAGGCACCATTCAAAGTCCCATGTCTGCACATTGCTGCATCAAAAACCAAGCCCTCAGTTACCTGAGGGGACACTTTACATCCAATCCATAACATCTGCTCTTGGCCCCCAAAGACTCATGACATCTCATAACGCAAAATGCCTTTATACTATCTCCAAGAGTCCCCCAAAGTTGTAACTGTTCTAGCATTGTTCGAAAGGCAAAGGCTTCTTAGAGACTCGAGGCAACTATTACCTTTGAGCCTCTAACCTTTCTGTTGCTGGGCCAAAAATACTATGGCCAAAACATGTTATAGAAGAAGTAGCTTATTGGGTTTATAGTTTCAAAGGGTGAGTCCACGACCATCATGATGGGGACCATGGCAGTAGGCAAACATGGTGCTGGGGCAGTAGCTGAGAGCTTACATGTTAAGACAACTACAAGGCAGAGAGAGAACTAACTAGAAATGGCATGAGCTTTTGAAACCTCCAAGCCCCTAGTGACACACCTCTTCCAACAAGGCCTCACCTCCTCATCCTTCCCAAACAGTTCCACCAACTGTGGACCAAGCAAAAATAAATAAATAAATAAATAAATAAATAAATAAATAAATAAAAAATAGATAAATAAATAAAAGTGATATATATATATGAGGCTCATTCTTATTCAAACCACTTTAGGCAAGCACAGTAGATACAGGGTAAATGTTTCCATTCCAGAAGGGAAGAATGAGAAAAATGGCAAGAAGAAGTGAGGCCAAAGCAAAAACTAGACTCCATAGACTGAACAATAAATCCCGTAGTTCTGCTTCCAACATATAGTTGTGACATAAGCTGAAAGGTGCTTGAAAAGCCATGCCCATGTAACCTTGCTGGCTGCAGCTATATGCCCATTCCCTTCGGGCTGGCTCCGATTGATTCCTGTGGCTTTTCTCAACACACATTATGTGCTTCTGGCATCTCTTAACTTACTGGGGTCTTCACTACATGAGAGTTCTGCATGAGATCCTCCATTACCCTGTCTTAGATTCTGCTTCCTGCCAAACAAGCATCGGGAGGACAGCATCAGGGTCTGCTTCCGGTTTATGCAGAAGCTGGCTCATAGTGCTATGAGTCTCCAGGTATCAGAATGGGTGAGGGGGTGAAGTGAATTCTGGAGTGAAATCTCCTTAGGCAACGCTGTCCAAGAAAATACTGTAGCAAAATATTTCTAAAGAGTTTATGCTTGTGCACCATGGAGCTCCCGATTTAGCAGTTGCTACGGTGTTCTCGGGTGTCGTGCCTGGTGTCCCGGCACATGGTACTGGGCCTCCGTGCAATGGAACTATTTCTTCAGCACCAATATTACTGGTACTTCTCCTCTGGCCAAACTGTAAGTTTTTCAAATTTTTGTGCTCTCATTTCGCTTTCAGTTTTCATCATGAATCTGGCTAGAAGCCACTAACAATACCAGTGCCACAGCCTAAATGCTTTGGTATCTTGAAATTTCCTCTGCCAGACTATTCCATCATCTTTAAATTCTGCAAAGTCTGAGGACACAAACAAAATGTAGATAAATGTCTTTCAGACTATAAAACAAATGGCCTCTAGTTATTTCTAATAAAGTCCAGGTTTGTTTATACTCTTATTGCAATTATGATCTGAGTGCCATCTGAACAGACTATTAGGGTCTGTTAATGGCATTTTGATATTTTTAGCCACCTTCTCCATAGTTTTCCAAATGTCTCCTACACAACAGTTCCAGAAGTTTCTAACCACATCAGGTAATATCACAGCAACCACCCCACTCCTGATACCAACTTTCTGTACCAACTTTCTCTCAGTGTGAACAATGAGGAGAGTAATTATCTGATTTAGGTTGATGGTTCAGACATTTCTATCCACAGTTGGCTGGCTTTCTGTTACCTTGGTGATCACTGTTTCTAATGGGGATGGCATCCAGAAAGGAGATACAGAAACAAAGACAGAGGCACAGAGAGAGACAGAGACAGAGCAATCAAAATTACATCCTTCAAAAGCATTCCTCCAGTGACCTACTACCTTTTCTTTAGCTATGAACTCAATGCACTTTCTCCAGCCACCTCGGCAGACCCCACCTGTGAAATGGTTAAATTGTGGGTCAAGCCTTCACTACACAAACCTTGGTGGGGAAGGAGGGAATCCTTTCTGCTCAAATCAAAACAGTGTTCAAAGACGTATCTGTCTGGTAGTTAGAATCCATTTCTAGTGGCTGGTTAAATCAAACTAACTAACAAGGTAATCCCATAAGTGGAAGACTGTTAAGATGAATGATATCTTACATTCTAACCTTCCTAATTCAAGTCATGACTCACTCTGAGAAGCCTTTAATCAAGGTAAATGTAGCTGTGAAAAGCATGAAAAAATAATGCTTTAAAAATCATTCTTTGTTTTGTTTTGTTGCTGGTGGTGGTGGTGGTGTGTGTGTGTGTTGAGACACTGTCTCTCCTTGTAGCGTTACCTGACCTGGAACTCTCTATGTAGACAGAACTGGCCTGGAACTAACAGATATCCATCATCTGTCTCTTTGGGGGTTTAAAGGTTTGTGCTACCATGCCTGGCTTAAGGAGATTGCTTTTATTTTAAGTCATTATGCTTCCAAAGATGAATAAAGAGACCACAGGAGGGCTGGAGAGATGGTTCGGAGTTAAGAGCACTGACTGTTCTTCCAAAAGTCCTGAGTTCAATTCCCAGCAACCACATGGTAGCTCATAACCATCCATAATGAGATCTGGTGCCCTCTTCTGGTGGTACACATACATGCAGACAGAGTACTGTATAAATATTAAATAAATCTTAAAAAAGAGAGAGAGAGAGAGACCACAGGAGCTGGATAATTTGGTTGAAGAACCAACAGAATTGAGCTATGAGGAAGAGAAGGAGGTAATAAAGGGCAGGCAAGTTGAGTTTCTGACAGAGAGAATGAGGAGGGGGACAGAACGGGAGACAGACCATGAACCACCAACTGGACCTAGGAATCCTCCTCTGTAGTAGGATGCCCTACTGCTGTCAGCCCCTCTCTTCTCTGAGAGATGCAAGCCTAGTTACAGTGTCCCTGGCTCCAGCGGTGAATTCATCCTCACTGAACAGGTCTGGGGCTTTCAGTCTGAGAACAGGAAGGAACAGGAATGAGGGACACAAAAATTCAGAAGTCACACCCTGTTGGAAGTGTTCACCTCCTACAACATAATTTGGCCTGAAATTACCATAGAACCAGATGCCTTGGGGGAGGCGAGATCCGTTTCTGCTGTTAACCTTGATTTCCTCCTTGGCTCCTGTACACAGGGATGTAGAGTAGAAGCCTGTAGGAATGCAACAGGTACAGCTGGGCAGCTTACTGCCCTAGATGGCTGATATCCTGTAATGCCCTGCATCTTGTACAGCTGCCCGTGTTTATAATTCGTCCATCTGCTGGTAATGTCACGGTACAACAGCACGGACATGAGCTAGTTGGCCACTTAGGGAACTGTGACATTTCATTTGAGTTTCAGCTATTCTGTGTAATAGATATAGTACAATTATTCTGTCTAATCTGCAAGTAACAGAACCCGGTTACACACAACTCCTTTACGCCTAACTATGACTAGTAACTGGTATTAGGGCCAAGGTACCATAACAGTGGGAAAGTGTTGCTTTTCCAGAGTGGTGGACTCAAAGCTCAGCTCCCCTAATGTGCAGCTACGTTGTTTTGAATTCATGTTTTCTGGTGCTTGAATCTAGTATCTATAAAATAGGTTGCACTCTAAAAGGGAATTGTATTGGGCTAGAGAGGTGGCTCAGCGGTTAAGAGCACTGGCTTGCTCTTCCAGATGATCCTGAGTTCAATTCCCAGCAACCGCCTGGTGGCTCACAGCCATCTATAATGTGATCCGGTGCCCTCTTCTGGCAGGCAGGTGTACACGCAGATAGAGCACTCATTAAATAAATAAATATTTTTGGAAAAAAAATCATTATTAAAATCTAAAAAATATATATTTAAAAAAAAGAGCAGGGAAGCGTGTCAAATGGGTGATGTCTTTGGGAGTGTTATCCCTTTCCTTGTCTGGGTCAGACGTGGATGACCAATCATCATACACTGTCCCACCAAGTCTAATACATCCCCCGAATCCTCAGCGCACACCTTCCGGGGCCAGCAATCCTTGCTGAACATCAGTTCTCACACAGAGCGGAAGTGCCTGCCACCTCTCAGCGATCTGTCTGCATTCTTTTCCAGGCTGACGTTCTGGCCCTAGACTATTTCCTTCCTCTTTGGCCTCACACTTCCTCCGGGTCATTCTGGAACACTCCTTTCCTATAGATCAGTAGGAAAAAAAACAAACAGCCTGACCTCGGGTCAGGTCCTTTTCTGACCCTTGTAAACTTAGCTCCCTTGTGTTTAAGTGGATATAGCTGAGGAAGGTGCATAGCTACAGTGGGTAGATGCTTTTCTAAACTGTGCAGTGCAGTGCTGGCCATCCCCTGGGCAGACCTTTCGGTCCCCAGTCCGTGCCGGGCGCTGTGCTAACAAACAAGGACTTGAGTTCCTCACCAAGCCTCTAGACCCACATCTTCAGCTGTCTCCAGGGATGAGCAGATGCCTGAAATGTAGACCACTGGGCACCCTGTTCGTCATCTTTCTTTGAGCAGATTCTCTTGCTCCCCTTCACTTTCTTAGCTGCTTATTTGGCTTCTTTATTCTTCGCTTTGCTTACTGAAAAAGTGATGCTGCTTAAAAGAGAAGAGAAGGGTCTGCATCATAATAACTCTCGGACTGAGCGTCGGCAGGGACAGTAACAGCTGACAGGGCAGAGAGACAGGGCGTCTGGAGACACATGCCCGGCTCCCCACATCACTGCTCTGCTCATAGAAGCCAGCACACAGCAAGGAGTCAGCTTCCCCAGCCCCAACCCTGTCCCTGCAGGCTCAGGCTTTCCATTACCAGGCTCTGTGAAGATTAACGTGTCATCTTTAAAGCACTTGGCGTTCCTTGGGAAAAGCCATGCTGTGAATGCAGGCATTGCTAAAAGATTGAACTCTTATTAAGCCTCCGACACCCTGCATGCATCAGAATTCTTACAGCCTTTGCTGTTACATCTCCAGCGTCCTGGGTTAGTTCCCAGCTGGTCCTATAGGCAAGCAAATTACTGGCAAGCTCTGGTTAAGACACTGTACTTAGCACACCTGGAGTACTGGTGAGTGACAAGGCTCCTTTTAAAAGGCTGTTTGAAATGAGGCTTCCGGAAATCCTATATCCCTTCTGCTCTGTCTTGAGAATGCAGGGACCTCCTGGATATTCATAGGTTTTGGGAGACTAGATCTCTTAATATATCCAAAACCAACCTTGGATAATTGGCTTTTTCCATACCAATTTTAAAACACTGGATGTTAACCTTTGCGCTCTCTCTCTCTCCCTCTCTGACAACAGAATGTGTCTGTTTGGTGGGAAGAAAGCTCATCTTCCCTTCGCTTGGCAAGATCCTCAGAGTTTCACACCCTGTTCCTGCAGCTGTGTTGGGTGAGGCAGGGAATCAGAAGCAGACCACGGTGGAAACTGTTCCATTAGGAATTCTCCCTGGCTTGTTTCCTCTCCCACCCCTTTTCTCTCCTGGCTTTAAAAGAAGACTCAAGAAAGCCTTTCTGACTGTCCTGTCTTTGCATTGCTAAAGAGAACATCCTCACCCAGCATGCCCCTTGCTATTGAACTGAGCAGACCACCAGCCGAGACTGAGTCTTCCGTGGGTGAAACAAAGCTTGCCGAGGAGGGAGTCTGGTTATACAGCGGACCTTTCCTCGGGAGGGGTCGCTCCTGCCATTCCGTCTGCCCTCTTTAGACACTAGAGTCAGTTAGCTCTACCCAGTAGGGACTAAAGTGGGATTGTTCTGAGAGCACTGAACTTTGGAAACAAAAGAATTCATTTTCAGGAGTCATTGCTGGCATATTTTAGCTATGTTCTGTGGATCCCTGCCTGTCCTGGTGTCACCCCAGTGTCGCTTTTTTCATTTTTTTCTTTTATATCAGAGATAAACCAGGCCCATACAGGTGTCGAAAGCAAATTCCTGCTGAAGTAGGTTCTAACCGGAAACCAGCTGGGGGAAGTTAAGACAGTGTAAATGGACTCAACTTTTTCAGAGCACTTGGAACCTCAGAATTGGTCTAATTAATGTATTTGCGTAGTATTATGCCTGTTTTCATTGTCGGCTTAATTAGCTTCTTTAAAAATAATTCCTCAGGTGAAGGATGTTAATGGCTCTGCATCCTGCCCTGCTGCACAGAGCCAGAGAGCGCCATAGTTTTAGGGCCACATGGAAGGAAGCAGTACTTTATGCTGCAGGTAGCCAGTGTGTGAAAACTGTTACTCTAACAAACAGTGTGGCTGGAGTTATAAATAGATTCCAGGAATGAACTTTCAGAGAAAGTCACGGATGACAGATACAAACTGGGTTATTAAAGGAGATCCAGGACATTGCCTAAATTTTTAAAGTTATCACTGTAGATAAGTCACCCGCGTTCTCCCAGGACCATGATGCCACCCTCCCAGACAGAATGGAAGGTACTGGCTGCTGTCTGACCTACTGAGCTGTTTCAGGATATCTGTGCTCCATTCTTTTTAAGTCAGTTTAGTCGCTTCACTCTTGCCGTCTCTCTCTCTCCCCCTCAGTGTGCTCATCTTTTAAGTGGGCGCTTCTTCAGAACTCTGAAATGACTTCAGAATGTTTTAGAACGGTCAGCCTAACCATAAGACAGGAAACTCTGCTGCTAACTAGTTACCTGATTGGTATTCATTCCTCATCTGGGCTTAACTAATGATTACACCCTTCCTGCCACTTTATTTTACTGTAAAAAGCGGGGGGTAGATTCAGTGTTGCCCAGGGTCTCATTGGTGACTATAGTTTGACTCAGTCAGAAAGTATCACATACACTCATTCAGGGACCCCAAGGACGAAACGATTGTCATCAAAGCAGGCAACGTTGCTGAAGGAAGTAGCATGGGAGGGAGGGCCGCAGCCTGCATCCCACAGCCATGCAGAGACACAGTCTAACTAAGCTAGCCGTCGTCAGGTGGAGGACATACAAAGCCCTGAAAGTCAGATGCAGTGTTCCATATTATGTCTAGGTTCATTTTTTTTTTCAAGACTGCACTTCAAAAGTTGCTGGTCTTTTGGTCACTGGGAATCACTCCACGTTTGTGGAATCAGGACGATCTTTCCGTGAAACCTCCTTGCAGTTTCGTTTGTTTGGCGGCCACCTGCTGGTGGAGTATGCAAATTGCAGGTTCTTTTTAAGAATCGCCTCTGAAGGTTCATCTCAGAAACTTGACCCTAACGCCTGACCCTAACCGGCATGCATCCTCCATGCTGTGAACAGCCCTCCCAACCAGCACTTACAAGGAGTCTCCGGCACCGCCCAAATTGGAACCACAGATGGGCTGAGCCCAACCCTTGTACCCACCCAAGAAGCCTAGAGAAGAAACAGATCCAGCTTCTACGGGAAAACTTGCCAGCCTCATTAAGTCAGCAGGGCCCTTCCAGAACCCTGAAAGTTTAATAAACAACCCACTCCTTCCATTTAAATCAAGGCTCCAGTTCTCAACAGATTTCCATGACCTGAGACTGGCCCCAGAATTTGCTCTTGTACTTGAGAAAGCCTAAGACAGTGGCAACCTAACAACCTACTTTACCTCTCATCACCTTGGACAGTCATCACACACGGTGAAGCAATTCCTTCCTTGTGTTGAGCTGGTAGTGTAACTGCAATTTTTTAAAAAAATAATCCAGAGTGGTACAGAACTAAGATGACCTGATTGGATCACATGATGGCTGTTTTGTTTTCTACTGTGCTTCCTTCACTGAAAACAACTGAAGGAAAGTGACTTAAACTTTGAGACTTCATCTAAACAGAATCTTTGCCTAATTAGGTGGGATGATTTGGTTCAAGAGAGCAACAGCTAGGTAGAGAGCAATCAGCTAGGGGCATGGAGGAAATCTCCATCAAGGAGAAGAATGCTGTGTAGGGAAGCAGTGTTCGGATGACTGGCCATAACTAGCCATTTACTGCACACTCGGGCCAGGCAAACTCTCTATGTTATGTTCTCCACCAACATCACACTCGATCCTTAGAAGATGCTAGAAATAAAGTAGAAGACTGCAGAAAAAGTTAGGTGACTTAGCCAGTGTGTCTGTTAAGTTACACCACTTAAAACAATGTGTGTAGGGGTGGGTATGTTTAGAATTAGAATGACCTCTGAGTAACAAACACAGAACAAAGTATCCTTCAGTTATTTATGTGAGTGGCTTGTGAAACAGTAGCCATGAAAGGCTTTCCCCAAACCTGTCATATTGGTCCTATGATAATCATAGGGATTATCATGGTGATGCTTCATGCACGTGCTCAGTCTTGGTAGCCTGTTTTTTGGTGTAGAGACATTTTCTTTTTTCTCTTTTTAATTAATTTATTTTTATATTAATTACAGTTTATTCACTTTGTATCCCAGCTGTAGCCCCCTTCCTTGTCCCCTCCCAGTCCCACCCTTCCTTCCTCATCTCCTCCCATGCCCCTCCCCAAGTCCACTGATAGGGGAGGTCCTCCTCCCCTTCCCTCTGACCCTAGCTTATCAGGACTGGCTCCATTGTCTTCAGCGTAGAGACATTTTCTGACAAATGGGGTTTTTTGTTTGTTTGTTTGTCTGTTTGTTTGTTGTTATCTTTGTTTTGTTTTGTTTTGCTTTGCTTTGCTTTGTTCTGTTGAGACAGAGTCTCACTTATATCCCTGACTGGCTTGGACCTTGCTATTTATACCAGGCTGGTCCTAATTCACAGAGATCTGGCTGCCTCTGCCTTCAGAGTTCTGGGACTAAAGGCATGTGTGATCACTCCTGGCTTCTAACAGGGTTTTTAATTGGGAGAAAAAAAACTGCTTTGTTTCATGCCCTTCCTGGCTTTCTGTCTCAGATGAAGGCAGAATTCTTTCCACCCGAGGGCCTCTTTTGCTGCACCCAGGCCTCTGCATTCTGCAGAGGATTCCCAACTGATAGTTGGGGGGATAGGATGCTCCAAGTTACGTCAGACACCCTGCTGAAGCTTGCTGCTGTGGTTTCAGCTCAAGCCCTGCAATTAGCACACAGCATAACCTCCTTTTTGCTTTCATAAAACATAACAAGATCTTGGAACTTTCCAATTAGAACCTTCTTTAGTGTCCCTTAGAGGTCATCCCGATTACCCTGAACCCCAGTGATGAGGAGCATTGTGCCACTGAGTGCAGTAGGACTCCAAATCCCGCCCACCAGAGCCCCTGGAGACGCTTAACACAGATCCATAGGCTGGCTGCCCTGACGGTACTAAAAAGTGTTCATGACCCCACCCCCACCCCAGTCTCTGCCTTCTCGTCCTGTCCTTCACAGCACAGTCATTTGTGCTGGAGACTCAGTTACCCATTCTTTGGAGGCATTTTCTTTTTATAGCCTCTCCTCCACATGGGCCAGTATATTTGTTTCAACCCTGGAGCAGCCTTGCCTGGCCTTGCCTGGCTAGGGTGAGTCTTAGCTGTGCTCTGGACAGCTAGTGTGGCCGCCCCCACTGTCATGTTCAGTTTGGAGGAGCTCTAACAAACCCTGGAGGAGCTGCTGATAGGCCAAGTTACTCTGCCTGTGCCCTGGGACCTGTGGTCATTTCGACATCCCCCAAGCTGAACAGTGACAGCATTCTTGATCAACTGTGACACTTCCCGGTCCCTGCCTTGACACCTGATTATGTGGGTGGACACAGGATGGAGAAGGAAATTCACTACTCAGTGCATCAAAGTGCTGAGGGTCAGACCTAGTTCTGGTTCCTGTTGGCAGTTATCCTGGGAAAGATGTGTAATTGTGCCTCAGTTTCCTCACCAGGAGTAAAGCTAATGCCTGCTTTACATTAATTCAGGGTTTCTTGCCAGTAGCGTTACTGACCCTCCGGCCTGGTAAGTTTATTTTTGTTGTGTCAGCTGCCCTGTGCATTGCCAGATGTTCAGCAGCAACCCTGACCGATCCCCATAAATGCAAGTAGCAACTCCCAGGTGTAACAGTGACACTGCATCCAGACTTTACCAAGTGTCCCTCCCCGGTAGCAAAGCTGCCTCGGTTAGACCGTCTTGACTCACAGGCTTATGGAGATACATTCATTCTCCGTGTGAGGAAACACAGCCTGATGGTTTTCTTCCTCCTCCTCCTCCAGCATCTTAGTTTTCTCTTGATTTGTCTGCACGGATGTAAAAGCAAGAAGAAGAGGCAGCGTTTTTTTTTATACCACATCCTTCTGTGGTCCAGAAGATAACTTGAAAAGCCTCTGCATTATGCAATTCAAGGAAGCATCTCCCCTTTTTAATGTATTTACGAGCTGCTGTGTGTGAAGAGTCACAAAGTAATGGTGCCTGTTTTCCTGGATGATGCGTTCTTGTGGGAGGAATATTTAAGCACAGAAACAACTAGAATACAAAACATAGGACCGAAAGTAAGTGCTCGGGTAGCAGAGAAGGTAGAGGAAGATGATGTTTGGGGTGGGTGCTGAAGGTAAAGCAGAATTTAGCGGGCGGGGGTAGACAGTACAGCCTGAAGGTGGCCTGAGGATTAGAGGAGAAAGCGGCAGGCAGGAGGGTAGACCTTGTGGCCAGTTCATGAATGCTTCAGATGCCAGGTTTGGTCGATGTGCTTATGGGAGATGGTTTCCGAACAGTGGCAAAGATAAGCTGGGGGAGGGGAAAGTGTGAGGGAAGCATCCGGGTTGGAAAGTGGTAAAGAAAGGGAGTTGACAGAGGGATAAGACTGCAAGTCCATGTCCCTGAGAAAGGGGTTTCCATTAATAGAGCAGCGGACACAAAGATCCAGGACTCAGAGACTTTAAGTGATGGACAAGAGCCAGGGAACGGATTAAACTAGGAGGTCTCTGGACTTTTCCACACCTGTGTCTGAAAGGTCGTCTGTACTTCCTGTGAAGAAGCCCATGGGATTTGGTCAGAGAGTGTTCATTCCTGGGAGATGGGCTTCTCAATTCCGTTGATCATCTGAAAATGGGGCTCGTTATAGGGTCCTTACTTAACAAGCAGCATTCAGGGTTCTTTTGGTTTGGTTTGTTTGGGTTTGTTTTTGTTAGTGGAAAACAGCTCGCCTTGGTCGTCTCCTGCTCACTCTGAGAACAGAGAACCAGAGTTCAGCAGGGACAGCATGGCATGCTGTGCATGTGCCATATGCTGGCATCCCCAGCAGCACATCAGGATGCTCTGAGTCTATACACACAAAAGGGCATCCCCAGCAGGGGCTCCGGGCACTAACGTGCTACAGCTGGCCTTCCCACTAGGTTCACCCAGCCAGACGTGGGCCGGGTGGCAGAGAGCATGAGCGGGATCCCGTGTTTGTGTTCTCCCAAAAGGCTCTCATCCTTCCCAGGGACCCCTTGGTCACATTTCCAAGGGGTCCCTGGGACCCTGGGGTCCCTGTCTTCTCCGTAGGTGACTTGACTTTTGCACATTATTGTCCCTGGGAGCATTGCCTTCCCTCCCCGGCTCTTTTTATTATTTCATTCTGACACTCCGTGCAATTACGACACTGAGCTCCTTAAATACATTGAAGGAGGGACAATCAAAGTGATGACTCCCAGAATACCCATCCATCGTCTACCCTATATACGCATTCACTCTTCAGTATTTGTCTGCTAGCAACCCAGTGAGTCCACCCCAGGGAGGAAAGCCATCCTTCCTCTTCATGCTCATTCACGAACCCCATGCCATGTTTACTCCCAGGGAAGCAGAGGAAGGAGAAGCCCAAAGACCTATCTCCTTACCCCCTCTCCAGCTGTGAATATGGCAGTGAGCCCAGGTGCGAAGTCTCCATTCCAGCTGATATCCAAAGACTGTGGCTTCTCCGTGGCTTCTCTTCACAACTGTGTGGGCAACTTCACCAACCCCAGCCCGTTCTGTTACAGTGGGATACAGACAGTAATTCCCTGCTTCATACAAGGGTGAAGGGGGCCGCGAAGGACCAGACCAAGGCTGTGCCCGCTTACCACTGCTCACCACTGCCCTCAGCCTGTGTCATGGCTTTCCACAGGTTCCCTTTGCCCTGCTCCACTGATGGGAGGGACCGCACAGAATGAGAAAGAAATCCAGAAGGAATGAACTAAATGAATAAAACTGATGAATGAATAGAGTGAATGAAGTAATGGGTAAATAAGAGAAGAATTAAAGGGAGAGGGGGGGTTCAGTCAGACGGCCCAGCCAGTAAAGACACTTGCCACCAAGCCTGGCTACCGGAGTTCAGTCCCCAGGGCCCACACCGTAGAACTAACTCCCACAGATTGTCCTCTGACCTGTACACTGTGTGGACTATGATGCACACACGAGTGAAATAGAGAAATATGATGAAAAATTTAGGGCAGTGAAATGCAAAGGAGGAAAGGCTAGCCCCTGGCAACCAATCTGAGGCTACCCTATGTTAACCGGTCTGATTAAGGTGTCAAACTTGTTTTTGTACAGTTAGCTTTTCTGATTCTCAGTGTGCACCTGTCTTTCAGTTCCTGTGTTCTCAGCTGTTATTTCCTAGGACTTTCCCAGTGCTTAAAAGCAAGTCTGTACTCCTGGGGACAGTTTCACAGGTTGCCTTTATCAAGTAATTCTTTGTCTGGTACTAGTAGTTTCTAAAATAATCCTTTTTGCAAGCCAGATAAGCCTATTTGGGTCCATTTGCCACCATAGCCAGGGTTGTCACGGATTAGGTCTGGTCTGGGAACCTCCTTGACCTTCGGGTCCATACGGCAGGTGCTCCGTGTGCTCTCTGATTTTGGTGTCCTCAACCTCAGGGAGTGCTCAGACAGTCCTGGGAACTAAACATGGCTTCCTCTCCCATCCTGAAGTAATTGTTACCAGCGTCTCTTCAAACTGGCTCTACCTTTTTAGGCAGCAACAAATTCCAGTTCTACCAGCTGACAGTGCATGGAGCATCTAAACATGCATCTGTAACTTTCTAGACAGCACTATAAGCGCGTGTAGGAAGTTCCACCTGGTGAGGGAGCGGGGCCATGGCGTCTCAGGGCTAGAGGGCTGTGGAGCATCAGATTCCGGGTGCCTAGGGAGGAAGCTGGACTCAGGTGCGGTCTCCCTAACTTCAAGTAAATGACCTGAGCCCAGGGCCAAGCATCTCATTGGAGATGGCGATGGAAAGGGAGACTATGGGTCTCTATGCTGCCTCTGTGTGGAACAGGGTTGAACTTGGCGATGGTCAGTGACGGTAGCTGTAAGAAGCCGGGGAGGGAGATAGGAAGTGAAAGAGGGGCCGTCAGCACTTTCAGCGCCCTTGCACACTGATCATTTAATTTAATCTCCCCAGTCCTGAAATGCCGGGGTGACTATCTTGATTGGACAGTAAGAGTACTGGCATACAGAGACTGTGCCGTATGTCACCCCACAGGATGAAGGAAGGCAAGGTTGAGCCTTGAAGTCCTTCTTCCTTCCATCACACCAGAATTAGATCTCTGAGAGGCCTTCCAGGTCAAATCTTTCTGAGTCTCATGTCCTATCCAGCTTCGCTTCCTTGATAGGAACAGAAGCACTTCTTGGCTTGCTTAGGAGCCATATCATAGGATGAAAACATGAGCCTGGACCTAGACCACATAGGTCTGTTTCCTGCTCTGATATGCACTGGTCATGTCACCTTGGATGAAACATGTGACATCTCCCTACCCCATTTTCCTCATCTGTAAAATGTGGCTAATGATGGTACTTACATTGTGTCCCATGTAATAGGACAGAGCTACATTTCATGCCTTACACGATATGGCCTCATATCACACCTTACCCTCATCTTCCCCATCTCCACTCCTTCCTGGCCTCGCTTCACCCCTCCCTATCCTTCCCCTAAGCACCCCCAGGAAGTGCTCCCACCCTTAGCATTTTGCCTAGAATGTTCCCCAGATATGCATATGGGCATTGTCTTAGGAAGGGTTTCTAGTGGGGTGGTGAAACACCATGACCAAAAGCAACGTGGGAGGAAAAGGTTTGTTTTCCTTATACTTCCACATCTCATTCTGATACATCAGTGAAGGAAGTTAGGGCAGGAACTTGGAGGCAGGAGCTGATGCAGGGTTCATGGACACTGAGGTACATTGTCAGAGTGAGTCTCAGTGTGCAACTGGAGAAACTGAGTTAGCATTTAGAAGCTTACTGCACTGCTGACTGGCATGTTGGTCCAGCAACTGAAGGAAAGTGAAATGGAGTGGATGGAGACCAGGGTTCTGGTGAACGGCACCCCAGCCGATGCACACAGAAGCTGCAGTGCTGGCAGCTCCCTGAAGAAACTTCATTCTCACGCTCCCACTGGAGACTTCATAACCTTTGCTTGAAGGATCTGGGTACAAGTTGGAATGGGGAGAGGCATGACTGTGTTAAAAAGGGATGGTCCACAGAGGTGACCTTGAAGGGTGCAGGGCTCTGGGTGGCTTATTTGGGAAGAAGGATTCTAGACCATAGGAGGCTAGGTCTGACCTTTGAGCTCTCAAGAGCCCCGGAGATTGTCCCTTCCAGGAAAGTCCCTGTGTCTTTTCCTTCTATGCTGTGAATGTCCTCTGTATCCTGCCAACAATCTTTTTTTTTTTTTTTTTTTCAAACAAAAGTTTCTTCAGTCGGGTTTCTTACCTCTGTGAGTGAAAAAAGGACTAACTAGGAGACTCAGCAGTGTGGATCTCATCCTTTGTACACCGTGGAGCTACTGGGGTGGGGGTTAAATCGGGGTCACTTGTACATTTCAGAGCTGTCTCTGACAACAGTGTGAAGCAGGACTAAGAGAAAGAGAAGTTGAGGTGGGGATGCTGGGTAGGATCTGTTGTCCATTGCCCAGGAGAGCAAAGAATATACAAAGAAAGGGAGGAAGGGAGGGGTGCTCTGGGTCAAGTGGGTGTCTGAGGTGTAGTGGGGTGGCCAAGCCAGGTTTATTGGCAGCTGGGCTTCCATCCGAAAAGCTGAGGACCCTCTGCAGGTGAAAGGTCAAGCCCCAGAAGCGGGCAATTGGCAGAGGCAGGCAAGGTCTGTTCTGTGTGATCCAAGCCTTCCTGTCACACCTCACTGTCCCCTTGCTGAGTCGGGGTCCAGCCCTCACCGTTTTGCTGTCTCCTCCCCTGAAAGGTTTCCCTTAGATTTGTTTGTATAGTTCTACTTTCCCGAGAGAGTCCTCCCGGACTGTGATTGTATGCCTTCCTTCTGCAGTCCTGTCATGCTTCCTCCATACAAAGCAGGGTCACCCACATCTGCAACCGACCCTCTCCACAGATTCCAGAAGACAACCTCCGGCAGATCCGAAAGGCTCAAGGAGAGCAAATGTTGTACATAGCCCCACATACCCGCGAAGGGGGTGGATGAGGCTCCGAACCCAAACCTGGCACAACTCACAGCGTGCTCCCTCTGACCCGTGAAGGACAAGCATTTGTGAATGAATGGGTGTAGCCAGTCCCCATTCTGAAGTCTGCTAAAGTCTAAGGTGTAGGTTGGCTTGTGCCGTGTTGGATGGGAAGCCTTACAAGTGAGTGTAAATATCGGGTGGGCGGCGCTTTCCCTGGCACCCACTCCGGTTAGGCTTCCAGGAGGAGGCACACCGAGGGCAGTGCCGCTTCTTCTTTGGCTCACGCTTCTCTCTGAGGCAAGGGCAGCTTCCATCACCGGCTGCCGGTAGTCCCGCCCACCTGAAGTTTGTGTCTTCCTCCGGGCTGGTCAGTGCGCGGCCCTGCGCAGCCTTCTGATTATCACCCATGGTGTCTGGCCACCAGTGTCCTCCCCTGGGGGCCCCGTGCTTTGCCCTGGCTGAGCATTTTCCTACAGCTTCCCAAAATGATGCATCAGCGAATCTACGGCTCAGAGGCAGGAAATTCACCCGTGATTCAGCAACGTGGTCAGTGTGGGGCCATGGTGAAGAGGTTCTGGACATTCACAGATGTAGTCCACAGCTATAGAGCAGTCAGTCTGGCTGGGACTCGGCTCTGTGAGGCCGCAATAGAAACTATGTGTCCTTAAGATGAGTTATTCCCCATGTAGAGGGAGAGTAGTGGGGGGAGGGGGGACCTGGAGCCAGAGGACCAACCTATCTGCATCACTAAAAAAAATCTGTGCAAGTTGTTTACCCACTGATTCCTGAGCTCCTCATCTGGATGACAACACGAGGAGTTAAACCTTACCAAGTTTTATGAAATGTAAGTAACTTAACACACACACCCTGCTTAAGGCAGCGGTCCGTCGTCAGCATCTGTGGTATACAATGCATGACAAGTATTAGCAGAGATTAGTGGCAATCTTCTTCTTGTCCTGGTCCCACTGTAACTCTTACGTGACTATTCTCACGGGGTATGAAGGTCTAAAGGGCCAAGAACCCATGCTTCTAGATCATTCTTCAGCTGCTCAATGCAACTAAGACTCTGGAATCTCCCACTTAAAGAGCTTAGAATTCTCAGAACTCACATGGACATTTTCTGAGTTGTTTTCTGAGAATGGGCTCTCCTGCCTTGTCTTGTGAACTCCCAAAGGCCCAGAGGTGTCAGGAGGTCAGGGTGTGGACACTGTCTGATCCTGTAAGACTGCTGTGTCACACATGGCTCCTTGAGCATGGTAGCATCCGCATGTCTGTTTCTGTGTGGTGCTTGGCAGACTCAGGATGCTGTATTTCGGTGCTGGTCAAAAACAAAGATAGTTGTGGAGGTGTAAGACACTCTGTCAAGTTTAGCAACTTGTGGGCAAAACTGAGAACTTTTAGATATAAAGTCACATGATATATGGGTTTGTTTTTCTTCTTGGTGAAGACCCTGTGGCTTTAGCTGGGATTTTGTCAGGGTTTTGGCTTTTTTGTCTTGTTTTGTTTTGTTTTGTGTGTGTGTGTGTGTGTGTGTGTGTGTGTGTGTGTGTGTGTGTGCGCGCGCTGGGATTTTGTCCAGGTTTGGGTTTTTTGTTTGGTTGGTTGGTTTGGTTTGTGTGTGTGTTGGGATTTTGTCTGGGTTTTGCTTTTGTTTTCTTGTTTGTTTTGTTTCATTCTGCTTGTTTTGTTGTCTATTTTAAGCCTCCTTTGCAGTGTCTCTCAGGGACACCTCTCCAAGTCCCAAACGAACACAGTTTTCTATACAGCTGGCAGTGTCGCAGCCATGATTAAGTCACAGCAGTATACACAAGTGTGTCTCAAAAATGTGTGTGTGTGTGTATCAGGTGTGTTTTTGTGTTCCGCTATTGTGCCTAGGCTCTGCAAATTCTTTATGCCTTCAGTGTATTCCGTTTCAGCGTGCTCTACCACACATTGAATGCACCTGTGCCTCAGTGGCTGTTCATGGAGCTGCTGTACACCCCGCTGACGGGGTGAGGCACACTCCTCACCATCACCCAGTCCTGGAGAATGTGGACGCGGTGCCACGTGACGGAATACCCCATCCCACCACCGGCTCCATCTCAGTCTCTGCAGTGGCTATTTGATTTTGGTTCGTGGGTGCCACATATGTAAAATGAGAATAATGGCTCTGACCTTGTGGCTGTGTGGGGATTTAAAGAAACAATGTGTACAAAGCTCCAGGCACAGCACCAGGCTGGGACTTCCAGTAAACATCAACATAAGGCCCTTGCTTGTCTCCCGTCCCCAGGGCCACAGCTGGTACCTAGGGTCATCATTGTCTTTCTGCTGAGAGGAGCCAGTTTGTAGGAAGGGGAAGGCTGAGCTCCGAGGGACTGGTAGCCAGAGATTCACTAGCTGAGCCCCGGGAGGGCTACCTTTGTAGACTCATCTTCTCTGTCAGCTTCCGCTTTCCTTTGTGTCTGCAAAATGTCACCCTTGAAATTCAAGCTTGTGTCTGAAGCTGGTCAGAAGGAGCTCCATGGCCCTGGGACAGCGCAGGCACGTCAGGTGCGGTGTATTGCTTTGCCAAGGCTTCTTGGGGGCATCTTGTGTGACCGTTTTTGACACGCGTCCTTTATTCTCTCAGCCACATATGTTCGGACTGTTAATGCGCTTTAATCTCTTCTGTAAATATCCATTCTTGTCTTAAGGAACATGCTTGGTAAAGTGAGGAGAGTGTAGGCAATGAAAAGGTGTATAATGGGGGGACAATGAAACAGCCTCCTAGGGGACAGCTGGGAAAAGGGTTAAAGTGGGGGAGTTGGCTTTCAATATATGATGTCTCCTGGACAAATACAGATTATTCTGGAGGTCTGATTGAGTCTTGTCGCTCTGAGAAATCTCCCACTCAGAAGGCCGATGCCCGATGTGGGCCTCATTTGCTCATCTGTTCCTTTAGATACAGTTGTGGGCAGGGAGGGCTTGTTTTCCCACTCCACTTCGTCTCCTTTGGAGTCTTTCATTTCCGAGGAAAGTAAATACCAGGTTCTCGTATGTTTTGCTGTTTGTAGCAGATGCTGCTGAAGGAATTGAAGACAACTAGGCGCGTTAAAATCATTTTAACCCATCAGGACTGCTTGGAGTAATTTCCCTTGAAACCCGTGAAGAGGGTTCTCAAGTTGAGCTTGAGACAGTTGTGAATGTGTCCTTTTGTTGGCTAACAGAAGGTGAATGCTAATGCTGAGAGCCACCCAGAGGAGTTCTCTGCAGAGGAGTCTGCAGAGCTCTCTGAAGTGCTCTCTCCCTGCCTCGCCTCGGTTCCTTGGCAAATCCATAATGGTTTGGAGCTGGTTCTCCAGGTTGAGGCCTGTCCTGTGGAGAGCACACAAGTGTGGTAGTAACCGTGGCCCTGTCAGCCTCGGTGTCTGTAAAGTCGCAGTGTGCGTGATGTGGAGAAGTGCCAATGGACAGAGCATCCAGGAACAGGACCCTGGGAGCTGATACAGAGTCAACACCCTCCCAGCCCCCCAGCCCCGCCACCCTAAGGGTCAATGCCTTGATTCTCATCCCGACTCAGTCAGCAGTCAGCTCACCTGAACTAATTTATTTAACTCTGTCAGAGACGGGTGTTTTGTTTTGTTTTGTTGGGGGGGGGTGCCTATAAAATCAGGGAGTTAGATGAGATCAAAAGGTGAAAAGCATTTTCTCTCAAGAGCCAGATAATATTATATTCTAAGCTTCAGGACCCACGTGCTAGTTCTGTCTCAACTACCCTGTTCTAGCACCGTAACCTGAAAACAGCCAAAGTATCTAAACAGGTGGCCCTGGCTCTGCACAGTATAACTTCATTCATAAAAGTTGATAGCAGACCATACTCTGCCAACCCCTGGATGACATAAACATAAGATTCTTTCTTAAAATTCATGAATTTTATCTCGTGAAGTCATTTGAAAGAAAGTGTTTAAATGTGGGATTGTTGGTTCTTTCGTTTTCCGTGTGACCCACTGCTTTCTTGGTGTTGAACTTTCTAAGATGTCAGGGCGCCAATGCCCCTAGAGGTCAGGGAGGTCCTGGCCCTTCCCCTGTTAGAAGTTCCTCAAGGAGTCTTTGGCTACGTTATTTGTTGCAGCAAGCTTCTCATCCTGAGACACGGCCACGCCAGCCAAGCCCCTCCACCTGTCCGCAGGCCTAGTTAAGGCAGAGCTTGCTTCCTGCTGACTTTTCCTCAGCCCTTTGTTCTGCCTTCTCCTCTTACCATGGATAGGTCTGCTCTTCCCCCCCCACCCCCCCACCCCCGCTGAGCCCATGGAACCTCAGCTCCACCTAACCTAGTAAGCAACACCCCCCCCCATTGCCTTGTGCTAGGCTTACTCTTTTTTTGCTGTGTCTTGTCGGGGGGAACAGTATTACAGCACTGTCTACTTGTCCTAGCCACACTCCTGTCTGTCAGTCCCCAAATGACCCAACTTACCTACTTTTCCAGAACCCAGAAGCTGCTTTCTGGGCCTGAGTTTTTCCAGAGTGGAGAGTTCGAATATTTACTACATCTTAAGTATTTGAGGCCCACTCTTTTCCAGGCTAGTCAGAACTCCTATGTGTCCCATTGTATGCCTGCAGTTCAGCAATCCCTGTGTGAATAAAACAGCTAGCTGCCTTCCCAACAAAAATCTATGCTAATACAAGCATGCACGCGTAGAAAAATAAATACCATTAGGACTGAAATGAAATGGAGGCCCTTGGAGTAGCAGATCTCAGACGGGAGTAAATGGATACTTACTGTTATTAGCCTATCAGAGAAACAGCGGCTTGTGCAGATGAGAGAACGTGATGCGGGGATGCCGAGACTGTAATGGCTGATCCCCCTAAATGAAGGAAGGAGAGTGCGCTATTTGGAGGCCTATTAATCCGCTGGCGTATTTACTGAGCACCAACAGCAAACTACGTGCTCCTCAAGATGCAAACTGCAGAGTGAGACAAGAGTCTTACTCGGGGAGTTCCAAGTTTCCCAAAACACAAGAGAAAAGAAAGAGCATCTAAAAGATAAAAAAAAAAAAAAAAAAAAAAAAACAAGATTCAAGGTCAAACGTGAAGGACATGGTCAAGAGGCACCTTCAGCCAGGATAGATGACAGGGCACTGCCATTCGTAACAAAGGGCTGTCAAGTCCAAGAGGTTCCAGCTAGGAGAGGTCTTGGACTCTTCTGTTGTGTCTGCCGTTCCTCATTACAGAGAGTCACTGAAGCCTGAAGAGTGCTCAGGCTCTTGCGGTTAGCCACTGTTTTCCTATAAGCTGAGAGTAGGCATTTCAACCAAGGAGGTAGACTTCCCGTGGGACATCTCTGAGGCGGGGAGAAAGTGCAGCGCAAGGTGGGATGGCTAGGTTGGAGCAGGGGCCCCTTTCCTGAAGGGACTCCAGGGAGAGACGGTGACTCACACATACGTCATTCCAACATCGTTCGTTGTTGGGAGTTGTTTCATTTTTGAGCTCTGACCTGGCTGATTTGCCGATGGAAATTTACTCCCCAGATGCACCTTCTGTATATTGAGAGTGGAGAGTCTTCTTTCCTTGGTGGAGTGCCTCTAGCTATAGAGAAACATGGTTCTGGGCCAAGCCTGGCTTATCATGGAAACAGCACCCCACTCTCAAGTACAAACAAACGGCAGTACAAAGAGCCACACACCCGGAGCCCGAGGGCTGCTTGGGGTTCTGGTTGGAGATCACAAGGCACCCAGAGCAAACAGGGTAAGGCACGAACGTTTGAACAATTCCATTTAGCTACTGTGGTAAATACCCTAACAGTGGTGTCTCTGATGGCCCCACTGAGAACTAAAGTCTGCAGAGAAGCCATCAGGCCCTGAGATGAGGAGCCTGACTGTAGGCCCTTATAAACCAAGTTATAGACCAAGTGACTAGCCTAGCTAGATCGGTGCAAGCTATGAGGAACTAGTACATCTGCCTAGCTCACACAGAGTCATCTGTGTGGATAAGGAGAGGGTACAGTGAGTTAACAGCAAGCATAGTCATATATCTAGGATTAGCAAACAGTCCTAACACCTTGCTCTTGTTTTCTCTAGAGAAGAATCTTGTTATTCTCATTTTATGTACAAGGGAATTGAACCTCGGGAAGATTAGAAGATGAGAGCGAGAGGGAAAGAGGGCACCCCCGGGTATGAAGCATGGCACTCTGGAACACACCACTACTGTCCCTACAAAGTTTAATATGCTGACTCTGGAAGCCCTGAGCCCATCCAGACACCCCTGCACTTGTCAAGGGGTCCTCAGCTCCTTCTTTGCCTCTTTTCTTGCCGGATGCAGGAACTCAGAGCCGTAGTTTGTTCATCTTTGTGCCCCCAGGCACTAAGAATAGTTGACAGACACATAGACACAGGACCAGTGCCCCCAAGTCCACTGGCATGGCTTCCAGGGGCCCAGAATATCTCCACCACCACTGCGTGCACTGCCTCTTTGACTGTACCTCTTCCTCCCTCCCCTAAGCTGGCCTTAGGTGAACAATATACATTCACACCACCAGGCCATCATCTGTGTAGTCAGAACACCTGTCACCAGAAGTACCTCCTCTCCACTGGCATTCCTTTAAAATGGCGAAGAGGCCCTCTTTGCCCCTTGGTCTAGAAAGCAGTCCCATTTCTCATGACCTTTATTTGTTTGTTGCCTGAAGATAATGTCTTCCAGGGAAGGGACTTAGTTCACTGTTGCGACTCTAGATCTTAGAACTGTGTCTGGGAGGATCTCTTAGAGTCTGAGGCCAGTCTGGTCTACAGAGTGAGTTCCAGGACAGCCAGGGACACACAAAGAAACCTGGTCTCAAAAAAACAAAGGAAGGAAGGAAGGAAGGAAGGAAGGAAGGAAGGAAGGAAGGAAGGGAGGGAGGGAGGGAGGGATGGGAGGGAGGGAGGGAGGGAGGGAGGGAGGGAGGGAGGAAGAAGGAAAGAGAGAGAGAGAGAGAACAGTACCTAGGTCCAGCAAGCATCTGAAAAAGGAATGTCAGGTCATGCTATACCATCATGCTCTCTGTCACTGTTTTCCTTTCTGTCTATCGTCCTGCTATTTTAGAATCACCTCTATATTGTCAAGTGGAGAATGCTAAAGGGAACTTACTCTGGAAGATCAGGCTGTGGCCCCATAACTACAGGCAACTAAGGAATACTCTAAGCAGAGTTCCCAAACTTGATTATCCAAATGGTCTGCCCAGAAATTAAATACATGGCAAATAAAATTACATAGAATGAGTGGGCCATATTGATGTATTTAAGAATCTATGTGTATGTACATATTTAACAAGAATTAAAAAGAGGCCATGTACTTGAGAATGATCAAGGAGGTACATTGGAGAGAAGGAATGAAAGGGGCAAAATAATAATTCTCAATTTCAAAAAAGTAAATAGATATATATGCGTATCTATATGTTGGATGTATGTATACATGTATAATGAGGTAACCGGCATGGGAAGGGGCATGCATGGCCACTGGCTCCTCACCCCCACTCTGTTAGAATACAGGATGACTAACATTGTTTCAAGTCCCGCTGGGGATGTCCCAGCTAGAAAACCTTCCCAGATGCCAAACTCCCCTGCTTAAAGGGCATTGCTCCTTCACTCTTTGGAAATTAGTGCAGAATTTGTCTCAACTTTATGGGAGGTGTAGGTTGCTCAGCATTCACACACAACTTTCCAAATGCCAGTCTTTGTCAAAAGTTGACAGATCTCTGCCAAGCAGCCACAAAAATCAATCCTGAAAAACTTCAACTGTTTAATAAGGAATGAACTAGTGGACGACTAGTGGACGAGTGAAACCAGCAATGGGCTTCAGCCCGAACTCTGCCATTTGATAACTCTGTCTTAAGACATCATCCCTCTGAACTGTTTCCCAGCCTCTGCGTGGACGTTAGATCCACCAGTTTGTTTCAAGCATTCAGTTAGGCTCTGTGTGTGTGACCGACTTAAAAACTCTAACATGCAATACTGTCTTTATTATCATACACATCTCCCAAAGGTGCCCTGCATGGAATGCACAGAGCTTGATGGCTGAATAGTGAAAAAGAGATGGGATCTGTTTGGTTTATCTCTTGTTCTAGGTCTTATTACTCAAAAAATTTGTGTACTTGATCTGGGAATCACAGCAAATGCTGCTGTTAGGGCAGCCTACGCTACTGAGTGAGATCCAGGGCTAGCCTCCACTTAAGCAGCAAGAAGATCTGTTTGTTTTGTTTTAAATGCCTAGCAAGTCCTTGTAGGCTGAGGAAGTAGCTCAGGTGGTAAAGTGATGGGTGGGTCCCTGTGGCACTAATGGGTGGCCCCAGGACAATGAAAGACACCCCTCTCCCCCGTTTTAGAATGAAAGGTGGGTATCAAGGGAGAAACAGCAGCCAAGATTGATCTCCAGCCTCTGCATGCATTCACACTCATGCATACACACATGGACACACAAAGGAATTAATTGGTGCCTTTAAGCTAGGTAGGGGATCTGTATGTGATCAGTAACATGTAGGGTTCGGATAAGCTGCCCCCTTTTACTGTGTTTGGTTCTTGTTCTTTACTGGCTTGGAGCCTGACACTTCTGTGAGGTAGCATCTCTCTCTTCCTCCGTCCCTAATCCCGACCCCATCTTCCCACCCCATGTGGGACAGATCTTAGTAAAGGCCTTATGTTTTCATAGTCACATCCATCCCACAAGCAGGTCTCACTGAACAGCAACACCAAGTCATTGGTTGTCCGGCTGCTCAGTGCAGAGAGACAGGGCAGTCAAGGCCTCCCCCTTGCAGCCCACTGGGTGGGCAATAGAACCCTCGGGTTTCCGATGCCGCATACACACCATCTAATTACAGCATCATTTATTAATTTCCTCTTTCAATGATCAAGTATGTTTGGAATCCTACTTGTTATCCACACCCTCATGAAAATACATTTAGTTAGGGACTTAATTACTGAGGTTTGTAAAGCTTCAGTGTTCTCTCACCACACGTTTAATCTCTATAACTCCATGAAGTAGCTGTGAGCCCTGACGTGACACCTAAAGAAATCGGAGCTGTAACCAGGACGATGCAAGGCAGAGAGAAAGGGTTCAGCACAGCACCCTGTGCCTGCTGAGAAGACAGCCTCTATCCTGCGCTGTGCTGCCTCCCGGGAGTCTGTAAATCTGGAGGAAACAGTCACCTGTTCAGCGAAAGGGCTCCAAGCCGAGGACCTGCTGAAGGCAGACCCTGGCCAAGGGCAGCCAGTTTGCTCCAGAGGCCCTGGTGAGGGTCAGCTTGGCCATCTACTGGCCACTTCCCACCCCTACCCTGCCACCTCCCAAAAGAGGGTGTCTGGGGTCTAGAGGATGCTGACATCATAGGGCTGAAGGACCGTCAGAGGAGGCACAGATGACCCCAGCTTACTTAGGATTCTCTGTAGTTTCATTTATCTGATTGGAAGATGGCTGTTTAAAACCTCTCATGTCTCTAACTCAGCCAATTTAACAATGCACTTAAAGTGGCTTTCCCAAGATCAGAATGCCGAGAGTCTGATGGTTTGGATCCCAGCTGCAGCAGTTATTAATGATACGACTTTGGGTAAATTACATAATCCTTGTGGGCCTCAGTTTCCACATCTGTAAAATGCCTGGACATGGGTGGATAGGGTGAAATGAGGTGATTATTACATAGAGTGTTTCGCACACGGCAGGCACGTAGGAAATGCTCACAGAATCCTGGGTGGTCCAGGGCCTGCCACTCATAACCCCGTGCACGCTGTTTGAGGACAGGAGTTTGGACAACGCCCACCTCTTTCAGTGACGGCAGCACCCTCTTATTTCGGCCACTCCTTGAATACTGGAGAAGGGAGTGGCTGGCGTGGGAAGTTAGCCATTCAGGGAGTCCAGGCAGCCACAGCTTCGTGGATGGCCTTCCAGAAATCCATCTCAGCCGAGGCAATCCCCTGAGATCTGGAGCTGGAAGGATCTCAGCACGCTGGAGTCTGAGGGGACGTTCCCTCTCCAGCGCCCAGGTTTCTCTCAGTCACTGTAGACTGTTCACCCAAGACCCTCATCGGAACTTCATAAATGGAGATCGGGAGAGCAGGAATAGGCTGAGCCTATAGACCCTGCTGTGGACTCGCTTCTGTCTTTTCCTCTACCACAGGCTGTTTGGTGTCAGTCTGCCCAGAGGCCAGGCTCGTGAACACAGTGATAACAGAAGTGTCATAAATGGCTGACAACGCCAGTCTCTAGTAAATCTACTTAAAGGGTGGGAATGAATGGGAAATTCAGGAGCACCAGAGAGCTACACCCTAAGAACTTAGACAGAGACCAGCAACGCCAGAGAGGCCCACCTGCCTGGAGACGAAATTGCAAATTATAGCCCGGGAGGCCACAGCGCTGAGTAATATCTCCTGATGTTAATAAAGTCTTTGAGAGCCTGGATCGCGCAACTTATTGAACTTAATTTATATTTTCTTAGGCAAAATCTCCATGACCTGGATAGAAATTCAGCCAGAAAGTAATAAAGCATGGAAAGCCACAGGTTATGAGCGCCCACTGAGCTGTCAGGGGCCTTGCGCCATGACTCGCTGTATTTTAAGTGTTATAGGAAATGAGATGATATTGGACATTTGCTAAGTGAATTTTACGTGCCAGGAATTGTGCGGTGAACTCAGATGACCTGCAGTCGTCAGACACCCTCAAAAGCCCTCTGCAGGAAGACATTTTAGTCTCCTGGAATGTTTCGTCTTTCTGTTATAAGACATGTTCTTTGACCTTGGGAGTTTGACCTCTCTTCCACTCAAGGTGGCCAAAAAAGAAAAAAGTCATATTCCCAGTTACTCACAAAGAGATCAAGAGGCTTATTTCATTTCTACAACAGATCGTTAGCCAGGCTGAAAGCCGTCCACGAACCACAGTAGCCACCTGTCCTTGCGGTAGACAGCAGTTCCGGCCTCTGCGGCAGGGAGGGCTGACCGCGTCTGAGATCTCTTAGTTCCGCTCGGAGCTTGGTGAGATCATGCATAGTAAGAAAGCGTCTCAGCCAGATACCCAGGCTCAGAAAGCTGAGCTCCCGGGTTGGGGTGCAGACAACAGGTAGGAGCTTTTCTCCACCCTTCGTGCTTCTCCTACTGACCTGAAAAGAGTTCTCACAAACGCCCTAAGTCTGGAGACTCTTTGATACAGAAGCTATCATTCCCACCAGAGCCCAGCCACCCAGACCTCGTAGTTGCTTCCCCCGGGGGAGATAGAAACAGGACCAGGTCTGGCCTGGTGTTTCCAGGATGGGTCAGGAGAGTCTGGTATACAGCGGTCCCTCTGTTTGCCTTCTTGCCACAAAAGCCTCACACCTTCCACCCTGTGAATTTGTCCCTTAAACGTGACGGTTCAAGCATGGGAGAGAGAGCTTAGTTTGGCAAAGCGCCTGCCACACAAACTCAGGGACCTGAGTTCAGATTCCCAGCACCCTGGGAAAGGGTCACTCAACCTCCAAAGGGCTCAAAACCCATGGCTTGAGAACCACCGCACAGCACTCACACACATACACAAAAGATGAGAGTTCCTGCTTAATTATTTCAGTTACTGCAGCTCCTGCATCCTTGTTCATCTTTGTTGATGGGGGCTCCTGAGGCTTCTCTGGCTCCTATGCAGTTATACAGAGCATGGGAGCTCCCATATCTGCATGATAGAGGGCCAGGATTAGAAGTAAGTTCACTCCTAGAACTTACTTCATAATCTGCCCTGAGACCGCTCTGGCTTCTTGGACCATCTAACTCAGAGGCCCAGGTGCGCTCAGCTTCTCTGAGCTCTGCCGGATGTTGTGTAGGAACTAGATTCTATTAGTTGGGGGGCACATACTCTTCTCACCAACACCGGTGATCCTCAGTGTTCTCCATGTGGCTTTGTGTCAAGTTTCATGGCTGCTGTCTAGCCACCAGGGATTGTGCTCATGGGGTGTATCTGAAGCCTCGGCGTTGGACAGTCAGTAAAGAGACAGTGAAGTTAGCTACTAGGTGGGATTTGGGCAGCGTCGCATGAGAGGAAAAGCCAGTGATTGCTCATCTCTCTCAGTGGCATCAGGTAATGAATAAATTCCAAATTGTCAGGAAAAAAAAAATCAGCCACAGTCTCTTACTGCCTGGCTCTTCAAAGGTGGCCAGCTGTGCAAAGTGGGGATCTGAAGTTGGGATTTCATGACACTCAGGGAATAACGAGGTCAGGGCCGGTAATAAACTCTTTTTTTTTCCCTTTGAAGATACCTTCTTTTCTTCTCTGGATCCTAGGACTCCAGGCTGCCTCCCCTGGAAACTAGCTGAGCTCCTGAATCAAAGGTCTGAAAGAAGGTGTGGGATGGAAAGGCCTGCCTGCCACAAGTGGGTACACAGGGTGAGGGCTGGCTGGTGAGGACAGGTGACAGGCCTAGGAGTAGAAGACAAGAATGTTAGAGCAATCGGTTTTACTCTCCCGGGAAGGTCAAGCACATCCTCTGCTTTGCCGATGAGGAAACGGAGGCCTGAAATGTTAAGCGACTCACCTGGGTCACAGCGGTGGGTTATTGTAGAAACAGATCTGTCGGGGGAAGACTTTTTCCTTCTTGAAGAAAAGCCCACCAGCCAGCCATGGGGAGATTGTGCCTAGAAGGCTGTTGTCTTGAACAGTTGACTGAGGCATGGCCGGCCAGGTGCAAGTTGACCTCCACAGTTGTAAACAACCAAGTTCAGTGCCCGGCCTCTGCAGTGTGGACACGCTGTATGCTGTCCAGTGGCCAGCCTGTTCCCAGCAGTATCTCCTGGGTAACACCAAACACTCCGAGATCTAAAAGGAGGTTGAAATTCAAATGTGTGTTCTTCCTCCCAGCTACAGCAAGCTGGGATGGGTAATTTGATGAGAGCAACAGAGACTCCTGGGACGACTGGCAATTTGAGTTTCTCAGAGACAGACAATATGTTGGTACCAGATGTCATTTTAAGCTAAAAAACCTATGGTTATGTTGCTTAGATGATCTTCTTTATTTACTCTAACCCATAATCCCCAAGCCATTCTAGATTGAATGTGGGCTGCTGAGCATTCCTGGGAGAACCACAGCTCAGTATTTTTAGGTGTTGCCATTTCCGGCTGGGGAATAACTTCCTTTCCCAAAGCTTCATGTGTTTGGTATCTGATTACCCCTGTGCTTATTCTGCCACAGGTCCTCAGGAGCCGGCACCTTGCTCCCCTCTCCCAGGGAAGCGTCACCATGAATGGTGTGCTCAATCTGCGCCGTGCCCTGAGACCTCCCTGGGGAAGTCTGTGCCTCGTTCACTGGATCTGTTGCTTGGACAGGTCCCTGCCCCTTTTCTCCTGCCCCCTTCTAGACATTGCTGAGAAGAAGGAAAGGACCAGGGACCCTATGGGTTTGCAGAATTGGGGACAGAGGCAAAAGAGTGAGCCTTCTCTGACCATGCAGGGTAGAGAGGCTGTCAAGAGCCTAAAGAATGTATTTGCCTCTGGCCAGCACCAAGCCTGTTCCACCAGTCCATGTGTCCTCCCATCTGTCCTGGTCCCTGCCAGCCCTGTCTAGACTGCTCCCCGGACCCATGTTTCACCTGGGTACCTGAGTACTCTTCAGTGCTCTAAGCCCTCCTGGAGCTGCCATGCTTCCCTTCCCCAGCCTTTTCAGGGCTGCTCTGGTCTGTCGCCACTGGTGGGTCAGGGATGGCCAGAGAGGCTAAGTATAATGTTTTCCCCCTCGGAAGAAGGGAGACTTTCAGGACAGAGGTCCCAGGCAGTCCCTTTGGGGAGTGGAGGGAGTTTGCAGCCCCAGGATGGGCCTCCCAAGCCTCTGCATGCTTTGCATCAAGAGGTCTGCAACTGAAGGGCTCTCAGGGGTAGCACAGGCATGAAGAGTTGACAGTGCCTGGAGGGGAAGCAGGAGTGTCCTGAGTGTCACAGACCTGCCTGCTCCGCCACCTGTCAATTTAGTTACCTGGACAAGTCTCTTCCGCATCCTGAACTTGTTTGCACCTCAACTTATGGTCTGCTTAATGTTCTGATAGAATGTGCAAACCTGCGTGTGTGTGTGTGTGTGTGTGTGTGTGTGTGTGTGTGTGTGTGTGTG
>NW_026596057.1:3667143-3669521 GCF_907164565.1 Psammomys obesus | reverse complement strand
GTGTGTGTGTGTGTGTGTGTGTGTGTGTGTGTGTGTGTGTGTGTGTGTGTATACGTGCAGGAGTTCACGGAGGCCAGAGATTGATGTTAGGTGTCTCCTTCAATCACTCTTCACCTTATGTATACATGTTTATTATCAGCAGGTCAGTCTGTCTGGTGTGTGTGTGTGTGTGTGTGTGTGTGGTGTGTGCTCCTGCTCATGTGAAAACACACGTGCAGTGAAGTGCATGTGAGTCAGAGGACAATTCTACCTTCGGTTCCAGGGGGTCAAACTGCAGTCCTCAAGTTTGCACCATAAGCTCTTTGACCTGCTGTGCCATCTTGCCAGCCCTTCCCCCTGTTTTTTGAGGCAGAGTCTCTCACCAGGTCCAAAGCTTGCTGACCCAGCTAGAATGTCACTAAGGTTAAAGTTGTGTACCCCGTGCCAGCTCTCACTTGGATACTAGGGACCCAAACTTGGGTCCAACGGCAACCTAACAAATGAGCCTTCTGCTCAGCTGCTCAGCCCTCTAAACAAACCATTCTAGGTTTATCGTGTTTCTTTAAAAGCACGTACTACATCTAACCTACTGAGCATCATGGCTCAGCAGCATGGTGCACTGTCGGTTGTCAGATGTTTTTACCGGTGAGATTACTCACTCCTCCGACCAGCCCGTTGTGAGAGCACTAGCCCAGGAAGAACTGAATTCCAAGCTTGGTCTCCCTCCACTGGATGCTGATTACTTTTGTACCATCATAGAGTCAAAACATCCTGGGCTGAAGCTTTGTAAGTGAGGGGCTGGCTGCTCCCCTGAAGTAGATACGGTCAGTCCCACTGTGCAGAAGGCTTGTTCTCGGGGCTGAATGAGGGAGGCTACATGCATGTATAATGCTCCCTCCTCTGGTAGTAAGTGGAGCTGTTGACCTCAGTAACTAATGCTTCTGCCACTGTAATGCAGGGGAGGGCACGCCTCAGTCTGTCCTCCTCCCACCCCCCTGCTCTTCTCAGAGTTCCCTCCAGAACGTACGACCATCCTGATTCATGGGGCCGTTAACATGAGGTCGAAATACTCACTGCGGAAAAACGGAGGCACACGGCAGCCTCCACATCTGCGGCGTACACCTGCGCTGTCAGCCTTCCAAGAAAAGTACAGGCTCTCTGAAGCTGAGGAAACTCTGCCCCAACAAAACATGACAGCGTGAACTCCCAGACTGGTTCTGGCACAGTGCAGATGGCCAGGGGCAGTTCTGCGACCACCTCGATTGGGAAATGCCTACCGAGGGACAGGGGTCAGCATAGAGCCTAGCAAGAATCACACCATAGCTCAGAGCCAACTTCCATAGGGAGTACAGGGCACAGCTTGCCTGTCTGTCCTCATGTGGAGGGCTGCTTACATCTCTTTTTCTGGAGTACGACTCCCCTTTCTGTTGGGGCCCGTGTGGTTGGCATCATCCCCATCTCCCTGTCATTGCCCCTCACTGGACACCATTTTCTTCTGGCCCATGAGCTTGGGTGTGTCTTCTCTCTGCCATTGTACGGGCCCTTCCCATTTGAGATAAGCCCCTCTGCTCCATATCCTGCATCCCTCTGTCTCCATAAAACAGGAACCCAACACCACACACGGGTGCTCTCTCCTGGTCCCCATACTCTTCTGTGAACGAGACCCCTCTGTTTTAGCCCTGTCCTGGATCACATCCACCAGTCAGGGAACATTGAGAAACAAATCCAAGTCTTCCCTTAAAAAATCAATACCTGCCTTTCTTCCAGTGCCCACTCTGCAACTGCTAATTTTGTCACCTTCTTCAAAAATATAATAAAGAGCACTTCCCATGTGACTGCTTCTCTGCCATTCACCGGCCCCTGAGAAGCCTCTGCTGGTTAGGACTCTTTTATTCTTACAAGAATTGCTTTGACACACTTTTTCTGTAGTGGATTTGTCCTCTATTAATTTAGCACAGGTTCAGTCTCTTAGAGCCTTTACGTGTGGAAGGGATAGAAAGATACTATATGTTACAGAAAGCCTTCAAATGGGAGCCCATGAGCCGTAGAGGTCACAGAGGGTCAAACATGTCAGAAGCAAAGGAAATAAAGGAAACAAAATACTGCCTGTCCCTGTGTCTTGGTAAAAGCAATGGGAAGAGCCAGCACTCGAAACAGATGTTTGGAAATAAGAATTTAAGGCCGTCACATTTCCTCCCTCCAGTCTCACAACTGCCATTTGTGCCCATAGTTAAGGCACGACTTGTCCATGCCGCCTAATACCTGTTCTGGGAAATTCTCACAAACTGACATGCCCCCACTTGAGGGGAGTGGATGGAAAGGGAAAGGAAGGGGATTTAATTCTTTTTCTTAGTGTGTGTGTGTGTGTGTGTGTGTGTGTGTGTGTGTGTGTGTGTGTG
>NW_026596057.1:3625030-3667133 GCF_907164565.1 Psammomys obesus | reverse complement strand
GTGTGTGTGTGTGTGTGTGTGTGTGTGTGTGTGTGTGTGTGTGTGTGCATATGCTCAGAGTCAAACCCAGGACCTCACAGACATGCCAGGCCAATACTCTACCACTGAGCCACAGCTCTATCCCAGCCTCTAAATATAATACTCTAAAGGTGTGGCCCCTGGTAGGTCAACCATGCTCAAGGGAAAGAAGACTTGCATGAATTATTCTTGATAGATTTAAAAATAAAAATAAAAAAGACACAAGGATAGGCCGGTAGGGAAGGAGGTTGATCTGGGAAGAATTGGGAGAAGGAATGAATATCATCAAAATACATTGTATGATATTCCCAAAGAGCTAATAAAAATCACAAAAAAATATGTAAACGAAGAAACCAATGGTGCTTATTTGCATATTGCATTAAAATGTTCCTCTTCCCAGTGTTCCTTTTAAGGAGATGGTGTTTGCGTGTGTTGAATTGTTTCTTCACACCTCCTTTGATGTTACTGAGTCTACAATCACATTTGAAAGAACGTAGATTTGGGACTCAGAGCCAAGTTAAATCCAACCTAGCCACTTAGTGGCAAGTTATGATGACCACAAAACCCAAGGTGCTTGTCTGTAAAATAGGATGATCAACGTTGTTGAAAGGATTAAACAAGCTACTTTGTCCTTCATTCATCAAAAATGTATATTATGGGCTGGCAAAATTGCTCAGTGGCTAAGAGCACAGATTGTTCTTACAGAAGACCTGATTCCAACTCTCAGCACCCACATCAGGCAGCTCGCAACTGCCTGGAGCTCCAGTTTCAGGGGTCTAACACCTCTCCTACCTCCTTGGACACATTTACAGTCACACACACATGCACATAAGTAGGTAATAGAACCTTAAAGATGTGTATTAGAATGACATTTCTGAACACCTCTTATTCCTGTATTAATACAAAATAACAGTAGCTAGTCAGCTGTCACTGAATTTAAGAGAGTGTTTTGAGGTGGTTGGAACCAAAGGTTATGGTGCATGGTAGAAGGTTTCTTCACTCTGAGAAGGTGGAGATCTCATACCCTTCAGCCCCAAGGGTCAGGGTTGGAGTTGGAGGTAGGCAAGGGTGTCTTGAAGCCGAGGCATACAGAGTCATCAAGGATCAGAGGCTATAACTAGGGAGTAGGCAGATAACCAAAAAGCACCTAACGTGCAGGGTCTCTAGGGCAGAAGAGGCGGGGAAAGATACTGCTCTAGGTACAGGATGCCGAGAACCCTATCCCCCAAAAAGGTACCTTTGAAGAAACCCTTGGATGAAAAGAGGCAGCTGGCAGCATGAGTCAGGGTTGTGGGATCGGACTACACGCTGGCCAGGCCAGGGTGGCCTCATGCTTCAAAGGACACTTTTCCATAGCTTTTCATCCTTCACGTCAATGCCTGCCTAGATTGGCACAATTAGTATTGATGACAGTTCTCTAGCTAATTATTTCTGGCTCCTGTTTACCAAGTGAGTTACAGGCAGTTTGGACCAATCTCGCTATGAGCCAATTTCTGGAAAATTCTTTAGAAGATAGACTTCAGACACATACAGAATTCACTCTTTTTGTTCTGCAGAAAATAGTAATGGTTCTACCATTCAGATCAGTTTCCTGGTTCTCTTGTGATGTTATTGGGTGAAAATCAAGAGGTCAATGGAAAACATAACAGGACATAGACACATGTTCAAGCTTTATCTCCATCATTTACTAACTTTTGAACTTTGAAAAAAATCCTCAACCTCTGAAACCTTTGGTTTCTTTTCCTATTAAGAACATAATAGCTACTTTGTGGGTTTAATGTGAACATGGCGAATGTTTTATGAAGTGTACGAGTGAAGGTCTGGCCTTGATTCCTTTCTCGTTCAGTCACCAGTGTGTGAAGGAAACATCTATATACCAGGAAAGATGGTGGGATACCAAAAGATTTATGCTTGGGGGTACACGTGCTGGGCCACCCAGCCAGACATTGTGGCATTGTCCTGACCACCATTTTCCACTCTGCCTGCTCTCCTTTTCTTCTTGCACCAACATTATGTTTACGTAATACAGAAAGTTCTTTTACTCTCTCAGCCTGTACCAAGCCCTAGACCACTCACTGTTCATGCGCCTGCGTCTTCTGCTCATTTTACATTTGAGGTCTGCTTGGGAGCCAGTCAGCCTGTGTTCAAATTCTCTGTTGTCCAAGGCTGGTTCCTCTATCTCCCCAGACCTCATTCCTCACTCCCCTTAAACAGGTATAGGGTAGTACAGACATTGTAAGGCCACTGTGAAAGTTCCTTATGAAGTCTGTATGAAGATGGGTGGACAGTGCCTGGGCAGTGTGAGCTCTTAGTCATCACCGGCTATTGTAATTGTCACCAACATCCTGCCCTGCCAGCTGCCCAGCTGCTCTTTTGCGGCTGATCCACGCCCCGCCCCCACCCCCAAGTCCTCTGTTCCCAGATATCCCACGTTGTATTTGTTGTATTTTTGTGACTTCCACAAGACTTTCCTCTCCCGATAAGGGAGGTTCTCCCTCAGAATAGGGGCACTGTCTTATGAGCCTTGGTGCTCCCTGCACACACACAAACAAGATGCCATGCCCATTGTAAGTAATCAAAAATCAGTGAGCTGATGTCAAATGAACCCACTCTCAGAAGTGCTTTTCGGTATTACTCATTTTGACTAGGGTTATATTCTCTCCGATAGAGTTGGTCGTAGCCAAAGAAGGGCTTGGCAACCTTTTGATGGTAAATGACTCTTACAGGTTGGCACTGGAGTATTGGCTTCGTGACACCTATTGCCCTGCTGACTTGCACCTTTCGGCCTGTGCTCATGCTGGAATAAGGGATTTCTTTCAGGGATGCAGCACTGCTGTGCCTGTCCAGGGTTGCAGGCTCCGGTATCGGCGAGGGAGCATACAGTCTTGAGAGCCCTGGCCTGGAGAATAGAGAGTGATCGCTTCTGGCTGTGGGGACAGGAGGCCTAAAAAGTAACACATGTGTAGGAGGGCTCTCTATTTTCCAACTTTTATGTTGGTATCTTCCCACCCACACCAGGATGCACGATCCTAGGGTGGACATTGAGGGGAATCTGCAGGACTCTGAGAGGGATGGGAGGAGCTTTATGTAACTAACCTGGGTCTGAACTCTTTCATTTTCAACAGCTGCTTCTGCAGGCAGCAATTATCAGCTTCCTGTTTGGCTTTCCATCCTCCCCTGTCTCTGCTGTTGAGTTTTGTAATTGCTGCCAGGAGAACCAGGGCCTTGGTGGGGCTAGGAGACAGCAGGAGTGGAATCCCAGGAGTCTAGCCGAGGGCTACAGACTACCGATTAAAGGAGGCTACTTGCCCTCCATCCCTGTACCTTAGCTCTGTTGGCAGAGTCCTGTCTCCCTCAGAGAGCTCCTTCTTCTGAGCGATGTCAGACCCCTCCCTGGAGCCCTCTCCTACTTCCCGGCTTGTTTCTGAGTTCCCAGGAGACGCTGGGTGCCACACACTTCAGCATCCCTTAGAGCACCTGCCCCCTTCCCGGGCCTTCCTAGACGTCCCTCTGAAGCCTTAAATTCACACAGCCCACTTGGGCTTTCCGCTGTACCTGATCTGCCGTCCCTCCAAGCCTATGCTGTCCACGACTGCCCTTCCTTGCTGCCCTTCACTTCACTGTCACCCCTGCTTTCCCACCAGACTCTGTTATCTTTCTCACCGAGGGAAATGGACACTGAGCTGTAAGTAGGTGTACACTGTGTAAGTAAAAATGGCGTTAAGGGGCATGAATCAGGAAAATACGGAGTTCTAAAAGAAACCCGATTTAGTTCAGTGTGGGCAGGTAGAGGTAGGTGGATCAAGGATGGAGTCCCAGAGGAAGTGATTCTTAACACTTCAAGTCACACTCCCCCTTAGCCAGTTCAGTGTTGGGGAAAGGGTATACATCTCACAGAGCACACACTGAGGCCCTGGGTCAGGAATTGGCATGTGTAAGGACCGCATGAGAAGCTAATGGCAGCAGAGTGCTGAGAACATGGGACAGTTTGGTACAAAAATGAAGCCAGGGCTGCTGACAGAAACTAGATTATGCAGGTCTCTGGGGAACAAATTAAGGGTTTGTGTTGTGCTCTAGTGACTAGAACTCTCTCAGGAGTGCTATACCAGGAAAGCCAGCCTGCCCAGCCCAACCCTTGTCTCTCTGCCTCCCACCCTGAGGGTAGCCAGGTGCTGCGGAGTAAAGCACACAGAAAGCCCATGAGAAAGGATCAAGAGGTGAGAATGGGTTAGCCACAGCTGGACACCACTTGATGAAGCCCGGTATAATCTAACACTCAGATGTGTCTCGGGGTGCTCTGTAAGAGGGCATCACTATCCTGTCTTTCAGCTTAGGACACGGAGGCCTGGTAGAGCCTTGGTGACAAAGTTATGCAGCTGGGTGACAGGCCAGAACACAGACCCAGACTTGTTTCTGAAGCCAGTGTGGCTTCTGCCCCACCCAGCAGGGCCTGCAAATGAGAAGAGGTGTGCTGGTGTTCCTCAAATTCCCTCAGCAGCTTGAACCCCACCCCCACCCCCAAGAGCTCCTGATTTCAGTTTAACACCTAAAGAGCATGAGGCTCCCCTGCTGGCTGATGGAATCAGCAGAGCAGGGATGATTCGTCCATCAGAGGACAAAAGCCAGGGCCCTGAGCCTTTGAAGGACCGAAGCCCTGGAAGAATGAGTTCAGGGCACCTGCAAGCTGCCTCTCCCACAGAAATGCCTGCCTCTGAGCTCCTGCCCAGGGGGCAGAGAGACACTGCTGTAGCCTGCCAGGCCTGGCACCCCAGATCCAGCTCTGGCCTCTCACTCCTCCATTCACTGTGCTCACTTTGTAGGACCTGCGCCTGCCAGGAAGCAGGTCGCAGGCATCTTCGTGTCCCTCTCCTCCCACTGCCTTAGACACAGAGGGCTTAAATAATTGCTTGTTAAAGGGGTTGGCCGATCAATCCACAAGCATAGCAGATGGGAGGATGCAGATAACTAATGCAACTTGTAGGAACGGAAAGCCGAGTGGTCATTTGGGAGCCTCTCTCGTGGATCTGAGTCTCAGCTCTGAGACAGCTAAGCTAGTGGACAAAGGTTATTTAATGCCCCCTCCCGTCCAAGCTACAGCATTTGCAAAAACAAGGCTAACTGTGCCTCCACCACCAGCACTGTGGAACACCAAGGAAGCTCCCAGCACGGGGCAGTGGGTGAAGGAGAGTGGAGCTTAAGGAATGGCCCTGCCCGTTTCCTTCCCTGGGCGCTTTGCAATTACATGAATGAGTGTGTACTGCCACAGCAACTAACTCCAGCCGTCATCCTGGGCATCGCACAAGCTCTTTTGCCAAAAGGGGATGGTGCTGCCGTGTAGACGTGCCGCTGTGGGTTAAGTGAGGGCAAGCGTGTGAACCGTTTGCACCCATAAGAGCTGCCAGGGCCTCCCATCTAAAACACGCTGTAGTTAAACCCCCTGAGAAAGCTTGCAGCCGCCCTTGCCCTCCTCTGTCCGTGTGTGGGTGTGGGTGTGGGTGTGTGGGTGTGAATGTGGTCCTACCTCTGCCCACTGTAGACAGTACCCGCTCTGTGTGCTAGTAGGACGTTCCCACGCATCTGTCCTCAGGGTACACACAGCCGTGAGCACCCTGGTAGCTCCTGCCCAGGCTGAGCTGCAGCTGGTAACCCGTCACATCTGTGGCCCTGCCCAGCAGGCACTGAAATGCCACATGCCGAGAACACCAAGCGGAAAGTTAATGAAAACCATAAAGCCTGGTTTTGAAGTCTCTGCCATTAAGACCACCCCCGCTCCTGTCCTTCTGTTCTCTCGTGCCTGCCTCCCCCTTCTGTTCAGCATCCATCAGCCTGGCCCCTCCCCACTCCCTTCCCCTCCCTCCCTCCCTTCCTGGGTGCTATTTGGTCAGAACTGGAACAATTTCCATCGCCTCACCTTTGATAGCAGTGGAACAGGAAGTGCCCCCAGCAGCACCGGCAGGGCCCTGTTTCCCTGGCACCCCAGCCACCTCTGATGTCACCTGTGAAGAGAACCGGTGCTTTGAGGATGGCAGGGAGAGGGCCTAACCTGTATTGGCTGTGGCAGCAGTTGAGGGTTGACAGAGAGGGTTGGAGGAGGGGCGCTGACTCACTGCCAGGTCCCTCCACGCTCTGCATCATCCTTGCTTTGAGACATCATTGAGTTATTTGCCCGATCTTCAACACCCTTGTGAAATAGCCAAAACAACATGGTTGCTGTGAGGTTGCTGTGTGGATCCTTCAGTAGAATGTTTGGCACACAGTAGCCTCCAGTAAATACCCAGCAATATCACACCTGACTTTTGAGGGAACTGCCCTCTGTCTGCCCTGAGCATCTCAGCTTAGTCATCGCAGCTAGAGTTCCCTTGTTCTTGTGTCAGTAAACAGATTTCTCTGAGTTTGACTTTATTCCTTGGCTTCTAGACTTTGGAAGTCTGCTAGACCACTGAGGCGCAGGATTATCAGCCTACACTGATCAACCCCCAGGTCCTCAGATCTTGTCCCTTCCTCAGGACTACCCTCGGCTTGGGGTCCCAGACCCAGGGTTTGCTAGGCTTTCTATTCTGGTCCCTCAGACTTTTTGCCTATTCTTTCCTTATGAAAAGAATTTGGAAAAATGTGTTTCCTTGGTGTCGTGCCATGCCTGGATCATTTCTCTATTTCAGTGTCCCCAGCGAAGACTAAGTAAAGTGTGGCTGTTTGCCCTGCTGTCACCTCCTCAGGACGAAAGCGGAAATGCTCCAGTTCCATCTCCCTTCCAGGCCTCTCAGGCCACAGTTAGCCAACATGGGTTTGAAAAAAGCAACATGCCTAACAGCACCCACTTACTGCTCCCTCTTGGTCCACAGAACATCCATGCATTTGCAGCACTTTCCTTCTCTGGAACTGCATCTGGCCCATCGCCGCATGGGCTGTGAGCTCCTTGAGGATTGAGGAAGGACCCCTCTTTGCCTGCCACTAGACTTTGTGCGTGTTAAGGGACTAAAGGGGCTTGTTGTGTGGCTGGTGGACAAGATCCTTATAAAAAAAAAGACGTGGGCTGGGTCTACAAAACTGCCCTGTAGGCATGACTATGTGTAAGGCTGCCGTGGAAGGAAAGGCGCTCCGCTCCAGGAAGCTTAGACCTGGAGTCAGAGGCAAAGTGTCCTCAGACGTGACCCAGAAAACTGGCCTCCAGTCTGAGATCTCAGGGCTGTCAAGTAGAGAAGTCGGCAGAGACTGCTGGGTCCCAGGTAGGGTGACTGACCACCATAGGGTGAAGGATAAGGACATCCTGAGGTGTCGTGGTGCTAGGGAAACTCAGTGTAACCGCAGTGTGAGGGTGGGAAATGAGAGAAGCCTCTGCCAGGACTCAAGAATCTTGGAAAATATGGGAAATTTTGTTTTCTGTAATAGAAGGGGGGAGGGGAAAATGTCTGCCTGTGTGCCAGAGAGAAGCGGATGTGGTCAGAAAGGAAGGAGGCAGAACAGGAGGTGGGTGGATGGTGTTTACAGGCTTCTCAGAGTCTGACATAAACAATGCAGAACGAGGAAAATCCTAATTTTAAAACTCACTCTGCAATCATGGTGCAAACCATCCGAGAACTGGGATGTGGGCCAGGGCCAGGGCCAGGGCTTGGAAATGCTGGCTGAGAAGCTGGGTGGCTGCTCAGAAGCGGTGGGATTTGTGACTAATCGGTGACACACAGAGCCCTGGCCTGGGTCCCTGCTCACCCACCTCTACCATGGCCCTCTCCCCAGCTCTGAGCCGTCCCTCTCTCCTCCACCTGCTCCACATCTCTTCTCTCGTCAGCCACCTGACAAGGACTGAAGCCAGATCCTGTCACAGTGGAGTTGAGAGGGCGAGGTGCTACACAGCCTGAAATGACAGAGAGCCCGAGACTCCTGGACAGGAAGCAGGTCACTCTCTTCAGCACTGGATGTAGGTGCCATTCTCGTTCCCAGAATGATAATTCTTTAGGTTCCACCAATGAAGATTAAAAGCAAAGATCTGAGGCTCTTTCTCACCAAGTTCCGCACAGTTAACTTGGCAGCTGTATCCCTTTAAAGAGCAAGCTCGCTGCGGCAGCTGGACCACAGACTCTCAGCCCAGTGTCAGTACTGAGGGTGTTGAAGTCAGCTGTGATGGGGTGACATTGGCAAGGACTTATCTTCAGCCCCACATGGGAGAACAGGATAGTGGAGATCCTCTGCTTTGCCTGTGTTAACTCTGGAAGTTGATGAACTTTGGAGAGAGGAGGCTTAGGTAAACCTCCTCTGGATAGCTGGGGTGAAGGTCCTGAGGGAGAAGGAGAAACTAATAGTTATTCCAGAATGTCTATTTTAAAAATGCTAAGATGGCCATGGCAGTGTATATCAATGTCATCCATGACTGCTATTCTTATGTCTCAGGGGTCCACGGCTACTGAGCACCAAGGAGGCACTGTGAGAAGGCAGGTGATTTATAATCAGACCTCTTTTCTGCCACTCAGCTCTGACCCTCCCTAGCTGGATGACTTTGAACAAGTTTCCTGTCCAACAATGCCACCCAGCCCCCACCTCCTCTATGGCCTCATGGAACTGGGAAAAGTAGAGCGAGCCCTTCTCAGAAACACTGCTCTGTCCAGCCCCTCACTCACACTGGGGACACAGGCCAGTGTCAGAGCGCACCTGAACCTTAACTCTGAGAGAGCTCATTTGAATGAAATGTTTAGCGTGAGCCGGGTGGTTGAGATTTACCTCTTCTAAAAGAGAGGCAGAAAGCATGAAGGTTGCGATAATCGATGTTTTCATTATTAGGCCCATTGGCGGGTACATTAGCTGTGAGCTTTGGGTCAATGGCTGATTGTTTAAAACAAAAACACTGTTTATCACAGTGAAGAGAAGGGTTGTGGGAGAAAGCAGAGAGTGAGATTATAACTAATATTGGCAGCGAGTGGCATATTTTACAAAGCATTTGCTCACACGCCAACACTTTGTTTTATCCTTGTAATAACTCTCAGATGAAGGGATACCCAGAGCTGGTTTTCTTCTCATTTTACACATGAGGAGACTGAAGCTGACAGAATGATTTGCCAGAGGTCAGAGAGATCTTAAGAAACTGTGAAGAGATGGAAAAAGAAAGAGAAAAGACTGAGCCTCCCAGAGTTAGATGGTTAAGAGATGAGGCAAAACCAGCAGAGGACCCTGGGAAAGAGATCTAAGCTAGGGAGGAAACAGAGTGTCCCACGCACACCTTGTCTGTGGCACTGCATTCTGGGTAAAGGACACGGCAACAAGTATAGTCCTGTCTTCTTCATCCATGGAGAAGCTGGGAACTTGAAAGCCTGAGCCCCACTATGAGTGAGCTCGAGGATGAGGGCAGAAGGTCAGAAATAGCGAGAATATGCTCCCTTTGCGAACATTGTGCATGTGTGCATGCTCAGCTCTTCTGAGCGACACTTTGGCCGTATCTCTTCTTGTGTCAGTGATATGCTGGTGGCTCCCTCAGCTCAGAGTGCATACTGGGTAGTAGCTTTTCGATGGGACCCTTCCTTCCCTTCCGCCACCAGCCTATGTAAAGGCCCCACTAGAGACTGTGTAAGCCAGGCCTGGTGGTGCACAGGTGTAATCCCAGCACTTGGGACAGGGTGAAGTGGAAAGAGCAACAGTTTAGGGACATCCTCAGCTCATACACAGCAAATTCTTGGCCAGCCTGGACTACATGAGATCCTGTCTCAAAAAACAAAAAACAAAACAAACAAAAAAACATACTATCTACAGTGTTCTTGTATATGTTCCTACTCATCCTCCCTCACTTCCCCTTCAGCACTCAGATTCTCCCTTTAACCTTACTGTTCCTGGCCCAACGGCCTCCTGTCCAAGTCCCACCCTCAAAGCCCATTATTCAAGCCACCCCTCAAGCCGAGGCCCTTTCCTACACTCCCTTTCCCAAGGCGTCTCTTGTTTCCTGGACACCGTTTCTTGCTGAGAAGGCCTGTCTGTATCTCCCACAACCCATTTCCCTCTGCAAAGCTTCCTCCCAGCCGTTACCCTTATGGCTCTCTGCACTCCCGAAGCTGGTGGCAATTGGAGTTTGTGCTACTCATCTTCCTACTTTGCTACCTGGCGGCAAAACATGGTCACTGAAATATGTTCATGCTTATTAATTCACTCATTGTAACAACGTTCAGTACAAGGTGTGTGGCTATCCTAATAATAGATTCTAGATGAATAAAAGACGTTGGCTTATTTTTAAAGCGAGCAAACATATAGAATGTAAAGCTATGATAAAAGATTTTGCTGTGTACAAATCCTACCAAGCCCCACAAATAAAGACATGAAAATTATTCAAATTCAATATTTAATCATTCAAGAAGCAGTAAGATTTTAAAATATATTTTATTTTTAAATATTTAAAATATATTTTATTAATTTTATTCTTTGAGATGCATACCACGTATTTTGATTATACTCACCCATTTCTACTCTCTCCTGGGTCTGATTCCTCCCATATCCAGCCCTCACTTCCTACCCTTTTTCCTAACGTCATATTGTCTGTTTGTGTGCGTTTAACCTGCCGAATGCAGTTCGTGGTGCTCACAAGATCATTGTGTGGCTCCGTTCAAGAAAAGTTACTTTTTAGTTGTATGCCAACTATGTACTGGCTGCTGACTCAAAAAATAAGTAACAATTCCAAGGAGATAGACATCTAAGGGAGAAAGAGACATAAAAACTATGTTAAAATATAATCTGACACCTGTCAGTCTGAACAGATCCATAGGTTCGTGGAAATACAGGTCTTCCCATGGGGGAGTGACTCATGGTGATTCTCAGAGGATCAGTTGCTAGCTCTGGTGAACTTTTATTAAGAGGGCGAGTGGTGTGGGCAAAGGATGAGGCATGAGCTAAAGAGCCATGGTGAGAAACAGCATGGTATATGGCGTCAGAGAGGACAGGTCACAGTGAGCCAGGTCTGTGCTGGGAAGGACCTTAAGTTTCATGCTCTGAGAGACCCAGTGATTTCCGTGTAAAGGAGCCTTAAGAAGTGTTTGAGGACTTGTGCAGCCTGCGGGATGACCTGGAGAGAAGTCAGCATAGGATGCAGAGACCGGTTGGTAGATCGTGATGGTAGACCATTCAGAAGATGCTAACAGCTGAGATTAAATGAAAGCAGTGAGAGATGCATGGATACAGGAAGTAAATTCATGCATGACTCGAGGGGCAAAAGTCACAAGATGCTGCCTGGTGACTGTGTGAGCTACAGTGGTCTGTGGGGAGTGGGGGAAGAGCCAGATGTGGCCCTCCCTTCTGACATGAAAGGCTGGATGCAGCAGAGAGGAGGTCAGTTTGGACCATGTGAAGTCTGAAGGGCCTCCAGCATCCTCTTAATGGCCACGGAGGGACTCTGGAGGCAGCCATTCCTGGAACTTTGCAAGACCTCTCTGAAAGCCATCTTATCTTCTACATAAATTAGTTATGGATTTTGTAGGGAAGCTCTTTCAAACCACTGCCTTGGAATAAATACCTAATATTCATAGGAGAAATAAAGGTATGATACTTTTCTAATAGAAAGCAACGTCCCCTTCACTGGATATGTCACACTGAACTTGGTGGTTTCCTAAGTTAAGCCACCTCTCCATGATGTAGATAGAGGAAGGTAGATACTGAGTCCATGGGGGGGGGGGAGGCTGTGGGAGAGATCACACTTTGCAGTCAAGCAATTCTAAATCAGAGGCTACAACTAGACAGAAGTGGAGCCTTCCAAGGTCACAGACCCGAGGCTACACTCAGCCAGACATGCCCTTGCTGTGGTGTGGTGGCTAGGAAGCTCTGGATATTTCAGTATTCCAGAGACTCCTGTGAGACAGGTCTCTTCCTTCTTCCTGAGTCAGGCACGCTTGTGTTCCTCATTATATCTCCATGAGTGAGAAAACCTGGAACCAAACTAAGTTTTTTTTTTTTTTCCAGCCAGGCTGACCTCTAGACTGTGGGCCCATGTGCCTGCCCTTGGCTTTGAGAAGGAAAATGAAGGCAAACTGTCAATGGTAACGTAGCTATAGACAACATAATTGAATTGACCATCAAGACAGCCAGTCCTGGAAAGGTCAGCATTGTAGTGGAGTAAAGAATGTTTGAGACAATACTCTCCTGATTAGAGACACCACAACTGGCTGTGAGAAAGGCACAGAAGCAAGGCTGCCGTGGCCCTGCTGAGAATGACTGTCCTGCAGTCAGTCCCTCAAAAGGTGTCAGAGTGCTTGTCCACTAACCAAAATGAAGACTGGGGTTTTGGAAATAATGTCCGGTGATGGATAAATTGTCTCGACCCCTTATCTGGGGCACAGTGTTTCCGGTGTGGTCATTTCATGAACCTAACAAGCAGGGTAGCCAATTGGTTCTCTGCCACACTGACTCGTGCATAATTACATTGCATTCAAACAGCACACATTCCTTTCTGTATAGTAAGAAGTGGCATATGCGTGTGTGCTTATGTATGTATATATTTAGGTGTATGCGTGCATGTAAAACAACATTTGGTTTTTTAAAAGAGGCCATGAATTTGAGAGAAAGCAGGAACAGCTATATGGTAGGGTTGGGAGGGAGGAAAGGAGAGAATGTAGTTATATTACAATCTCCAAGTGTGTGTGAGAGAGGGAGAGGGAGAGAGATGCAGCTCCAGTATGGTAGTAAACACTTCCCATCCCAGCACCCGGGAGTCGGAAGCACACAGAGTTCAAAGCCAACCTGGTCTGCATAGCAAGTGCTGAGACAGCTGGGACTATAGAGCGAGACCCTGTTTCAAAATCAAAAAAGAAAGATGGCAGCCGCAGCGTGACCTGGGCTCTCCGCCCAGCACAGCACACCAGCATGTGCAGTAAGATGAGCTCCCTTTGACTTTGCATCAGGTCAGTCTCCGTTACTTAGCTTCTGCCAACTGTAATACGCTACAATTATTCTCAGCAGTTATCAAGGGCATGAAGACAAGAGAAAAGCCTCTTGCAGCTGTGGGCTCACCTCCTCCCCGGGTGGTCCAGCCCTCCCTTCACTTATGATGAGATGACTGGCATAGAAAGTACCGTAGGGATGGGCAGAAGCCACAGTTGGTGTTCCCTAGTGATGGTGGGCATGCTGAGACATTAGTAGTATGAGCTCACGTGCTGGCACTGTTTCTACCCTTTGGATAAGCCCTGTGGGATCTTTGTCATCTCTGAGGGGGAATAACTTCAGAGTAAGCAAGGCCACCACCTCTTGGCTAATAAATGGAGAATTTGCCATTCTTTAATTACTTAATTCTTAGAAATTTTTCCCAAGCATTGTTACCACTCTTGGTTCCAGAGGTGGAAACATGTCGAATGTCTCTATCAGGGCCCAGTCAGATTCCCCCGTGGACATCCTAAGGGCTGTTCGTTAGATCCCTGGGCAACACATGTTTCTTTTACTCTCACTTCTTCCATTACCATGTAAGGGTGCTTTGAAGCAGTATAGATGTCGTGGTCAAAATCACAGACTTTAGAGGAAAACAGTCCAACCTCTTAGGGCATGGAATCTGTAGGGCACTTGATACATACCAACATTTTTAAACCTCTGTCTTCTCATGTGAAAAAAAAAAAAAAAGAAAAGAAAAGAAACAAAAGCCAGTTATAGCGTGGAATCTTTTGAACATAAACGGTGCTGACAGAGTACTTAACACAGTGGTTGGGGTGGGGGAGTAATTGATCTGTAACTATCAGTCATACCCATTATGATCATCATTCTTATATGCAACATCCCCTGGGAGGAGATACATGGAATGTTCTCCTGTGTCGTTCTTTGCAAGGAAGAGTGGACAGGTGCTCAGAGTAGCAAGCTCACAAACAAGTGCAGCCTCCAGCCGGACTCTACGCCAATCGGAAAGCAGCATTCAAGGGAGCATGCACGCCGGCCTACAATTTCCACAAAGCATTTTAGCTTTCAGAAATGACCGGGAGTCCATCTCAGATTTTCTTCATCTGGGTTTTCTGAGTGCTGGGTTGGTTTAGTGGCAGAATTTAAAGATTCCATGTGGAATGGAAATCTCATTACTTTGGCTTCTCTAAGACATTAATGTGATGTTGAGCTTCACCTCTTCTGCCCCTCCTTTCCTCCTGATACCCCCTTTCAAGTACATTAAATTTCTGATCACCTCTTCCCAAGATCAAGCCCTATACACACACACATTCTCCCCAGGGAAGTACATCCTGCCATGGGTCACCCACCCCTATATTATCTGTTGCCTTCACCCCAGTAAGTTGACAGCTATTTGTGATCTCACCACTATTTTTTTTTGGGGGGGGGAAGGTTGTTTCCCACTGGGTCATCTAGGCTTTTATTTAACTTATTTTAGCATTGCTTTTTTATTTCATTTGTTTTTGCTCATTTACTCTTGGTACAGCCCAGCACAGGACTTTCTGACCTAAACTCCCCCTCCAAACTTCCCATCTTCCCCAGTCTGACGGTGTTATTAAGTGGTGGGCATGCCTCCAAACTTTGAAGAAGAATTCAGCCTCTTCTCCCCTTGTGCACCCCTTCTGCTTCTCCAGGTCCAGCTGGGAACTGCCCGACCTGAGGGAAGGGAGAGTGAAAGCCATCAGTGACTCAGATGGGGTGAGCTACCCATGGTACGGGAACACCACAGAAACCGTGACCCTCGTTGGCCCCACCAACAAGATCTCCAGGTTCTCCGTCAGCATGAATGATAACTTCTACCCCAGTGTGACGTGGGCAGTGCCAGTGAGTGACAGCAATGTGCCACTGCTCACAAGGATCAAGAGAGACCAGAGTTTTACCACCTGGCTGGTGGCCATGAACACTACCACCAAGGAGAAGATCATTCTGCAGACCATCAAGTGGAGGATGAGAGTGGACATTGAAGTGGACCCTCTTCAGCTGTTGGGGCAGCGGGCCCGGCTGGTGGGCAGGACTCAACAGGAGCAGCCCCGGATCCTGAGCCGGATGGAGCCCATCCCCCCTAACGCACTAGTGAAACCCAATGCCAACGATGCCCAGGTCCTCATGTGGAGGCCCAAGCGGGGGCCGCCTCTGGTCGTGATACCTCCTAAGTAAAAAGTAGTCCCAACTGTGTGTGGGACACACACGCCGCTGAGGCACACAGTGGGGTTGCCAGGGGTGGCAGGAGCCAAACTGAGTTTCTGAGCCAAAGTAGACCTCCTGGTTTGCCAGCCTTCGCAGCTGCTTGTGAAGAGTAAAGCTGCTCCTTGGGTGGTAGAACCATAACCCTTAGGAAAAGCCCCTTCCTCTTAGGAATAAAGAAATCACTGATCTGACAGACTTGCTGTGATTACCATGCAAGTAGCCATATTTTGGAGCTGACCAGGACGATTCTTTTATTTGAACTATTGACCATTTCTTTCCTGTAAGATGCAGGGGATGGAAATGAAACTAAACAGTGCCTGTGGCAGATGCTGCTTCCCAGCCAATTAGAAGCAAGAGTGAAAACATCCACACCAGGTGTTCGTAAGACAGTCCCCTTGTATGACTGGAGGGTGCTGGGGAACTGGGTGAGAGATACTGGGCGATGGGGAGAGCGGAGGAGAAGGTGTCACTGCAGATTGATATCAGATATTAGCCGATGGCCAGATAATCAGCACGCTTGCCGGAATGAGAGGAAAGCTGGAATGGTAGCGTGTGCCCATTCACATCATTTGAGGGAGAGCCAGCCTGGAAACTGTCCATGGTGCTGGCACCAGCAGCCCCCAGTGGAGACTTGCCGCTGTCCACTCACCTGTTTCCAAAGAGCTTGCTCACGCTAAGTGTGTTAGTCACAGTGTTGGATATATAGTTCCTGTTGTCTGTGGTAGCGATGGCAGTGGGTCCCTGCTGAGTTTTTAGTCACTCAGCCTGCGACTTTGTTTACAGCCACTGATTCCCATCACCAGCACTCGCATTACAAAGCTGTACGAGCCTCATGTTCATGTAGGGTTCCGGGAACATCTCAACAAAGGAGAACGAGACTTGCATTTTATTTTTCAGTCTCTGAATTGTCTGGGCACAGGAAAGGCACACGTCTGTACATGCACATGTGTGCTCACACGCCAGTGTTCAGAGAGAACAAGTCTTGCCAGTAGTGCCTGACTAATCATCGACAGCCTTTAAACACAAGTCGTACGTACACTGTATGTCTGTGTAGGTTAACTTCAGCTACACTTACAAAAATTCAACTTTAACTGCCTGTCGGTCTGTAGGAGGGAAATGGTTCAGGCTTGTTTTAGGGAACGTCTGAGCACTCACCTCAAGCAAGCATGCGTTGCTGAGATCCAGACAATAAAGGTGGGAAGCAAATGTCTCTTAGTCTGGCAGTGTAAAACTTTGTAAAGGGTTGCCAGTATTTGCAGTGGTAAGATTTTCAACCCTTTCAGCCTGAATCACACGCCCCACCCAGGAAAAGGGAAGAGCCTTCCCTTGTTATTCCAAACAGGGATGGTTGTGGGGTACAGACCCTCTTTGCTCAGAAACTCCTCGTGCAAACTAAATACATTCTTACAGTGTTGTAGTCCAAATGAGTAGATTCTTCAAGCCTAAGTTCAGGAGTGAGAGACTCCAGGTCCAGAGCCATTATACAAATCCTGTCATTGACTCCAAATCTGCCAGAGTTTGGGGACAGAGGATGCAAACCGGGGGGAGGGGGCTCTTTACTTTTGTTTGACATGCACTGTCGCCTGATCTCTTTCGTGCTGTGGCCCCAGAGGATGCTGCTCAAGATTACATAGCTCTGACTTCATACCCCAACCGTCAGCTCCGCTCTCATGGATTAGTTATTGATGGCAAGTTATTTATAGCAACTCGCTAATGGCCCATCGGTGGGTTGCAGAGACTCTATTTAGAACTAATTCTATTTAGAAATAATTCGGCTGTTGCTTTTGGATTTCTCTGGCCCCATGCTTCCCTACTTTTTATGGCAGAACTGACCTCAGAGAGCTACAAGCTAAAGAGGAAAGCTGCTTATTTTCAATGCTGACCTCAGAAGGAACACTCTCTCCCTCATAATGAATTAGATGCCATTTTCAAAAGATTTGGGACAATGGATGCTGATCTTGGAATCCAAGCCATGTAGCCCTGCTTTAAGAAAACCTGATTTTTTTTTTTTTACATCTAAAATTGTAGCAACCGATGAATAAGAAAAGAGTTTATATTTAAAAAAAAAAATCCCATGGAAGGTGTCAGTCTTTAAATTTTCTGAGCACATTAAGATATGACTCACACAATTATATTTACATATAATAAAGCTTTTCAAAGGCCTGTCTATGCTTATAAAGCAAGGTGCAGCATGCTTACCTAGACTTATTCCTCCTTAAAAAGAATCACTTCAGATTTTTTAAGATAAATTACCTCAGAGCAGTTTCCTGGGGAATGATGTAATAAAAACCAAGGGGAAAAAATCTATGAGAAAGGGCTTATAACAGCGAAAGGCACCATGCAAATACGCACTACCATTGTTTACTTCTGTGAACTCTGCAGCTGGGTCTCTCGGTTCTGAAATCAACCTGGGGCAGAACACTCCATTGCCTAATAGCCAATTATGTTAAGGTTGTCATTATTTTACAAGGAGATGACACCCCCCCACCCACTATCTGTGAATCATCGCCTTTTAGCTTACTCAGGAGATTGCCAAGCAAAGGGCTCTTTTAGATGAGAGAATTAACCTTGAGATCTCTACTGGGGTCCCCTTCGTCACCCCCACCAGCCTCCATTCCCTCCAGAGTGCACAGCCTGACACCACATGACATCAGTTTCAAAGGGGCTTATTATGAGCCTTTGGCGTTGGCTGGGTGGTCTCCACGCTATATTTGGATTCCATACATGCACATGGTTTCTTAGTGGCACAGGAGTTTTATATTCTCTGATGAAAGAGCATTTCATCAGATCTTAAGTCCTTAAATGAGGTCACATTTGAGACCTTCTAGTCTCTATGATCTCCAAGGAAATTGAAGCCCATTTAAATTAGGTCATCTATTCAGGATCACATACCTAATCAGCACAGGCCGACATAAGGCCCAAGCCTCCCAGATCTCAGCTTACAATACAGGCACATTACCTAGGACCCAGGGTCTTCCCTTGTCTCCAGCCGGAAACATTGCCATTGTTCTGAAATCATTCACCCACAAATTAATTAGCCTAGAAATTTAAAAAAAAAAATTGTGTCTAGAACCCCTTTGTTACGATGTCAGAAAAACGAATTTTCCAGGTTGCTTTCTCTCTGTGACAGCTATTTTGATAGTGAATCCTTAATCTTTGTTCTCTGCTGCATGCATAACACAGCCTCAGGTCATTGCTATGGCCCACAGCACATGGGAGGCTAGAGGCTAGTCCCCTTTCTGCTTTCCATTCAATTGAATCATTTTAGAGCCACCATCCCTCCCCACCCCACCCCAACCCCTGCAACAAATACCTCAAAGGCCAAAGTCATGTTCTAAGAAACAATTTTGCATAGTAAAATAAAAGAGCAATGGTTTATAAAAGATTTTACCAAAGGCCTCCACATGCATTTTCTCGTCTAGAGTTAATCTTATGAGGGGTATCAAACGATGATGGTTGTGGTGTTGCTGTCCCCATCTTACAAATAGCAAATTGAGACCGAAAAGGTTAAATGACATGTCTACAGGCAACACAGAAAAACACCAAAAGCCAGGATTCAAACTGGGCCTTTTTGGCTCAAGCCCCCATGTTCTTTTTCTACATCGCGCTTTCTATGTCGCTTCTGTATCGTTTACCCCTCCCTCAGCACAAAGGAGAAGAAGGAAAAGGAGGAAAGCAAGTCAGCGTCACCTGCACAGTCATTCGACAGTGCTACCAAATGGAGTCGTTAAAAATGAGAGAATGAAAGCTGTTTCCCCCTCCTCAAAGAACCTTGTAGTCCCCAGGGAGGCTGGCCCAGAAAAATGGCTGTCAGGGACAGTGGGGGAGGTGGCTGCAGTGAGGGGGAGGTGGCCGTCACTTGTAATTAATGGAGTAGGAAAGCTGTTCCCCTGGTCTCTGAATCCCTTTAACACCACAAGTACAAAGATGGGCAGGAAGCGTGCATCCCACAGCTGAGGTCCCAGCTGAGCACTGCCTTGCCACCCGCAGGCCCTCCATGCACACACAGGAGCAGCCCATGGGGTGAAGGCCGTGGAAACAATGGCTTCCCAAGGCCTTCTTGGCACATTGAACGTTCCTGTTAAGAGCAGAGGGCACAATTAACCATCGCTAGACTCAGTTCCCAACTGAGTTGCAAAGAAAGTATAAACACATACACACATATGCGCATGTGTGTGTGCACACGCGTGCGCACACACACACACACACACACACACACACACAAAGACCTACCACACTCACACTTTCCAGGCTGAAAAGAAAATTAATCAAAAGCCCAATGAATGCCTAAACTCTATAATTAAGCCTAAATGATCCTTAGATAGAACAGGAGCTGAGTGAACAAGCTCACTGAGCAAGCACACAGATATTTTTACCCCAGAGCCTTATTGCCATTAATTTCTTTTGAGATCTTGAGTACATCTGGTCCTCGTTTCGCTGGGAGGACGTCTGCCCACAGAAGGCTTCGCAGTGAGTTGCCAGTTCAGCCAAGATTCCATGACCATTTCCAAGCCCTTACATAGGAACTAGTGTGATCACCCAGGTCAGCCATACAGTCTCTTATAACCAGGCCATCACCAGCCTCGGTAGGCATGGGAGTGATCTCTGACACACTCCGGAGTCTCTCAACTAAGTGTTACCTGATATAAGACATTGTCAGATCGGGAAAACACACTGGGCTGGAGCTGGTTAGTGGACCCTCAGGCTCCATCAGCTTGGAATCCCAAAGCCTCAGTCTCTCTGAAGTGAGGGCCGGGTATCTGAGAAGGTTAGGGAATCCCTCAGCTCTCTCCAGCATTAGCCAGCGGGCTGAGAGAGGCTTATACCCAGGCAGGGACAGAAGAGAGAGAGAGAGAGAGGTGTGTGAGAGAGAGAATGACACATTGTCCTGTAGGTAGCTAAAATTCTAAGGGACCTTTAGGAGGGGACAGTGGCTGAGTGTCAGGACAGGGCCAGCTGGAAAATCCCAGCACAACTTGCTGGGTTAAAATGGCCACATAAGCCATCGTATAACAGCTGCATTTTCCTCATTTTGTGCTCATGTAGCAGACACAGAGGAGAAAATACTATATTTCAGTCTGCATGGGTCTCTACTGGCCTATCTGCCCTACAGTTTTGGCTGGGGCCTTACAGTTTACAAGTGGCTTTACAGACCTATCATCTGGGAGCAAAGGAAGTAATTCCCCTAATGCTGCACACACACACACACACACACACACACACACACACACATATACCAGGCTACCTCACAATGATTCAGGTATAATTGGTTAAGGCCTCTCTCTCTCTCTCTGCATCTGCCTCTATTGACCCCATTCTCTGTGGTCTCTCTTGGACCAGCTACATAGTTTTCTTTGAGAATGTCCCAGTCCCTTTCCCAAGCTTCAGACTGTTCCTTTCTCTGAACTGGGCTGAAGGGTGCTCTCTGAAAGAACCTACTGAACTCTTCTTTCTAAGATGTAATGGGGCCAGGCCTCTAGGTGGCAGGCCACATGGCTAAGCATGGAGCCTCTTTTGCCTCTAGGTCCACATTTGTCTTTGGCTTACCTAGAAAATGTGGATCGATCCTTAAAACAGCTGAGTGGTGGTTCAGAAATATCCAGGGAAAGTTAAAATACATGTCAGAACTGCACAGTGAGGAAAGAAGAGCCAAGACAAGTGCCACACAGGATTGTGAGAGATATATAGACAGGGCTGTGAGGTTATCTAAATGGCAGCATTAATGAATCTGGGGCTGGATGAGAGCCAGCATTGCTGTGGCAAGGAGATAAAAAGGACGGAATGTGTTGCTACTTGCCAAGCCTAGGGCGAAGGTGAGCCAAGCAAAGCACCAGGGCATCTAGAATTTAAGAAAAGTGCTCACTCTTGCTTGTTTCTGAAGAGCAAGCCTTCTTGGTGTTTGCCTCAGTGCCCGGCTCGCCTCCTTTCTCTCCGTCCCACTTCACATCTATCTCTTGTTCTCAGCTTTCCACACAAGAAGAGCAAAGCAGGGAAGGAATCACGGGATATCGCCAAATGCTCATTCTTCCAACATGTCTTTCTATGGAGTGCCTCCTACATACTTGGCGAAACATATCCTTGCCCTCAGGGGTACAGTGCTCATAGGAATCTGTAGGAGACACTCACTACCATTGTGAGGAAGCCCTGGTCTTTGGAAAGTGTCTCAGTCACCAATCACTCTACCTTTTTAAAGAGACTTGTCCCCCTCTTTAGTCCCTAAGAGCGGATAAGTGGCAGGACAAAACTTCTCAAGCAGGCTCTTCTAAAGAAAAGCAGGGAACTCCTGCAGCCCCAACAGATCATACCCTCAGCACTTCGGTGGAAGAGACAGCTGGTTCTCTCTCCATCTGCTGTGGCCCCTTGCCCCACCCTAGAAACCAATTAGAATATTCCACACAGACGTGATCCAATGAAATGTTAATTGTAAAAAAATAACGGGAAAGATAATATGTGCACTTCAGGCTGAGAACTATTTCATTAAACTGGGCTTTGAAAGCAAGACAGCCAATTAAATTATTCCTCACTTCATTCCCTCACGTACCAGAAACTATGGGAAGCTATTACTTCTAATTAATTAGAGGAAAAAAAGACCATGTGTGTGCTTATCGGAAGAATGGAGGCAGAGACGCTTCCCCGCCTGTCTCTTTATGCTCGCACGCTTGCACATACATGTACATGCTTGGAGGGACACACATCAGAAAACTTAAAGGCTTTCTCTCCTAAAGAATTCCATGGATCTTAAACAGCCAAAAAAAATTCCTAGTCCCAAGAGCCACGCAACAAAATCAAAGAATTTTTTCTTTGAGCACATTCATGAGAAGGGAAACAGAACCCTTTCTATTAAAAAAAAAAAAAAAAAAAAAAAAAAAAAAAAAAAAAAAAGCTTTAAAATCAGTTTAATTTTAAACTTTCTTCAAGAAAAAAAAATGGTGGTGTCTTATTGCCTTTAGGAAAGTAGATTATTTTCCACACAGCCCTATATAGTAAACACAATGTTTATTGGCACAAGTTAGCCTGGGGAACGGGATCTGAGACCTGATTTTGAATTGATGTCACACTGACCTTCACCTATTTATCTGTGACACAAGAAGGAGGCCCCTTCTCAGTGCCGTATTTAAGCTTATGAAAGCACTTAACAGAGAGCTGTGGGCTGCCTGTGTCTTGCCTTAGGAAAAATAATGGGCAAAGGCCAACCATGCAGTTAAAATATTTTCTATACAAAAATTATATACCAAAAGCCTCACTATTATAAAAGTAATAGCATTAATGTGCTAATGATATAAGGATTAAAATATCAGTGATCATGAAGGACAGTGAGTGTTAAGGCAGTCTTCTTCTTGGTGATGGGACTTTTATACCTGAGTGTCTGTGTGGTGCTCTGTGAACATCAAGTAGATTTCAGCTCAGACCTCTGCTCACACATGCTTATCTTGTACCCAACCTCCTCCTCTAGCTTGCTATGTTTGTCCCTCTCTGCCATGCCAGGTACCAAGGGCTGGCACGATCGGTACCTCTGACCCATTCTGACTAATCGTGTTTCTGAGGAAATGGGAACTGGCATCTACAGATGCCAAAGAGCATAGATGCTATTCTGGTAAGCAGGGTGCACAGAGGACTATTTTCTAAAACATATTTCAGAACAGGTCCCCGTTTGCGTATGGGTTTATCTTCTAATTTCAGAGCATCAAGACAGGTTTATTTAAATCTACATAAATGTTTTGGACTTTTCTTCCTAAAACTGAAGCCATATATATAATCATAAAAAAGCAATGATGTTACTTAATGTGGAATTGAAAAAAAAAAATCTGTGCCAATAGCAATACTGTAAGTCAGTCAAGCATCGAGCACAAAATCTAGACAAGGGCCGGGGAGATGGCTCACTGGGTAACTCACAATACAAGCATGGGGGCTTGAGATCAGATCTCAAACACCCACCTAAAAACCAGGTGTGGCAGCATGCCTATACAACCCCGGTGACCAGGAGGCTGACAGAGAGGAAAATCACTAGCTAGCTTGCTGGCTAGTCAGTTCAGGTAGACTGGTGAGCTCCAGGCTCAGAGAGAGATCTTGTCTCAAAAAATTAAGGAGTAGAATTACTGAGAAAAACCAATATAGACCTCCAGCCTGCACACATACACACACACACACACATATGTACAAATACACACACACAAGCACACACACGCACACACACCAAATAAAAATATTCAGGAAAGAAAAGGAATCCCAACATAATGGCTTTACTTCAGAGCTGCTTCTTTCTTGCATTCAAAAGTACTTTTTGTTTTATTTTTAAAATTGGGTTCACCCACTTTTTTTAGGACTTCAGGTGTTACATAAAGCATTATATATAAGCCCCTCCCCCCCCAAAAAAAAACTGCTATATATCTTCCTAAAGAAAATCTGATTGGCAGCTTCAAGTTGAATAATATAGACACACAGTCAAGAAGGCTTTGGCAGTGTTGGCATGGGCCAATGACAGAAAATCCTGGCTACACCAAAGGGCTCCAGGCGGTCGGGTTCCTGCAAACCTCTGTGCCTGGGATACTGAGGAACGGTGTCTGACATTCCACCCACTTCATAGGTCCTTTTGTGCTTTCCTAAGGGACTGAACATACAGGTGACTTGCAATCCTTTTATATTGGCTTAGTTTTTGACCTTTTAAGAACAGATGAACGTTACAGACCTTCTTTATAGAAAAAAAAAAATAAAAGTACATAAAGATGCTCAAGGCCTGGCACGAAATTTAAGCTGTTATCAATTTGAAAAATCTACTTAATTATGGACTCCCGCCCGTGAGGAATGGTGTTTCCTTGACTGCTGTCTTAATACATGCTGTTTACATGTTTCTGTGTTCACATGCAGGTCTCCTAGTAGGACAAGGCGAGCCCAGCAAGCAGAACCACATGGCAAGACACCGAGGAGGAGGAGATGAGCAATGGCTGGCGGCTCCGGAAGCTGACGCCCTGGACAGCTGTTTTCCTATTTAAAAAGAGTGCCATCTTGCCTGTCTCCTCACCACCCTCCCGTCCTGTGACCAGTACCTCCTATGCCCACGGCATGTGTCCAGCCAGGCCAGCTGGTTGGCTCATGGGGGAGCGTTGTTGAGGCAGAAGTTGCGCCTTTTGTGTGTGGAAAGATTGAGTTCGCCTAGACCGCCTGCTCATCCCCTCCCTCCACATGAAGCCTCCCAAGGACAAGGCTGATCATCCTGGACTGAAGAGACCCTCCCACCTGGCCCAGCCCTGGCTCCCAAGCTTGCCTCCCCACCTGCACTTTCGGGTGGGAACAGGGAGAACATGTATCTCCCCTTCTCCTCTCTCTTCTCGATGTGGATAGCCAATGTCAATCATCCCCTGCAGTTTCTCTAAGGTCTTTGGTCTAAGGCAACTGTTTGCCCTACCATGGACAGGCTTGGTGCCTTCAAGATGACCAAGAGCAGCATTTATATCACCAGGATCGGTGGAATGAGAGCGTAACTTCTCCAACAGGGCAAAAGTGGTGTATGTTGTTTTACTGATTGTTTTATTTATTGGTATATACACCAATTTATTTATTTATTTATGGAATCTGTATTTATTATATAGCAGAAAATCTATTTCCACCTTTCAAATATCAGCCCCAAATTTTTCTTCTTGGCCCCAACAGAGCACAGTAAATGATTCCTCTTTGAAGCCACAAAAAAAAAAAAAAAAAAAAAAGGGAAATTCTCCTCTTCTTCTCCCTAGTCCAAAATACTTCTACCCTAGCCAGATTTTCAACCAGAAATGGGATCAGAATCTACCAGATAGTAGTAAGCTGTGCAGTCACACCAACCAGCACGGGCTATGCTGTTCAGACAGAAGCACTTAGAGTCTTCCAATCCCTGCTTTTACCCTGTTTTCCCATCCACTCTTTCACAAACTCATGCAAGACTCACCACTGGCTCCAGCCTGACTGTTAGGACTGGGCTTCTCATTCCGCTCTGGAATGCTTGACCCCAGGTGCACATTAGAATCTATGCTGGCCGCTTAAAACCGCCTGCCTGCCTTCCACCTCAGTGTATCCATAGCAGAGTCTCTGCGGGGCTGAGCAGCAGTTGTCTTTTTAGCTGCCCCAGATTACTCTAACTTGTAAGTGCAGTTGATAAAACAAAGAAAAAAACTTCTACCATATTCTTCATTCCCACCCACCTCCAAGATCCCGTCCTCTGGGTCCCCATTCCTCCAGTCCCTTTTTCTCATTAAACCTTCCCCCGCTGGCACCATCAGCATGAGCAGACCTCAAAGAGGTGACTGTCCCTGGAGCTGACGCCTGCGCTTGCCTCTCTAGAAGCAAAACCTTGCCCCTGCCCAAGTTCGCCTTGCATCTGCACCTCACTCATCACACATGTCTCCCTCCAAGAGTTTAAAGGTTACAGGTTATTCCTGTCTTCTGCATCCCAATCTCAAGACAAAGCTCATTCCAGTCTTTATAACCCTTGGGTTGGATGTTTCTGCAAAACAACATGAATTACCTGAGGTTTTCAGGTGTTTTGAGGTAACACAAAAGGTTATCTTGTCCCCCAAACAGTCCCATACCCAACAATCTGACCACAACCCCCTGGCATCCAGATCATAGGTGACCGAGAAGAGACTTCTCACACCTCATATTGACAAGTTCTTAAACGATGAATATAAGTGAAGGTGTGTGTGTGTGTGTGTGTGTGTGTGTGTGTGTGTGTGTGTGTATACCACCTTCATATAAGCTAGATGGATCTATGGAGATTCTGAACTTCAACTTTATACTATTGACCTTTACCCAAAAACAATCAAGAACTTATGCTATCTTTAACTCAGTAGATTCACTGTGCACCTTTCCTCAAAGGCCCAAGTGAATTCCATAGTAGTGCTTCATACAGAATGGTGTAATGCCTGAGAGCTGTCGGGCCTGTTAGAGAGTGTATATCTTGTATGCACAAGAGAGTTCTCCAGCATAGAAAGTGTTCATTTTCCTAAACAACCTCCAGCATCTAAGCAGGTTCTCAGAGCAAGTAGATTTCTCCTGCATTCATAGTACCATGCCTTCTTGCCCCATTAATCAGACTGTCCTGCACCAAGTCCCATCTCTCAGGGTCCTGCTCTCTGATAGGCAACAGTTCAGTCAGTGGGTGCTAAAGAGTTGAGCGTCACACTTCTTAGGTGACATTTACCTTTTAATTGGGGCTATAGACAATGCCTTAATCTGAAGGAGTAGCTTGAATGCTGGGAATTTCAGGTGCAGAAGTGGGCCAGTAAGAGAGATTATTTTTTTCCTCAGGAGGGCATTTTAGAGCCTCCCTTCCCCCACACCCATCTTTAAAGTCAGCTCATAAGTACATGAGCACAAGCAAGCACACTTACCTACATCTGCATTCCATAATTTTGGAATACCTCCCTTGCATTGGCCCTATCTTTAAAGATTAAAAAAAAAGTTTTTAAAATGAACTAGCTAAATTAATTTAAACCTCATTGGGAAATGCAGCCTATTTTTTCACCGGCCACCAGCCATCTGGTCTACCCTACCCTGTTCCATTTCCTTCCTGCTCCTTCTCTTTTCAGCTACTGGCCTATCAGTTAATTTATGTGTATATGTCCTCTCTGAACCCTCATTGCTTCCCCTAAATGTATTTTCCTCCCTTGAAATTGTGTTGTTTTGGTGTTGTCAAGGACAGAAGTGGAGGCTAAGAGCATGAGCATGTATGTGTGTCACTGAAGACAGAGAAGCCGGGTATTCTGCTACAGTTTGAAGAATAACGCCACAAAGGAAGAGATGAAAGCTGGCTCTGCAGAGTGCCTTAAAAATGACTTTAATTAGGAAATTCTGAGTTGTCAGTCTTTGGATGTTACATAAACTCAAATGGATGTTGCATTTCACTTCTCTGGGATTAAAAAAAAAAAGTTAAATACAGTATGTATTCAACAACGAAAACTACTCTTTCTCTTTAATTTGGTCCTTAAAGATTTAGTACCAAGGCGGTAGGGGATGTGCTCAGGGGTTAAGATTACTTGCTACTCTTCAAGGGGACCAGAGTTCAGTGCCCAGTACCCACACCAGGTGGTCCACAGCTACCTGTCACTCTAGCTTTAGGGGATCTAATACCCTTTTCAGACCTCTACAGGTACAAAAGAACACATGCTTACACACACACACACATACACAGAGGAATGGGGAGGGAGGAAGGGAAGAGAGAAAGGGGGAGGGAGAAAGATGTGCATACACATAACTAAAATCATTTTGTTTATTATTCAGTGCCCATTTTTATAAAACCAAGGTATATACAAGCTCTAGGATGTGCAGAGGACAGACACAAGAGTCAGGTCCTGCATATTTAGGAAAGCTCCGCCAACGAAGGACACATACATTGTCCAGTGGAATCTTTGCCACCTAAGGAGCTAACCCAAAACCAGTTATTTTGGAGCAATTGAGTTCTTGAAGGTAGTTAACTTTCTGCACTGTTGCCTTCTCTCTCAGAGAACGGACTTTTGAAAGGTCAGATATCCTCTAAGCAAGAGTGTGGGAAGGGCAGCGTAGTGAGTGAGGTCCTGGTGCATACTTGAATTCTGAGAAGTCAGTATAGTTGGGAAGAAACTGAAGCCCCTAGTTCTACCAGGCCTTGCTCCAACACCTCCCCACCACCTGCCCCTCAGTCCTCCATTGCTGGCTGGTTAAATAGCTGCTCTAATCTGGCTAATGGCTGCTCTCTCTCTAGGTCAAATCTATTATGGTTATTTTCCACAAGAGGCATGACCTTTCTTTGGGGCCAACAGTTTTAAGAAGACTGAGAGTCACTAATTCATATTCATCCTCTCCTTCTCTCTCTCTCTCTCTCTCTCTCTCTCTCTCCCTCTCCCTCTCCCTCTCCCTCTCCCTCTTCCCTGCCACATGCATCAAAACAGCAAGGAGACACAGAAACAGAGAAAAAGAAAATAGTTTCCACTAACTTCCATCACACCTCTGTCAGACACAAATCATGAACTCAAATGAATGAGGGGATACTTTTTAAGCAACTGTATTCTTAAACTAAGATAGCCCCACCCTCCCACGTCAGCAGAGTAACACATGATCAACTCTGTAAAAAGCAGTTCCACGGAGTTTGTAAGTAATTTAGAAAAGGTAATCCTACATCAACCCCACCAGAAAGCATGATCCGAAGTATGCCATCCATGAAAGGACACTTGCTGGGGATGCATAAGACCATAGGTTCAATTCCTAGCAATACACACACAGAGAGAAAGAGAGAGAGATACACACACACTTTAAAGAATATTTGTACTTTTTCTAGTCCATTCATCTTTAAGCAATCAACAGTGACCCAGCATTATCAAGCCCATGTAGCCTGTATATGTTTATATACAAAGCTCTATTGTGAAAATGAGGGTTAGAGAAATGTAGCAATAGTTGAGGCAAACTGAAAATATAAGTGGTATTTGTACCCCATTTTTAAAGAGCTGGAAAGCTTTGTGTTGAGTTCTGTGATGACTTGTGAGAAGGAACAAGTATATTTCTGATTTTCAAGAAACTAAACTGCCATATATTGAAAGAAGACACTCGGGGACTCAGAGGCAGAATACTCAACATGAGGAAATGGCATAGCATGCCTAAATATCTTGAGTTGCAAATATGGTCGTATAAAGCATGTTAGATATTAATTACCAAAACCCTTCTATGTTCTCATAGCAAAAAAAAAAACACTGATGAATCCCTTTCTGAAGTTGCTCTATTCACTCACCACCATTTTCCCCAAAACCTTGTGTCCTTAGCCCTTTTCAGAGAAAGAAAAGCAACAAGCAGAACACATAGGATCCAGCCAACTGTATCTTCCCTACACACTGCCTGAAGTAGGACAGTCAGGACAGCATGGCAGTCAGGATACCCAGGATACTAGTTGAGCATGCCACTAGGCCAGTCACAAAGTACAAGGATGACAAGAGGGCCAGGACTCAATTTCATCAAGTCAAAAGTTTGAGCCCTCCCAATGACCTCACCATACTTCCTAGGCCCATGAGAGATCCTAATGTCCTGCCCAACTCCAAACCTTGGGAAGATGAATTGAGCTGACATTTCTTGCCTCTCAGAAAGTCCCAGGCAAGTTAATCCCTTTCTCCCACACCCAACACACTCCCCTTCTCCAAGGGATCCTACATTTGCATAATTAAAGACTTCTGTTGTGATCCACAGAGCAAAAGGATCTTCCTTTTATATGATGACCATCTAAACAGACAGAATCTACCCCTCTGAGAACCTCTTTTTTAGTGGGAAGTAAAAAAAAAAAAAAAATTCAATGCAATTAGAAAATTATATAATAGGAAGTACAGGAGGGAAAGAAAGGGCAAATAAGGGGAAGGAAGGGGCCTGGAGTTACTTCCAGGTGATATACTGTCAAATAAACTTACTACTAAGAATGACTCTAGCCTCCTCAGCCCCCTCCCCCCTTAATCTCTTCAGACATGGGCCTCCTAGTCCATGGAAGCCTCAGCTCTACACATTACAGATTCCAAAGCAGAACCAAGTTTATTGCCACTTACTGTGGCAGCAACCCATGAAGACTGAGAAAGAGAGCAAGTGACTTTGTCAAAGTCACACATCCACTGGGTGTTAGCAAAGATCCCAGAATGACTGCTGTGACTGGACTGCTTGATTTTTTTTTTTTCTCAATACAGTGTAAAAAGCGCAAGACACAATTCAAGAACTGAGATACTGGCTAGAGATATAGCTCAGCGGTAGAGTGTTAGCCTAGTGTTCTAAAATCGAGAGTCCGGATGGTTTCTAAAGAGGTGTATAAAACATTGATGGGCTCCCTGCAAACCTAAGATAAGACAAGATATGAAATTCCAACATGAATTATAAGGCATAGAACAAATGTGAGGCTTTGGGGCAGCTCCACAGGCTGTCTCAAAATGCCACTTAACCTACTGTCTACGTGAGTCATTAAGTAAGTAAATATAATTAAAGGGAAGCTGCTTTTATACACACGATATACAGTTCCCAAAGCAATCCTTAGTCAAGCTGGAAAAATTAAAACAGTATATATTTTCTGTCTATAAACTAATTATCTGATTCACATGGACTCAAAGCAAGCCCACTCCCAAGGTGTTTTCTAAAAGTGTGTGCATAATTGCCCTAAATATATTGAGGAAGCACCAGAGCAGGTCCCTTGTTATGAGCCTCAGCTCTTTCCACAGCACCCAAGAGTGAAGAAAAGAACATTCACGTGTGACAGTTCCCTGAAAAGTAAGTATAGCTGAGATTGAATGTGGTGTGTTTTTGCATGACCCTGCCTCCTCTTTTTTCACTCCAGTCATGGGAGTCCTATTATGCTGAAAGGAAGCTGGTTCCAAGTCCATCCGTCTCAGGTGCTAAATAAGACAGCCCTGCATCTGGGAAGGCGTAAAAGAAACAGATTTGAGGAAGAAAAACCAATTCTACTTTCTGACAGGGTCTTGAAATTGGGCTAGCTTCTCTGAGAGAGAGTGTGTAGCCTTCAAAAAATTACATTATAATCTCAAAAACAAACAGACACACACACACACACACACACACGAACGTGAAAGCAACACACAAAAGTGAAAGCAAATCTCGTCTTCACATGAAGATTCTGCCAAACGTCGCCTGCTCTTTTCTCCCCAAAATCAGTGCATTGGACTCTGGACCAAGGAAAGTCAACTTCATCATCATCCTGCCAGCTTGGGGATGTACAAAAGAGTCTTTGCTGCCCTGCTCAGGTTCCTTTTTGTCAAGATTCCAAGAGAAATGAGAGAGCAAGCACACAGTGCCAACAGTGAAAATAAACAAAATAGAAGAGTTTCAGGCAGAGAAAAGCCCCAGGACAGAGAAAGAGCAGAGGTAAAAGGTGGAAATACTCCAGGAACAAGCAAATGGGGAGTGAGAGATGCTGAAAGTCATGGTCTCCTAATCAGAAGATCATGTCCCAGCCTAAGATAAAATGTAGTTCAAACTTACTCTTTCCTCCCAGTTCTGGAATTTGTCTTTATCTCTGCTCAACAAGTCTGCGCTGCAGCAATTTCTCTCTCTGGGGAGATTGTCTATGTTGCTTTCTTTTACTACGGAAAGACACAGAGAAATGGGCTCCATGTGAAACTGTTGGTGGCTTTTGTTAAGTTTTGAAGAGAATAAAGAAAATGGTTCCTGGTGGAGAAGCTGAATTTTCCCCCTTCCAACATCTTCCTCCCACACAGAATGGAAAGCCCTTAAGGCACAAACACAGAAGACAGGGAGTTGGTCTCTGGTCTCAAGTTAACGAGGCTAACACTGGCTCTTTCTTCTAAAGTCTAAGGCGTTAAACTGATATTTCAAGATGTCTTATTTTGGATGTGAAATTCCCAATGTCTTTGCCCTCCTCCCACCCATAAACACCACTGAAGATACACTGAGTAATAAGCCAAGTCAGAATCAATAGATTGACAAGCTCATGCACATGCCTGCTTGGTCAAAGACTGGTGGGCCCCAGCCCTACCTAAGCTCCTTTCTATCTTCAGACTCAGAAAACTAGGGCTCTTTCTGCCATGGACAGTGGGTGGTGAAGCTGGATCAGCCTTCTGGGGTATCTGGGTGTCCTTCTGAGGCTCTGAAGTAGCTGAGATACCACCAGACCCCCAGCCCTAAGAAAAATCCCCTCACCTGAGTCGGTTGTAGGATGGTTGATTTTAAGGAAACCCGGGGCCGGCTTGTGCTGTCTCCAAAGAAATGCATCTCGAGAAAAAATGTCTACCCTAGTCCTAATCCCACCTGGTATTTTTCCTCCTCCATGGTATTTCTCCTCCTCAGTCTAGCCCTTCACACTTTGTTCCTGGGAATGTTCCTGCAACATGGTCCTCATTTCCCTAAGACAGGAAAGACTGCTAGGAAGTCTCAGAGTTGACAGAATGAAAATTAGAATCATTCCCAGGTGACTAGTCTGGGAGGAAGAGCCATTCAGTAACCAGACAGTCTGAATTAGAGGGATGGGGAGGAACGGAAAAGAGCCAGTGCACATGGAGCACACAGGCTGGTACTGCCTCTTCCTGTCTGGCCAACAAAGTGCCTTTTTGCTGCTGACGTCAGGCAAGCAGGAACTAGCGCTTGGGAACAAGAAAATCCTGGGCCTCTGATCACTACCTTGTTGCTCCATCACATAACGAAAATACCACCCCATATAGTAAGATGTGTAAAAGAAACTTTTATTCTCCTGGTTCAGTTGTTGCCTGGGAGGCTTACCGCCTCCATCTTCTAACCTAGACTTAGTCCTGGAAGTGTCTAGCCTCCACACAACTGAACCCAGGTGTAGAATGTTTTTAGCCTCTGAGACTTACTGCTTAATAAGCTCACCGTTTCTTGTTCTTACTCAGCTCTGGGCTGACTCGTTCAATTGAGCTATTCTGGCTCAAACTCCTCTCCCAGCTGACTTACTCAATCTGGCTTTTCTCTCGGCCTCTAAATTGCTCTGCTTGGCTTCGAACTAACACTAGCAATCTGTACAAATCTTCTGGCTCCTTCTCATTCCCTGGCTCATTTTGCCTTCACCTGTGTCTAGCTTGTTCTCTCTTCAACCTGTCTCTGTGTATCTCTCCTGATAAAGCTACCTCTTTTACTCTCTGTATTTCCCTTTCCTCTCTTTTCTAGTAAGAGTTGGGTATATCCTATTCTGTCAAATCTTCTCTGATTTGATATTTTTTTCTACCACTCAATTAGACATCACTTTCAAACATGAGTGCTACCTTCTACAAACTATCTTTACCATCGTTTGGTGGGAGGGTGGGGGAGGAGGGATTAAAGGCTTGTACCACCATGCCTGGAACTAAGCTTTTCTTTATCTGAAACTTGCTCTATACCAGGCTGGCCTTGAACTCAGATCTGCTTGCCTCTGTGTCCTGGATTAAAGGCATGTCTGTATTCCAACCAGATCACACAGACCTAGAAGATCTTTGGATGTAATATCTTGCCGGCAGGATCATACAGAACTAGAAGGCCTTTGGATGTGCTCTCTTGGCAGAACAGCCATGTTCCAATTTAAAATTCCTTTACAAAGATGGCTCTCAGAGAGCAATGAGAAGAGGGATGTTCAATTCAAAAACATCAGCAGGTACCCATTATGTAGGAGTACAAAAGAAGAGTGCCCCACTCAGCCCTGCAACACCAAAGTGAGACTCTGGCCAGCATCTGGAAGCGGGATTTGACACCCGAGTAAAGGACCATGGGCCTTCGAGTCCAGAGGATGTTGCCTGGAAGCCAGGCCACGGATTTCCCAGGTAGTCTCCCTTGATGTATAACCGAGACCCAGCACATGTCAGCAAACATGCAGGTGAGCCTTCATTCCCATCATTTAGTCCAAGAAACAAAGGACCCGTCGCTTTCTTTACCGGACAAACATGGTACACATCTACTGTGCGACAGAAAGGGTTCTGGGTGCCAGGGCACAGGAGCAGAGAGTCTGCAGACTTTCCTCGGGAGCTTGCATTCTAGATGGGATTCTTAAAGGTGAAGTGTTAAAGGAAATCGGAACAGCATAGGCTATGCTGGTGGTAAGGGCTTGAAAGGAAAGGAAAGAAGAACGTGGAAATTGATGCTGGCCTAAAACAATGTGGTGCCTGGCGATTCCTTGGCATGATGGGACAGTCGCGTTTAAAAGAAGGGAATGAGATGTGTAGACAGCTAAAGAAAGCAGTTACTAGGGAGAGGAAGTGGGCTATGGAAGGATCCTGGGCTTGTTCTGACAGCCCTGGAACATGAGGTGGTTGCAGTGGGGCAGGACCTCCCCAGAACTATGGCCATCTGGACCCAACACAGCTCTACATCTCGTGAGGACACATCAGGAGTCACCAGCCTCTTTAGAGAAGGTGGTAAGAAACAGCAGTAGGGCAGGGGCTTCCAGAGCCTTCCCACACGTGCCCAGGGAGGCCAATTCTGACCTGACATCCATCTTTCAGAACTTCTGAACTCACAGAGCAACCTTTGGTTTACAGCCATCACCCAGAAGGACCCCAGCAGCCACTCCAGGTACCAGTGAAGCAGATAGATTTTTTTCTAGGGCATCGGAGTGTGGGACAGCAAACCCTCTGCAGGATAAATGTGCAGAATGCTTTTATTCTGCTGCACATTTCAAACCATGTTTCCTACAGCTCTGGCTCTCTGGCAAGAGAAGTTGAGTACAAAGCCTTGTAAGTTGAAATGACTGAAGCACAACAGTGAAGCTGAGTCTCTGCATCGCAGCATGGACGAAACTGTGGCTGAGGTTTCGCCTCCATGGGTGTCCTTCAGTCTCCAGTCGATTCCTTATTTGTACTGGAAACTTCACAGCACAGTCTTTACGGTCTGAATTTCTCTGTGTGTTTCTGATTCCTTGCTAGAACTGTCCATTCATCTATACTCGCAGGGTTCCAGAGCTTCTTCAGCTTGCTTCTCTGAGCCTTTGTAAATCCCTCCCACAAACCCATTCTGAAGGTTTCTCCATGTCACCTCAGGTACAGTCCCAGCAATGACCCACTTCTCAGTAGAGGTTTTATGTCCCAGCTTCCCATGGCTAAGATAAAATACCTGAGACAGTCATCGCACGAGGAGGGAAGTTTTCTTTTGGGGGGGGGGTCAATGATTTCAGAGGTTTTAGTTCATGGTCACCGGGACCTGCTGGCTTGGGCCTGTGTTGGTATGTGTTCTGTGGCGCAATGGGCTGTTCACTTCGTGGCTCGGGGTTCTAATCCCTTCAATGACCTACCCCTCAATGACCTAACCTTCTAACGCTGGGCCCCACCTGCTAAAGGATCCACCACCTCTCAACAGCACCGCAGTTGATGGTCGAAGCTTATTGGGAGATAAGATCTAAGCCACAGCAACAGCCATACCATTGTCCTGTGTGGTTATTCTTCAACAAGCGGGGAACAAGTTGCAGGACTTACTAACTTCTAACTGCTTCAGCAGTCCCCAGGATGACCCTACAGGACAACAGAGGACCCAATCATCTTTCCTGCAGAGAATACCAAGGCTGTCCAGTGCTGACTCACCCCAGAGTACACAGTCAGTAAGTAGCAGAATCATCCTTAAAGTCCAGGCCATCTGGTGACAACGCCACATCACAGACCGCACTCTTGACTTCCATATAAATCTTGAACAGAAAACATCTAAGTGAGATTAGAAACAGGTTCCCAGAAGAAAAGACACTCAGCATAATATTGACTGAGCAGTTTAAAGATTAAAGCAAGCCATCTCCTGGCCAGCCCTCTGCGGGCCCACAAATGTTCAGATTCCTTTTGGGGTGTTTGCTCTCTTTGGAGGAGCAGGGATTTCTCATTCTTTGTCATCTCTAGGTGGTGTGGGCAAGCCCACAGTGAACCTTTTTAACTTCTGTGAGCATAGGTACATGTGTCAGAACTCAAGCCTGTACCCACGATGTCAAATCTGTCAAACTAAGACTTTCACACCAGAATATGGCTCTACACTAAGACCTATCGACTGGAATCAGCCCTGGAATCAGGTGAAGGAAGAAGAATGAATGCATTGGATCAACACTGAAGAGCTTCCGTAGCGAGACTTGTGTGCGCGGACCTAACAGCATGTCTTCTCAGGGGCCCCAGCCAGCGCCTTGACTCTATCTCACACATACTCCTCTGAAACCCATTTTCTGCTCCAACAGGAATCACTGGTATTTCCTTTCCCTTCAGGCTTTGATCCTGTCCAAACACACTAGTTCCACAAGGGCAGCCTCCTGGGATGTGACACGGCCCCTTTCCCACTGCCCTCGGGGCGCTATGTGCAGTTCTGAGCCTATATGCTCTGATGTGCTGAGGGTACCACCTACACCAGACCCACCAGTAACAGGTGTCTTTCTGTGATAATCTTCTGTCCACGGGGCAGTCAAAAACCTAGTCCTGCCTCCACCAGGCGGGCCCGCTTCACCTGGCTGCCTTGCCATATTGCGGGGCCATCAGCATCGGAAGCCTCACCTGCCCTTTTCCTTCCTGGTCTCTCTTCCCTGGCGACTTCAGTTTGCTTCCACCTGACAACTTTCTTTTGCATCTTGGTCTGGAACCAGTTATGGAATGTTCTCCAAGTGACCGTGTAAAGGGACTCTAGCCAGGTCTCCTTAATCAAACAGGGAGAGGGACTCGGCAGAGGTCTGGAATGGAGCAGTATCATGGCAGTGAGGGGAGCATTTCAAAATTCAGCTAACACCCCTCAGCTGAAGGTCCTACTCGCGTTCACCCTCAGGAAGAGAGCAAGCAAGCGTGTGAACTTTGCAGAGCTCCTCTGACTGGCCACCCTAATGCCTGTCGAAAAACATTTCCCCAAGCAAGAAAAAGCATGTCACCTGTACCTTCCCAACAGCCAAGAACGCTCACATTGCTCACAACTGTGGCTCAGGGCATCAAGCGCAAAGACTGGAACCAGAAACACTGTTACTAAACAGCTTTTGTTTGCTTTTTATCAGGATGCTGACAGGTCACCTCGTTCTGTCCTCATGGCACTTGCTTTCCTTATGACATTCTTACAGAAGTGGAGGGGGACAGTCGTCCTCTTTGTCCAATGCTTTGCTTTCCAAGGTTCTTTTTATTGGCAGTCAGATATGTTTTTTAATACTGAATTTAAAAATTCCAGAATAAAAATAATAATAATAAGGTTTAAATAACCTGTATTATCATTTGTTATTTTAATTGTTCTGTTTTATCGCTAGCTATTGATCCTTTACTGTGTCCAATTTATAAACTAGACTTCACAGGTATGTGTGTACATATGTATGTATGTGTGTATATGTGTATGTATGCATGTATGTGTATGCATGCATGTATGCATGTATATGTGTATGTATTCACCTACATATGTATGTGTGTATCTTTGTATGGATGGATGGATGAAAAATGAAAGTCGTGCATAGGTTTAAGTACAAACCTTGGAGCATCTTTTACAGGTCTTACAATGCTCTCCCTGAGGTTAAGAGATGGTGACCATGAAGTCATTTTTCCTATCTCCTTGGTTTCATAGACAGACCTCCTCATCATGGCTCACTCTGAGCCTTTGGTCAATGTTACCTTCTCAGCAAGACTCACCCAGATCACTCCCAACAAAACTATAACTCTACTCTCACCCCTAATATCTTCTTGCTTAACTTGCCTTCAAATCACAAAGCACTGATTGCAGGTGACTTCTTGCAGGCACTCTTCTAGCTCTGTCTTCTTCATTCTGTGAGAATGGTGATGGCGACACAGAGTCACAACAGACGTGGCAAAAAAGCCATTCCATTGTTCTGTTAGGACAGCCTTCCTCCCCCAGTTATGACAGAGGATCTGCTCAAATAAGGAGTAATTCACAATAAGGAGCACTATTTCTGAAAATCAAGTTTCGAGCTAGAACTTCTAAGGGGTCAAGTGAGAACTCCCTATATGACCCCATAATAAGCCACTTTGTTATGTCATTCATAGCTTCTACTCTTCCCTTAAAAGAATCCAGTCCATTCTCCTATTATGCCCCAGGTCTCTGCATGGATTCACTCCTTTCCTGAGCCACATGTCCCATCCAGCTTCTCCCCTTTGGTCTCCCTGTGATCTTTTTACATCTGCTCCCACTTTAACTCAGCTGCTTAGTTTTCTGGGGAAAAAAAGGCTTTCTGATTGGCTGCTGCTTATCAGGCTAGGTAAGCTGACCGTGGCTATGCTTGGGCAAGCTGTATTTCCTCCATGAGACCCAAGGACCTGGGGCCCCGTGACCAGTATCACAGACAGTAAGCTGAAGGTATGACTCAGTCTCCAGCTACTATAGTAGAACTGTCTTCCAGATCATCCCTTATAGAGATGAAAACCAGGAAGTCAAGGGTCCGAAAGGGGAATGTTACGAGGTCTGGGTACCATGCAAGAATTTTGCAGAACTGACTACAGTCTACAGACACTGGGCACCCAGAAACTCCACAGCAAGGACAGGAAATTGGCAAAGCAATTTCCATGGAAGAAAGGAGGGGGTACATCTCCAGCTTCTTTACAGTCTCGCCTTAAGTCAGGCTTGTCCTAGCACTTGCCCTTGGCCTTTCTTCAGCCCTTTCAATTGCAATAAATTCTAAAGAAACTCAGGAAAGAAACTCCAAGTGGGCTGATGTAATTCGATTGCTAATAGAGGAAATGTGCACAGAAGTCCTGTCTCTCAGATCCACTGCCCCTTCTCCTTCAGAGCCTTTGAAAGGCCAGGCCTAGATGAACCCCTCATGAAACTCTGTTCTAATATTCAGTCTTCTCTAGGATTCAAAATCACTTCTCTTACCTCAAACTCCAGCCCTTCAGTGAAGCCTGGGCCAGGATGTTGCCTACAAAACTGCAGGTAAAAGGGTGTTTGGCTTGATGGTAGTCCCCAGGGAAGTAGTAAAGGAACAGTGTCCCCTTATTTCTGCAAGACCTGAGCAAACTGGGTTTCTCTTGATGGAGGAGTGATACCTGTATGTGTCTGGGGACAGCAAAGACGGTATATGCTGTCTGGTCCTCACTTCCAGCTAGACAAACCTTCCCAAACAGTGAGGTGCTGTGGCTCTCCTTCTCTCCCATACAAATCATAGTAGAAAAACACTGGCATCTGAGCCCCTTCCACGACTGAGACCTGAATCCTTCTCCCATCTCAGCACGCCCAAGGAAGCTCTTCTCGTGGGTTTTGGATAGCCATAGTCCTCAAATTAGGGAGAAAATCCTACTCCTCAGCCTCAACACCTTTAGCTGCTTCAACCACACCCAGGATGGAATAGTCCTGGGCCTTTTTCATTCATACCAGGTATGATGCAGTCTTCAGAGCCATAGTGAAATCCAAAATTACAAACTCTGATGGCACTGAGGTTCTCAAGGGCTGCATCTTCTCCTGTTATATATAAATTCTGCATTCCTACATATTCTCTCTCCCTCTCCCTTTATCCCTCCCCAACAAAACTGAGACATGACCTAAGATCTGAATCACTAGAAATGCCAAGACAGTTTGAAAGCCTTCAAGTCTCTACTGTCCCAGCTAGCCCACTAAGGCTTACTTGGGGAAGCTGAGGCCTCTCACAGTCAAGACATCCATTGACATCTGTCTCTTACTCTCTCTCTCTCAATCCATGGGGACCTTTCTTCTTTTAAAATTAAAAGCTTAATTTTAAAGATACGTTTATTTTTATTTTATGTGTATATATGAAGTCTCCACATATATGTATGTGATTGATTGATGCCTGTGGAGGCCAGAAAAGGACATCAGATCCCCTAGAACTGGAATTACAGGCATTTGAGGACCACCATGTGGGTACCAGAAACCAAACCCAGATCCTCTGCGAGAACAGCAAGTGCCCTTAACCACTGTACCAACTCTCCAGACTGAGAGAGAGAGGAGTGTCTTACTATGTCGATCAGACTGGACTGAAGCTCTTAGAGATGCCCCTGCCTCCCAAGCTCATGTACTAAAGTTATATCTATTTTTTTCAATGACTCAAAACATGCATTCAGACACACACACACACACTTACATGTACCTATCCAAAGAGCATTCTGGGCTCTGCCTGTAAATAGGGTTTGCAGTAGCTGTCTGAGTCTACATACTCCCTAGGCAAATTTCAGGGTGGGGGGGGCTCTGCATTAGGGGCTCTCTTTAACTGCCTTCCTGGTCTCTCTGCCTCTGGAGCACACACAGAGCCCCTAGGGCAGGCAGAGCTCCATCAGGTAAGGCCCAGACCCAAAGTACTGCTCTTCCTCAGGCTCTAGGAGATTATTATTTACACCTCCTTAATGTCTACTTTCCATTCCTGGCTTCTTAAGAAGCAATAAAACAGGAGACACACTCCAACTGCTCTAAATGCTCACCTGGCTGCAAACAAAGGCTTCTGGTGACTTAGGTCTCTCCCTCACCACGGGTCCAGGCAGGGTTTCCCACAAGCTGTAATTATACTTCTGTTCCAGGGGGTTCTGGAGCCTGCCTCTAAAAGGGGGTGGTCTGTTTACGTGTTAGTAAGGGCAGGCCCACTGACCTGGAGGGGTCGAGGGCTGAGCACATGAATTAATCCAGGAGCCTGCCAGCTCTCAGGGCAGGCAACCCATCAATAAAACATCAAAGACTGGCACCATTAGAGAAGGCAAAGCGGGATCTTTTATTCATGACTGTATTTTGAAGGGGCTTGCTCATGACTCACAAATTATTCATGAGCCTTCTATTTTTAAATGTAAATTACAGGGTTGTTTAAAGGGGTGGAAGTCCAACAGCCACCCCCCTGGTACCACTCTATTTTGGGAAAAGACTGTCCCCTCTCAGGTGAAATCCCGTCCCACCGTACAGTTTGTTGTTCCCTCAGAAGCCTATTCAATTGAGAGGTAGACCTGCCTGCTACTCATGGAGACAACAGCTCCTGGCCAGACCCAATCAAGCAGTGTCCCTTTCACAGGGACACTGAGGAAGTGACCACCTGTGGCCCTGCTTCTTCACCCCACCTCCCAGTTCAAAGCACAGACCCTCGCTGTCTAAATGAGAGTGGGGCTCGGATATTTCCATTTCTTATAAATAACCCCATAAATTCTCACGTAGGTTGCTCTGAGGTAGCCCAGTGATACTTCACACTGTTTCAGTGTTACCCAGACAGCCTGTGAGAAGCACATCACTGGGCCTACTGCCAGCATTTCTGATTCTGTAGGTTTGAGGTGGAATTGGAGAATCTGTATTTCTAGCAAGTTCTCAGGGGGAGCGGGTGCCTCTGATCTGACTGTACTGTTGGTATAATGTTCTTTTGAAATGTATACACCTTACCCTTGTTCATTCAAATGCTCGTTTTTCTCCCCCACTCTCTGGTTTCAATCCGGACATTGCATTGTGATACTTTTTCTAAGCATCTCCTGTCTCAACTTTGTGTAAACATGCCAAAATAAAACAACCAGCCACAATGCTGAGCAATAGAGAGGAAGGAGTAGGAAGGAGAGGGGAGGAGCCAGAGGACAGGAAAGAGTGGGAGGAAAAGTCTCAGTCCCGGAAAAGAGACTTGCCACCATGTGCTTATAATGAACCACACAAGGAGCCAACTACTTTTTCTATGTGTATGATGTGCATGCATCTGTGTATGGGGAAGGCGTGCATGCTGAGAGTATCCGTGCATGTGTGCATCCATGTGGATGGCAGGGTGGGCGTGTTTTAACGCATGTGCATGACCATGTGTGTGCATGCATGTGTGTGTGTGTATGCATGCCACAGTGCCCATGTGGAGATCAAGGGACACTCTCAGTCCTGATATCCACAGTCCACCTTGCTTGAGAGGGGATCTTTGCTGTTCCCCACTGCACTTGCCAGCCCACCTGTCCTGTGAGCTTCTGGAAATTCTCCTGTCTCTGCCTCCCATCATACTTTAGGATCACTGGGATTACAGAAGAATTTATCATGCTCAGCTTTACAGCGGTCTTGGACTTTCACACTCATTTCCTTGTTTGTTCAGCAAACACTTTTATCCACTGAGCCAGCTCCTCAACCCCTACCTGGCATTCTTTTTGAGTGTTTTTGTTTGGTTGGTTGTGGTTTTGTGTTTGCTTGTTTGTTTTTAAGGCAGCGTCTCCCTATGTAGCCCACCTGGCCTAGAACTCCCCATGTAGAGCAGACTGGCCATGAACTCATAAAAATCTTTGCCTTCCAAGTGTTTTTATTTTTGTTGGCCAGCCTTCTGGTACTCAGATGGAAAGGTGTCCAGGAAACCCTCAGCTCCAAGGCCACGAATCCAAGTCACAGCAACAAATGTTGTTATTTTTGTGTGTTTGCCTGCCTTCCTGACCAGGTGGGAAGGTGTCCAGACCACTCACAACTCCCAGGGCCACAAATCTGAGTCACAGCTACAAAGACTGGGAAGGTATCCCAGTTCTGACATGGGACAAAATCCCAAGGGTATCCTGAGACACAGGAGCCCAGGGACCTCACAGCTGTGATGAGGCTTCCTCAGCAGAGATGTTGCAGCTCCCAGAAGAGGTTTGCCCCAACCTCTGATGAGCTGAGGAGCCTAGGAACTTGAGCACCTTCATTTCTTCTTCTTCTTCTTCTTCTTCTTCTTCTTCTTCTTCTTCTTCTT
>NW_026596057.1:3588075-3625020 GCF_907164565.1 Psammomys obesus | reverse complement strand
TTCTTCTTCTTCTTCTTCTTCTTCTTCTTCTTCTTCTTCTTCTTCTTCTTCTCTTTTTTTATTTCTTCTTATTATTATTCTCCTTCTTCTTATTCCTCTGAAGAGTAAGTCATAGCAGGCAGTAAATCTCTTTCTCTCTCTCTCTCTCTCTCTCTCTCTCTCTCTCTCTCTCTCTAAGATTTATGCTACCTAGAGAAGGCAGCATGGAACTGGGGTTTAAAAAAAAACCTTCATATAAGAATTCTTAGGGAGTAGAGCTTTCTAGGGCAGAGATTTCCAGAGTGTGGATTGGTGGTATTTCAAGTCCTGAGCTTTGGGAAGCTCAAGGATTGGTAGGCTTTCCTGTTCAGGGCTTGGTTGGTTTTCTTGCTCAGGGATTGGTGGGTTTTTGAGGGAAGCTTGGGGATTGGTCAATTCTTCTCAGGGATTGGTGGGTTTTTGTTGAGTCTTTTCACCTCAAATTTGCATAATCTGAGATGAATCCTACTGAGGGGCTGGAAATGGCAGTTTCGGAGGTCTGGAGGAATGCAGGGAGGTGGGCTGCTGGAGCTTCCTCAGACAGATGTCTGGCCACTTTCCTCCCTTGAAGGGTTATACAGTATGAAAAGTGCCCAAAATGTACAGAGTTCACTGTAAAGGCAGGAAAGGATGTCGTTATCATGAACAGCTCCCATTACAGCGGCACTAGTCATTCTGAGGCAGGAAAGGTGTCCAGTTAAGCTGATGTAGGAAGAGTCACCATGGACAGCTCCTGCTGAGGCGTTGCTGAGGAGTTGCTGCCGTCTTGTCTCCTCCCTCCACAGCGCCAGGGCAGGAAGGAGGGGCTGACTGCCCTGAGGCCGGAAGGGGAACTGGCAGGGAACCACCTGCTACTACGTATGTAATTAGCCTCTAAACATAGCTCTTGGAGGGTGCAGTGGGCCCTTCCGATTCCTGCACGGGAAGGTGGTGGGTCAGCAGCGAGTCACCACAGGTCGTGGGGCATCAGAGAGGGTTGGGGTGGCCTGCTACCTCAGCTTGGGGTGGATTGGGATGGCTCAGCCTGGGGTGTCCGCTGCAGCGGACTTGAGGGTGGCAGATTACCTCAGCTCCAGCCTTCCACCAAGGGCTGGCATTAAAGGCATGGGCACCCCATCTGGCTCCTCCCCCGCTTTTTCCGTGGCTGCTGGCAATCTGAACCCCAGTCTTCGTATCTGGGTGGCAAGCGTTCCTTCCACAGGGCCGTCCCTACAGACCCACAAAGAGCTTACTCTTGATCACCAGGGGTCGCCAGTGGACATTCAGGCTTCCTTGCTGGACCTCTCACCTACAGAAACCCTCCTGGGAGAGTCAAAGCTACCTGGCCAGAGCCCCCTGGGACCCAACCAACAGACAGGGCCACCAGAGCCCCAGATCCCATCAGGAGCTGACAGAGCACTCTGTGTGTGCTTAACAGATAATTAGTTTGCATGCGCTAGGGACCACGGACACTTTGGGAAAATAATTATAACAGGTCAAGAGCTCAGCCCAGGCAAAAATCAAATGAAATCATACTGACTGCTGAGGTCAGAAAAGAGCTGCCCTGGTCTCTGAAATCCCATCAAAGTAATTAGGAAAGGGCAGTGGAGGGTGAGAAAGGGGAAGAATGAGAGAGGAAGGGTGAAAGCCAGATTCCTGCCTGTGATGGCAAATACTGTCAACCTGACAGGCTCTGGAACCATCTAGCCGATAAAGCCTCTGGGCAAGTCTCTAAGAAAGTTTCTAGACCGAGGTTGGAGAACTCGCCTTGGACGCGGGTGGCGCTTGACAAGGAGGAGAACTTGGGCTGACCGCCAGCACTGTCACTCGCTGCTCCCAGACTGGGATTGCACTGTGGCTAGCTACCTCGTGCTCCTGCCATGTGCTCCTGCCACGTGCTTCCCCACCATGCGGGACGGCACCTTCAAACTGGGAGCCAACAGAAACCCTTCCCCCTCCCCCCCGGAGCTGCTTTTGTAAGGAGTGTTAGCATGGCAATAAGAAAAGCAGTAATACGCTGCCCCTAGCTGAACTGAGGGGATTCTGGGAAGATGCAGAGCCAGCCTGCCCATAACATCCCGTCCTCATCTTCTCACATGGAGGGTACATACATGCCCTGCTTATTTCCTCACCATGTACATACACACACACACACACACACACACACACACACACACACACACATCTCTCTCTTTCTTGAAGCTGGTTAGGAGTGAGGATTTCAAAACGGAACATGAACATCACAGGGTGAGACTATGGGATTTCTAAGAGGCTGCTCTAGTATCCAGTCAGGCGATCGGTCGACCGATTCTGCTTTCAACAGCAAGTTGTGTGCCCAGATTTGTGCCAGGCTTGAAAGCAGTGGGTGAAAACAGTAAGCCTCCCCACAGCCGCTGATGATTTAGCTTTCTGAAGGAAATCTGAAGAAAAACAAAAACAAAACTGAGGCATATGAAAGAATTGCTCGTGCATATGGCAGGCCGGGAGCGGCTGTGAGGCAGTGGCACAGCGGAGGGGCGGGTGCAGGGGAGTGACTACCCAGCCCTGAGCATGAGTAGTGGGAGTTGGTCTCTGCCTGAGAGGTGTAAGAACAATTAGCTGACTAAAGGTATGCCTATTCTTTATTATCACCGCTGTCACAACTCTAAAGAGTGTCCCTGACAAATTATTCCTCTACACAGCAACAGATGGCCTTACCACTCCCTCCCCCCATATGCCACAGCTGTTAATTAATTAGAAAGGAAAATGGGCGGAGGCGTTAACGTAGACTTGATTTTACTTGTTTGAGAAGACTCTCCGGATCAGGACAGTCACCTGAAAAGAGGAAATCAGGGACAGTATAGAGACTCCGGTCAAGATACCATTCTGCATCCCCCCAAGGCGAAGAGTCCTTATTGGGTTCCCAAAAAAATCAGTGGGATTAGGAGGAGGCCTTGATGGATGGGCCAGCTGCCCATGGGACTCCCACACAGAGAATCACATCTCACCCAAGCAGACCTGAGCTGTGCGCAGAGCACCTGAAAGCATCCAGGAAAGGCTCTTGGGAGAGAAAAAAAATACAGTAGGGTGCCTGATGGAGGTCTCCTCCTCAAGCTCTGAACTGAAATGAGAAAGCGTTCTGAGACACAGGAAACAGAAGGGGCAACGGAGTGTGCTTGCCAGAATCCACAGGGACAGCAGCAAAAACTGAGAGGCTGTGTCCTTTGGGAAGTTTGTATTCTCTCTCTCTCTCTCTCTCTCTCTCTCTCTCTCTCTCTCTCCTTCCCTCCCTCTCTATCTTTCTTTCTCTCCCTCTCTTTCTGTGTTTGTGTGAGAGAGACTCTCTGACTCTCTACATGTCTCTGTCTCTGTGTGCATCTCTGTGTCACTCTGTCTTTCTTGTGACTCTCTGTCTCTCTGTTGCTGTCTCTCTGTGTGTGACTGTCTCTCTAGATGTCTCTCTCTCTGTTTCTCTCTCTCTCTCTCTCTCTCTCTCTCTCTCTCTCTCTCCCTCCACACTCCTCCAATTCAAAAGCAACTCAGTTCTCAGCAGGGGGACTTGCGAGTCTGCTCCGTGTCACAAATGACTGTCAGAAAGGAGAAGACCGAAATCCCCCTGGATAACTCCCGGAGGCAGAATTGGGCTCCATGGGTAGAAATTACAGGGAGGAAGATTCCAATACAACCTTAGCCGGGTGTTGTGTTGCCATTAGAGATACCACACAGTATGGCATACTGTCTGAGGGGTGGGGAGTGCCCGGGCATTTCGCAGGGTTAAAGACAAATAGCTGGATGACGACTTACTGGAGGACTGGAGGCCACCAAATTCTACCAGTGAACTTTGACCTCGGAGGTCACCTGACGATGTCTCCATCATCCAGTCAGTATGGAGGACTGAGAACTGTGAGCAGAGTGCATGTATATTCCTGATGGAGAAAGGCAAGCTGAACCATGAACAGTGTGTACATCTGGACCTTAGGCAAACCCCAATTTTTGGAAAGCTACACTATAAAAGCATTTGTGAAATGGGAAAAAAAAGTGAATTCTAAGTAATATCATTAAAGATTTCTTTCATTTAGGCGTGAGAATGCTAGTGTGATTGCTAATTGTGTAGTTTGTTGACTGGTTGGTTTTCACAAGGTTTCACTCCGTGGCCTAGAATTCATAGTGATTCTCCTACCTCAGGCTTCCGGGTACTGGGATTATAAAATGTGAGCCTCCACACCTGGCTGATTAAAAAAAAAAAATACATATTCATTTCTTTAAAATAATCCAAAGGAGTGGAGTGGAGCGGTCTCAGTACTGAGGGCCACATGCACCAGGGAAACTGGCATGGAGCTAGAGCAAGGTTGAGATGCGTCCAAACCCTGAAAATCTCAGTCTTGAGACCGGTAGGAGTAAGGATCACCCCCTCCCTGTTCTAAGCCTGCATGTCCCCGGCTCGCATAGTCCCATGACCACTGCTTCTACAACTCTCCAGTTAGTCCTGTAGCCTAGCACCTGGAATTCCTGTCCATGCAAAGAGAAAATCCCCAGCATATCAGCCCAGCCAATGGTAGGCACCTACCCTGGACATCCCTTCCCACTCCCCAGGGTTCATAGAGCCTCTGTTCACCCCCTATAAACACACACAAGCTGCTTCACGGACTATCGTGAAAGGCCTGCTGTTTTACCGGGAGAGCTAAGAGAGCAGCAATGCTAGACTCCTCAGAGAAGGCCTTCTCCCCACCACACTCCCAGCTGGACCAGGATTCTGCACACCCCACCCTTTCCAGCTCCACCTCACTCTTCTCAATCTGTGCGCGGTGGGGCCTGGACACCCCGAGGGAATGAGCTGGAACCACGCAATGCTGAGTGGGCTCAAGCAAGAGGATTACAAGTTGCTACAGACCAGTCTGGGGTACATAGTGGACTTTCTCAAAACAAAACAAAAATGACTCAACAGACAGGAAGAGCAGGTGAGAATACACATGAAACCATGCTGAGCCTAAGTAGGTAGCTCTTAGGTTTGACAGGTAAGTATACTGTGCTCTATTATGATTCAAGTTGTACACCTTTAATTTGAAAATACAAACTCTGGAATGCTTCAAAATCCAGAACATTTTGAGGGTCAACATGACGACCACAGATGAAAAATTGAACACCATGAAATTCTGTTTCATTAATAAAAATTATTTTAAAATACTATATAAAATTACCATCAAGCTTTGTGTGGAAGGTTCTCCTAGTTTTATTTCTGTTGGCAGGCATGATTTTTAAAAATCCTTATTAAAAATAACTTATGGGAGAAAGGGTTTATTTTAGCTCCCAGTTCTGGGTTGCAGTCCATCACAGCAGGGAAGTCAAGGTGGCAGGAATTTAACACAGTTAATCCCATCGCATCCACAGCCAAAAACAGAGAAATGAAGGTGTGTATAACTCTTCTGCTCAGACCATCCTACTGTGTAAGTCCTCAGCCTCAGAGAATAATGCTGCACACAGTACCTGGGTCTTCCCACCACAATTAACATAAGCAAGAGAGTCCCGCACCAGCCAACCTGATCTAGATAGTCTCTCACTGAGCTTCTCATCCTAGATGACTCTAGACTATGTCAAGTTGACAGCACCAGCTATTACAAAGATGTATAATAAAGTCTAGGTGAGATATGAGTCCCTATCTCTAAAACACTTTTTTATTATTATGAAACATTATTATAATATAACAAAATAATATATTAGTATGTTTTATGTTATAATATTATTATAAAATATCTATTTATTATTACTATTTGAGGGATATTATTAATATCCCTCAGACCTGAAAAAAAAAAGTTCAAAACATTTCCAGTTGCGGTCATTTCATATAAAGGATATTCAACCTGTATTTTCTGACTTTTGTACACAGTTGAAATCTCTACTTAGAAGTACTGCTAAATGGAGGAGGAGGAGGCCAGCAGAATGCACATCACCTCTTGGAAGGGTTCTCCCAGACTTTAGATGCTTTGGCAGGGAGCAGAGCTAGCTGGAAACCACAGATAGAAGGACTCATTTTCCCAGAAGACAAAGGTACAGGGCAGGGAAACAGTGTCCTGGGATCTCACCTTATGGTTTGAGGGTCCAGGATTCCCTGGTCCCAGCAGGAACAGCAGTCAGGTCCCACAGAGAGATGGCAACCCAGAGCCTCAGCTGTCCATCCCTCCCACCACCAGGCATTTCATTTACCCAGTGTTTTCTGCTTCCTTGAAACACTTTCACATGCCTTATTTTATTCCTTCCTGGCCACCACTTTCACATTATTTTTATCATCCTCCGTTTTATGAAATGTATTTATTTTTGTATTGATGACAGTTTATTCACTTTGCATCCCAGCTGTATCTCCCTCCTTCATCCCCTCCCATGCCCCTCCCCAAGTCACTGATAGGAGAGATCCTCCTCCCCTTCCCTCTGACCCTAGCCTATCAGTTCTCACCAGGACTGGCTGCACTGTCTTCCTCTGTGGTGAGGCTGCTCCCCTCTGGAGGGGGCGGTTATCAAAGAGTCATCCACTGAGTTCATGTCAGAGACAGTCCCTGTTCCCATTACTAGGGCACCCACTTGGACACTGAGCTACCATGAGCTACATCTGTGCAGGAGTTCTAAGTCATTTCCGTACATGGTCCTTGGTTGGAGTATCAGTCTCAGAAAAGACTCTTTTGCCCAGATTTTTTGGTTCTGTTGCTCTCCTAGTGGAGCTCTTGTCCCTTCCAGGTCTTTCTATCTCCCGCTTCCTTCATAAGATTCCCTGCATTCTGCCCAAAGTTTGGCTATGAGCCTCAGCATCTGCTTTGATATTCTGCTGGGTAGAAGTCTTTCAGAGGCCCTCTGTGGGAGGCTCCTGTCCTGTTTCCTGTTTTCTTCCTCTTCCTATGTCCGTCACATTTGCCTTTCTGTGTGAGGATTGATCATCTTACCCAGGGTCCTCCTTCTTGATTAGTTTCTTTAGGTGTACAGATTTTAGTATGTTTATCCTATATTATATGTCTACTATCTAATATCCACTTATAAGTGAGTATATACATGTGTGTCTTTCTGCTTCTGGGATACCTCACTCAGGATGATCTTTTCTAGTTTCCACCATTTGCCTGCAAATTTCATGATTTTGTTTTTAATTGCTGAGTATTATTCTGTTGTGCAAATGTACCACAATTTCTGTATCCATTCCTCAGTTGAGGAACATCTGTTTCCAGATTCTGGCTATTACGAATAAAGCTGCTACAGACATGGTTGAGCAAATGTCCTTGCTGTGTACTTGAGCATATTTTGCATATATGCCTAGGAGTGGTATAGCTGGATCTTGAGGTAGCACTATTCCTAATTGTCTAAGAAAGCAACAGACTGATTTCCAAAGTGGTTGTCCAAGTTTACATTCCCACCAGCAATGGAGGAGGGTTCCCCTTTCTCCACATCCTCTCCAACATGTGTTGTCCCTTGAGTTTTTGATCTTAACCATTCTGGTGGATGTAAGGTGAAATCTCTGGGTCATTTTGATTTGCATTTCCCTGATCACTCAGGATGTTGAGCATTTTTTTCAGTGTTTCTCTGCATCCGATCTTCCTCTATTGAGAATTCTCTGTTTATCTCTATGCCCCATTTTTTAATTGGATTACTTAATTTGTTGCTGTTTAACTTCTTGAGTTCCTTATGTTTTCTGGATATTAGCCATCTGTCAGATATAAGGTTGGTGAAGATCCATCCCCAATCTTTGGGCTATCGTCTTGTTCTGATGAAAGTGTCCTTTGCTTTACAGAAGCTTTTCAGTTTCATGAGGTCCCATTTCTTGATTGTTGATATTAGAGCCTGTGCTTTTGATGTTCTGTTCAGGAAGTTGTCTCCTGTGCCAATGAGTTCAAGTCTCTTCCCCACTTTTTCTTCTAACAGATTTAGTGTGTCTGGTTTTATGTTGAGGTCTTTGATCTGCCTGGATTTTAGTTTTGTGCAGGGTGATAAGTGTGGATCTATTTGCATTTTTCTACATGTAGACATCTGGTTAGACCAGCACCATTTGTTGAAGATGCTATCTTTTTCCATTGTATGGTTTTGGCTTCTTTGTCAAAAATCAAGAATCCATAGGTGTATGGGTTTATTTCTGAGTCTTCTATTCAATTCCATTGATCCACCATTCTGTTTCTATGCCAGTACCATGCAGTTTTTATTAGTATTGCTCTGTAGTACAGCTTGAGGTCAGGGATGAAGATCCCTCCAGGTGATCTGTTGTTGTACAGGATTCTTTTTGCAATTCTTGGTTATTTTGTTTTTCCATATGAAATTGAGAATTGTTATTTCAAGGTCTATAAAGAATTGTGTTGGTATTTTGATGGGAATTGCATTGAATCTGTAGATTGCTTTTGGCAGGATGGCCATTTTCACTATGTTAATCCTACTGATCCATGAGCATGAGAGGTCTTTCCACCTTCTGATATCTTCTTCAATTTCTTTCTTTAGAGACTTGAAGTTTTTTCAAACAGGTCTTTCACTTGCTTGGTTAGAGTCACACCAAGGTACTTTAAGTTATTAGTGGCTAGTGTGAAGGATGTTTTTTTTCCTAATTTCTTTCTCAGTTTGTCTTTCATATATAGGAGGGATACTGATATTTTTTAGTTAATTTTTTATTCAGCCACTTTGCTGAAGGTGTTTATCACCTGCAGGAGTTCTCTGGTTGAATTCTTGGGGTCACTCATGTATATTATCATATCATCTGCAAATAGTGATACTTTGACTTCTTCCTTTCTGATCTGTATCCCCTTGATCTCCTTTAGTTGTCTTATTGCTCTAGCTAGGACTTCAAGTACTAGGTTAAAGAGATAGAGAGAGAGTGGGTAGACTTGCCTTGTCCCTGATTTCAGTGGGATTGATTTAAGTTTCTCTTCGTTTAGTTTGATGTTGGCTATAGGCCTGCTGTATATTATCTTTACTATGTATAGGTATGTGCCTTGTATCCCTGATCTCTCCAAGACTTTAAACATGGGTGTTGGATTTTGTCAAATGCTTTTTCAGCATCTAAGATGATCATGTGTTTTTTTTTTCTTTCAGTTTGTTTATATGGCGGATTACTTGCTGGATTTCCATATATTGAACCACCCCTGCATGCCTGGGATGAAGTCTACACTTGGTCATGGTGGATGATATCTTTTATGTGTTCTTGGATTTGGGTTGCAAGTATTTTATTGAGTATTTTAGCATCAATGTTCATAAGAGAAATAAGTCTGAAGTTCTCTTTTTTGTTGGGGTTTTGTGTGGTTTAGGTATCAAGGTGACTGTGGCTTCCTAGAATGAGTTTGGTAATGTTCCTTCTGTTTCTATTTTGTAGAATAGTTTGAAGAGAATTGGAGTGAGCTCTTCTTTGAAGGTCTGGTAGAATTCTGCACTGAAACTGTATGGCCCTGGGCTTTTTTTGGAAGGGAGAATTTTGATGACTGCTTCTATTTCCTTGGGGGATATAGGACTATTTAATCTATTTACCTGATCTTGATTTAATTTTAGTAAATGAAATTTATCAAGAAAATTATCCAATTCATTTAGATTTTCAAATTTTGTGGCATATAGGCTTTTGTAGTTTGGATTTCCTCAGTGTCTATCATTATGTCCCCCTTTTTGTTTCTGATTTTGTTGATTTGGATGGTGTCTCTCTGCCCTTTAGTTAGTTTAGCTAAGGGTTTGTCTATCTTGTTGATTTTGTTAAGAACCAACTCTTGGTCTCATTGATTCTTTGAATTGTTCTCTTTGTTTCTAATCATTGATTTCATCTCTGACTTTGATTATTTCCAATAATCTACTTCTCTTGGGTGTGTCTGGTTTTTTTTTGTTTTTTTTTTTTTTTTTTTGCCCCCTAGGGCTTTTAGGTGTGCTGCTAAGTTGCTTGTATGAGATGTCTCAAACTTCTTTCTGGAGGCACTTAGTGCTATGAACTATGAACTTTCCTCTTAGCACTGCTTTAATTGTGTCCCACAAGTTTGGATAAGTTTTGCCTTCATTTTCATTGAATTTTAGGAATTCTCAATTTCTTTTTTCATTTCTTCCCTGACCAAGCTAGCCTTGAGTAAAGAGTTTAGTTTCCATGTGTATGTAGGCTTTTTGTTATTTCTGCTGTTGTTGAAGTCTAGTTTTAGGCCATGGTGGTCTGATAGGATACAAGGAATTATTTCAATCTTCTTTTACCTGCTTGTTTTGTGCCCAACTATATGGTCAATTTTTGAGAGTGTTCTGTAGGATGCTGAAAAGAAGGTGTACTCTTTTGAGTTTGAGTGAAAAGTTCTGTAGACATCTATTAGGTCCGTTTGATTTAGGACCTCTGTAAGTGTCATTATTTCCCTATTTAGCTTCTGTCTAGATGATCTGTCCCTTGATGAGAGTGGAATGTTGAAGTCTTTCACTATTAAGGTGTTGGGATCGATGTGTGATTTAAGCTTTAATAATGTTTCCTTTACAAATGCAGGTACTCTTGTATTTGGGGCATAGATATTAAGAATTGTGATACCCTCCTGGTGGATTTTTCCTTTGATGAGAATGAAGTGTCCTTATTCATCGTTTTTGATTAAGTTTGGTTGAAAGTATATTTTATTAGATGTTAAAATAGCTACCTCAGCTTGTTTTCTGGGTCCGTTTGCTTGAAAAACACTTTTCCAGCCCTTTACTCTGAGGCAGTGTTTATCTTTGTTGCAGAGGTGTGTTTCTTTGATGGAGCAGAATGTCGAATCCTGTTTCCACAACCATTCTGTTAGTCTGTGTCTTTTTATTGGAGATTTGAGTCCATTGATGTTGATAGATAATAGTGACCAAGGAATGTTAGTTCCTTTGATTGTAGAGTTGGTGATGTACCTATATTTCTATGCTTGTATTCTTTTAATTTTTTGTTGTGAAGTTATCTATATCCTGTGTTTTCTTGGGTGTAGTTGATTTTGTTGAATTGGAGTTTTCCTTCTAGTATCTTCTGTAGGGTTGAGTTGCTATGTAGATATTGTTTAAATTTAGTTTTGTCATGAAATATTTTGTTTTCTCCATCTATGTTGATTGAAAGCTTTGCTGGGTATAGTAGTCTGGGTTGGCATCTGTGGTCTCTTAGAGTCTGCGTGACATCTGCCCAGCCCTTCTGGCTTTCATAGTTTCTGTTAAGAAGTCTGGTGTGATTCTGATAGGTCTGCCTTTATAAGTTACTTGGCCTTTTTCCTTTGCTGCTTTTAATATATTTGTTTTGTTCTGTAGATTTAGTGTTTTGACTATGATATGACGTGAGGTGTTTCTTTCTGGTCTAATCTATTTGGTGTTCTGTAGGCCTCTTGTATGTTAATGGACATCTCTTTCTTTAAGTTGGGAAAATTTTCTTCTATGATTTTCTTGAAAATATTTTCTGGACCTTGGAGCCTGGAATCTATTTCTTCTATTCCTATTATTCTTAGGTTTCCTCTTTTGATGGAAATCCTTGATTCTTGGATGTTTTGTGTTTGGAACTTGTTCAATTTTACTTTTACTTTGAGAGATGTATCAATTTCTGCAATTGTATCTTTAGCACCTGAGATTCTCTCTTCCATCTCTTGTATTCTGTTGGTGATGCTTCCCTTTGTGGTTCCTGATCTTTTCTCTAAGTTCTCCAGCTCCATTGTTTTCTCTGTTCATGTTTTCTTTATTTATTCTAATTCTGTTTTCATATATTACACCATTTCCTTCATCTGTTTGAATGTGAATTCCTGTATGTCCATAATGGCCTCTATTTTTAAATTCATTTCCTCTTTATGTGCCTCTATTTGTGTGGCTATTTCTTTGAGATTTTTGTTCATTTTCTCCTTATGTGCCTTTAATGACTCCATAAGCATAGCTTTAAAATCATTTTTCTGTGTTTCCAATGAATTAAAATATCCACTGATTTTGGGGGTTGCTGGTGAAGCCATGATGCCCTGATTTTTGTTGGATAAGTTCTTATGCTGAACTCTAGCCATCTGCTTATCCTTAACCTTTGCTGTTTGTTCCTGGAGTCTGTACTTCAGACTGTGTCTGTCTCTTTCTAGAGTCTGGAATATTCTTTAGGAAGATGAGAGAGGTCCTCCAGTTTAAGAGTGAGTGTTGGTGTTTCAGCTGTAGCTAAGGGAAGAAAGTTACAGGCACATGTTCGCAAGCACAGGCGTGTGCGTGGAAGTGTGCCTTGAAGGACAGGGTGCTAGAGTATGTAGATGCCTTGAAGGGTGGAGATTACATGCAGGAGGGGTGATGGCACTGTTTAAGGGCACAATGCGCATGCGCAAGTGCCCTGAATACTTCAGTGGCCTACAAGCCTGTCATGCTCTCCTCCTGGTATTCAGATCTGTCTGGGCTCCAGGAATTGTTTTCCTGGACTCCACTAGGAAACCCACAGAACAGGGGACTCAATGTTGAGAACACTGTCCCAAGGATCCCCATGTTGCCCACAGTGAGGGGGTGGATGGGAGGGATCTGATGTCTGGCTGCTAGCATAGAGGGACCCTGGACCTGGGATTCTGCACACACTCACTTTAGGGTACCCTTCTCACTCGTAGGCCTAATCAGAAAGCACAGAGGTTCCCCATGTTCTTTTCTGTCAGATTTGGGCCTGCAGAGGCAAATGAGAGTGTAGGAGATTGGTCAACTCAGTGGTGTCCACTGTTTTGCCACCGGGCAGGGAGAACTGTACTTGGGGCAGCCACCTTGCTGTCTCAGTCGCTGAGCATGGAAACTCCTGCTTAGGGCAGCTTCCTCTGCATCTCAGTCACCAAACACAGAGGTTCATGCTTGGGTCAACCACTACAGCCTCCACCAAGCAGGGAGACCCATGCCTGGAGCAAGGGGAAGTGCAGGGGGGTTGAATATTCATCACTCTCAGTCCCAGGAGACATCCATGAGTGACCTGGATCCAAACTGTCCCAGCTCATGGGTTATCCTCTCTCACCCAGGAAGCCTCAATGTCAATGTTCTGGCTTCAGCTTCCCCTCCACTCATCAATTTCAGGGTTTCCGATCCTGTGCCCCTCACATATAGTACACACTGGTCTCTGCCATCTTGAACTCCCAATCCTCCATTTTTTGTTGCCGTTGATAAGGAAATGGGAGGCTCAGAGCTGAATATAGCTGGGAGTGGAAGTTTTGAATCCTGAATACAAAAACTGTTCTGGAAGCACAGTTTAGTAGAGACACTTTTTGATGAAGTATTTACTGTAACCTAGTGTTATAAACCTAATGAGCATGCCTTCTCTCTCCTAGTAAGGTATGAGTTGTCCTCCTCTGAGCTTCTGTGGCCTCCAGGAGACCCAGGCCAATACTCTAGAGGAAATGCTTGGAAAGGCAGAATAATTCCTTCAGCCTGGCAATGTTATGTGTCTCTATAAGAAAGGAGAGCATGTTTGTTACACTCTCAGCTGGAATATAGATAAAATTTCATAGTGGACTAGAACTCGAATTTATGAAGTGTGTGCTGATTTCTTAAACTGTTGATGACATATGTCACCTTTACAACTTCTACAAATCATTTTTCCTCTGTCATTAAAAAGTCAAATTGGCATGCTGGCAACCAAACTTGTTTTCCATCCCTCCAGAGTCTCCATTCACTATGGAGTCAGACACTGAAGGGCTAGGATCGTCCTCTATCCAGTGATGTCAGACTTCCTAGAGCCTGTCAATAAGTTGGCAGAAGCTTTCTGAATTCCCTGAGAATGCCAAGTGCCTTGGTCCTGGCAAATGGCAAGGCTTAGCACTCTCGGGCATGTTGAACAAAATTGATCAGTTAAAGGGAAGTGGAGGGGGGAATGCAAAGTTTAATTTCCTTCTCTGGCTCCCTGCCAGCTGGATATGACAGCAGCTGCTAACATTTTTCAAACAGCTAGTTTCACACACTCGTATTGTAAAAGCTGGGTTTTCATCAACCCCTAGGAAGCAAAAGTGGTACATTGTGAATACCTAGGGTTGGCATAATCCAGGTGGACATGTTCACAGGCCTTGACCCTGGCAGCTTCGTCAGAGAGCAGCTCTTTCACTAGGTTGGCCTGAAGCCTTCCCACCCGGAGTGAAGTGTCAGAATGTCTGCCAGGAACAGTGTGTCACTGGAGCCACCATGCATTTTGAGTTTGCTGGAAATTTCCAAGGGACTTTAGGAACAATAACAACACAAACAAACAAATAGGGAGGACTCAGACAGACAGCTCAGGCACACACAGCAACTGGGTTTTCCATAAGCACGTATCCATGTGCTTCTAACCAGTTCCTGACATATCCACAAGTCTTCAAGTAGAGAGCATAGGCCAGCCATGGTGTTTGGCTGTGTTGACTGAAACAACGACCAAACAGGGTGGTCTGATCCCTAGTCATGTCCTTCTAAGACCTTCCTACCCCATCCAGGGGCTGAGGAAAGGCACCCTCACACTCCTCAAAGCCACCAAGGAGGGAAGTTACATGGAGGCAGTGCCAGAAGAAACAGAGAATCCCTCAAATTAGCCTCTAACTCAGCCCTCCGAGGACACTGTGCCAGGCTCCTGGGGAGAAGGGGACTGTGATTAAAAGGGTACAAATAAAGACTTGCAGCATCTGAGGGGCTGGGGAGCTCTGGGGACGACTGACACAAAGACATCCTCCCACCCCCACCTCCCCTTGCAGCGAGCTCAGAACAGCGGGAGGAAACGCTAATGACTGAGCATGGGCAGGCACCATGGCTACTGGCTTTCCCCCAACCACAACCTAGGTTTTCTCGTTGCCAAACTCGATTAAACTGTATGGCGAGGCTCTGGAGCAGATAATTGAGAAAGAACTCAGCCCAAATTGAGAGGGCTCTCTAGGATGCCCCAACAAATGAGACCCAACTGCAGTTTAATAAACATGCTATAATTTTTGTGGTAAATTTTTGTGGTAGATGGTAGACCCAAGGATACCCCTCTTCTCGGGGGATACCTCTAAAGTACACCAGAAACCAAAGGGACAGGTGCCCTGAAGGACCTGCCACACAATACAATCATGTGACCCACACATGCACACACATTCTGTCTCCAAAGTAATAAAACACGTCAGAGAAGACCACTTTTGGAACTAGGCCTGAGATTCCACTTCGAGGACTTCAGCCTTGACTCGGGATTCCCAAGAACCACCCTTAAAAGAGCTACCATTGCCTTGAGCACATTCTCCAAAATGAATGTTTCCCATAAAGATTCAAAACTGTGACCTGGAGACAGGGAGGTGGCTCAGCAGGTAAAAGTGCTTGCAGCGCAAGCCTGATGGTCTGAAAAAAAAAAAAAAAAGGAATTGGTGGTGTGCATCTGTAATCAAGGCACTCCAGCAGGGAGATGGACTGTGGACAGGAAAATCACCAGAGGCTGGTAGGGCAGCTGGTAGGGCAGCTTGGATTATGTACCACACTTTCAGAAATGAGAGAACTTGCCTCAAACGAGATGGAAGGCTATAACTGGCTCCTATGAGCTGTCTTCTGACCTTTTTATGCACATAAACACATCATACATACATACATACACACACACACACACACACAAAAGTTAAGTGAAAAGAAAGCTATGCTCTAACTCACCCCACTTGCCTCACATGTGCGAGGCCCTGGGTCCATTCAATATTACAAAATAAGTTAAAGAAATAAACAAATAGCAATCTGCAGGCAATCTGGGTTGGTTGGTTTCTAAGCTGACCAGTTATCTGGCAGCCCTGCTCAGGTATAGGGTGAGGCTAGTCCCCTTAGATACGGAAAGTTAAGCAGATTAGGAGTCCTCTGCTTTCCGTGCCTCTGTAACTCATCAAAACTGCTAAGTCCCATCTTGTCACAGGAAGCTTGCATGGTTTGTTTCTTCAGCCTGTTTATTATGAAGCCTGGTGACTTCCCATTTGCATTGCAAATAGCTCCTTTGTGTTGACATTTCATTTGGACTTGAAGGGCCCACAATATTTTTTCCACAGTTGGGGTGGGGTTAATGGCTCCCATCCAGAAACCAGTATTTATTCATGTACTCAAAAATACAACAGATGCTCACCAACCCTAATTTGAATGAATGAATAAACGAATGAATGAATTGGAAGATAGGTTTCCCACTTCGCAAATGCAACACACACTCAACTGACTCTAAACAATTATGAAGTTAAAACGTTTTGATTTCTTTTGAGATTAAATTCTTGTTTTCATTATTTATTCATCCATCTTTACAAATGTTTGCTCAATACCTCACTTAATTCCCTTGACAAAATGGAATTCAAGGACCACATTGCACTCAACTTTGTGTCTTCGATATTTCCTGATATGTGTGAAGTGCTCAATAAATATTTGTTTGGTGGAATAGGAATTCCACCTGCCATTTCCTCTTTCAAGGGACATGTCAAATACACTCAAGCTAAGAACGTGATTTATGCATCATTTCAAAGAGAAAGCAAAATGCTAGCACAGACACAGTCTTGGGGGCCCTTTGGGTATGTGTGGCACAGAGACTTGAAAAGTTGTAAGGACCCATTTTTATATTAATCCAGCACCAAGGACACAGAGCTGATCCTGGCCTCAAAGCCTATTGACTGAAGAAGGAAAAGGGAGAGCCCTCAGAGCATAGGTATGAGGGAGGTGAGGAGCTGACCAGGCCCCTCAGTTCTGAAGCCATCTCCCCAGAATATTTATAATAGTACTATAAAAATAAGTTACTTAAAGTTACTTAAATATTATGTATTATAAAATTATATTTATTATATATTATTTTATAACATGTTATTATTAATATATTATTAATATATATTATTATATATTAATAATAATATATGATGTATTATTATAACATGTTGTTATTAATATATTATTAATATATTATTATTAATATATATTATTAATATATTACTATTATATTAATATATATTATGTGTTCTAGCTTCCTTACGTTGCTTTGACAAAACACCCTGACCAGGAAGGATTTGTTTGGCATACACATCCAGATTACCGTCTATCTTTGAGGTGAGTCAGGGCAGGAATTCGAGCATGACCTTGAAGCAGAAACTGTCTGAAGGAATGGTGCTCCCTGGTTCAGTTACAAGCTCCTGCTTTGCTAGGTTTCTTATACAGCTCAGGACCATCTGTCCAGGGTTGGTGCCGCCCACAGAGGAATGGGCTCTCCTGTATCAATTAAAAATCAAGACAACCCCACACCCCCGGACATGCTCACAGGCCAATTTGATCTGGTCAGTCCCTCGATTGAAACCCCCTTCTCAGGTGACTTTAGGCTATATCGAGTTCAAAGAGCTTGATAGGAGGGGATTTTTTTTTTTTTTCATTAAAAAGGAAAAGTACGAACAAGACCTAAAATGAGGAAGTGATGCAGTCCATTAGGGGAACTGAAAGGAACTCAAAGGAGGAAACTGAGGAAGGACAACGTTGTTGAGGAGATGGGTCAAAGGCTGCAGAACTCTTCGGTCCATGGCAGAAATTCAACCCAGTTCCTAAGAACAAGAGGATGCGGAGAGCGCCAAGCCATCTCTGCCTGCAGGGTCCTCTCCTGGAAGTACTTGTTCAGCTAAGCCATTATGCTAACTCAGGCTGGGGAAGAGGGGCTAGCAAATGTCACAAAGAAGATGAATTGAGGAAATATTAGCAGGTAGGATCTCAAGAGCCTAATGAATCTTGGGGCATTTCTTGACCTGTTGCCATGAGCCAGCCATGGGCTGTCTTCTCAAGTCTTCGCCCACGCTGAGAGTGTGCCTGTTCTTTCTTTCTTTCTTTCTTTCTTTCTTTCTTTCTTTCTTTCTTTCTTTCTTTCTTTCTTTCTTTTTATTTATTTATCTCCCGAGACAGGGTTTCTCTGTGTAGCCTTGGCTGTCCTAGAACTCGCTCTGAAGGCTGGACTCAATTTTATAGAGATGCGCCTGCCTCTGCCTCCCTAGGATTAAAAGTGTGCGCTATCTCCAGCCAGCAAGAGTGTGCATATTCTTATCTGCATTCTCACAAAGCAAAAACTGGAACATCAAGCAGAACCACCCAGCCTGTAAGTGGCAGAGCTTCGATGTAGGTCCAGCACTCAAGCACCAACCCTCCTCTAATCCCTCTTAATCATCATGTCATACTATCGAGGTTTCTGGCTTGGGCAGCAGGGAGAATGATGGCGCCATTTACTGAGGGACAGCACCTAGGAAGATGCATGGATCTGAGTGGAGAAAATGCATGTGGGAGGGACAGTCATATGCAAATGAGGAGCAGAGAGTGCAGAATTCATAAGACTGGTTTGGGGAGCACCAGGCACAAGACAGATTTGAAAATCAGCTGAAGACGGGCAATAACCACAGTTCACCCTCTCCTGCCTTGGCTTTCAAGGCTGAGTTTGGATGCAGCTTCAGTGCTTTGGAGTGAAATGGAGCTGAGAGAATGTCAGACTACCTGGACCAAGGGACTGGGAGCTCCAATAAAGTCTCAAATGGGTTTCACCCATCTCTGATGCCAGCTCACATTCAATAGCCCCTCTGAAAGCATGGCACCAGGCTCCTGGTGTTCTGGGACCCCAGCCTTCCCAAGCCATCTGGGTACTGATGCTCCATGTCTGTGACACAGAAGCAGACGTTATGCTGCTTTCATGGCGATTAACTCCTCCTGAAGAAACTCACGTCTCCGTGGCGCCTGCCAAAACAGTAACAGACAGATAATGCACTGTCTCATTAACACATCCCTGACTATTTAAAACTCTCCAGAGAAGCAAGCAGATGATCCCTGGAGTTAGCTCAGCAGTGGGGATTATTGTTTGGCTAATTATAAGCAGCGCTGTCAGACTCTAGCAGGTACAAAGAGGGGCATGGCCACCCTGACTGCCCTGAAGATTGAGGTGTGACTGTTCAAAGACACTGGTACCAACGCTCAAGACACCTGGAAATCAGCTCCTGGAGGCCTGAGGTAGGAGGAGTTTAAATACGGACTGTGTCTTTAAAAAACAAACAAATAAACAAACAAACAAAACCAGGAACTTAGACGGGCCCTGCACCCATAGTCTCATCTCCCATAAGGAGTTGGACCTGTTTGGTAATAAAATACAATCTAAGTGTGAGAGTTTGAAAGATAGGTCACTGATGGCTCTGCAGTTTCCATACTGGTCTTCTGAGTGTCTAGCCACGGTTACCCGGTAGCTACCATACAGTGGACACACTCAAGGATTCCTTTGAAGAGTCCACATGTTGTTACGAGCTGAAATCCTAGCTAGTACCAGCCCCAGGCTGCCAGTGCTGTGGGGCTTTTCCTGGGAAACCCACAGCAAGGATCCCTTCACCCCAAACAGTGCTGTGACAGCAGACCAAAGGAAAAGGCTCCGCACGATGAGTTCACTGGAGTTACTTAGAGGTGCACGGGTGAGGAGTTATTTACAGGAGCACTGATGATTCAAAAGCAGGTGCAACAGCAAAAAGCCCCCTCCGGCAAGGGTGATGAGCCGGGAAAGCTGTATCCCTGTAGTTTCCTGCTCTACTCCCAAACAGCTCTGCCAGTGTGGCCTCTCTCCCAGCAGGGGCTTACAAATCCTGTCATTTGCTCAGCTTCCTGAGGCTTCAGGCCTTTTCCTCCCACAGCAAGGAAGGGCATGCCCAACAGTGGTTTCGCTCCTCTGACCTCTCTACCTTCAAAGCCTCATCTTTTCCTTCTACTGTGCCGAGCCTCCCTGGAGATAACATGAGACCCTCTCCAGCTCTGACACGAAAAGCTCTGTGGCTGAGGAAATGGCCCATCACCCAGGCTCATTTTCTCTGCTGCAAAGTTGCCGGCTTCGAAGGGCTCAGATATCTCTGATACTCTTCAACACCATGGCTCCGTGGTCTCACTGTTGAGAACACCAGAGGGCTGGCTCTGGCTCTAGCCAAAAGCTGTCAGGAAACCCTGACTCCGACTGTGGCAAGTGGGCCTTAAGAAACCTAGAAGCCGGGTGTAGTGGCCAGCACACATGATTAATGCCATCACCCAGGAGGCAGTGGCAGGCGAGTTGAACTCTGTGTGAGTTCAAGGGCCGGCTCCCTGGTCTACATAGTGAGTTCCGGGACAGCCAGGGCTACATAGAGAGACCCTATCTCAAAGAAATCAAAATAGATAAATCAATCCCTGAAAGAGCTGATGAATTTAACTTATGGAGGGAACGTAGAAAATTCCCTTTGTCAGGAGCTTTTTGAAACAATGTCGTGAACACTGTCTGCGCAGGAGCTCTTACACCAGCTGAGAAAGTCAGACAGAAGTGCAACTAGGTTGCAAAGAACAGAGGTTCTGTGTTCACCACCCTCCCTCGCCCTTCCTTGTCCTGAGACTAGAACACCCGTCGGATTTAGGAGCCTGACTGATAGGTCCAAACACTCCAGGCTTGGAATCATCACTGTCACAACTGCTATTGGAAGGTTTTTCAGAACTCTGGAATTAGAAAATCCCCTCAACGGAAAGCTAGTGTTATCACTTTTGCACATTTCCAGTCTTCTAGAACTGGGGGCCTTGTTACTTCCTGTTGATGCTTTGCTGTTTTCACAGGAATTCTTCCTTCTCTCTTCCTTCCTCCCTCATCGCCTTTGTTCATTTCATCCTGCTCTCCCTCTACTCATTTCTTCCTCCTACTCTCTTGGCTCTCACATACTCTGCCAAGACACAAAATGAAGCAAAAGATACAAGGACACACAATTTAGTGAAATTGGCACAATAATAACCACAGACATACACACACACAGGTTAAGTGTTTAAAATCTCTAGGATAAGCCAATGATTCTAACCTGGTGTCATTATGAGCATGAAGACAAAATGAATAGGAGCAGAAAGGAAGGAAGAATGCTTTTATCAAAGACATCAGGAAAAGATTTGTGTGAACAACTTGAGTAAATAAAGAACTATTTCCACGGTAACGGAGAAATCTGCTCAAGTGTGGAAAACCTAATGTCCTTGAAGTAGTCTATAACTGAAGCACAACCCAGCACACAGGTGCTTGAAAGAGCCTGAACTCCAGGTGTTTGCCAGGCACTGTGGGAGGCACAATAGCTTCCCCAAACTCACAGCCATCTAGGTTTGAGGCAAACTCAACAGAGTAATTGACAGACACACATTTTGTTATATTGAATTTATTCCTTATAGAAAAATATCAGTCCCTCAACAGGAAACTCCAGACACTGAGAATCCTTTACCAGAGACAACAGAAAGCTTTATTGTATGGGGCACAGGAATGTTCTGATACTCAACATGAAGAGGGATTTTTTTTTCACCTTCTTTCAGAACATTCCCATCCATCTTTCTAAATTTCCTCATCCTTCTTATGAGAAAAAAAAAATAAGAAGGGGATAAATTTCTTATCTTGAAATTGATTTTATTTAAATGTTTTAAGGTGAGTGTTACAAATGTATAACTAGCTGTGGAACCGACCTCTGTGCCTTTGTCTCCACCACAGGGACTGGCCACAGTCTGACACAGATCCGGGGAGCTGAAGGGCAAGTTTCAAGGCCCGGGCACTGACATTTTCTGGATCTGTGACGTGGCCCGAGTCATCATGTGACCCTGCCTCCCCAGTCTAACACACTGAACAACAATTAGTACATGTTCAATAAATACTGGACTGTTGGTGTTTACAGCGGCAGGCATGAATTCCACCTTGAGGAGAAGGCCTCAAATCGAATTAGAAGGCCTCTGGTTACCCTCCTAAGAGTCTTGGCACTCTTGCACCGCTGGGCTCTTCTTGGCTGGTCAGCTGGTACTGTAGCTGGGTAAGGCCACTCCCTCCTCCCTGCTGAACTATTATCGGCTACTAGTGGATTCTAAAGTGGGCATGGGTGGTGGTTAAAGTGAGGTTTGATTATTTATAGTTTTTTCTTAATTGGAGGGGTTTAACTTCGAAGATGATCTGACATGTTCTATAGTGCTGAATCAAAATAAACAGCATGCTCTTTAGAGCCAAATGGGAGGGACAGGAAGAAAGTCATCCCGATGGCAATGTTAGGGAAGACTCGGGAGAAGTAAGGGCCACCTTAAAGATGATGACGTCTTCTGCCTCAGAAGATTGTATTACTGAATGCTCTGCAACCCTCTGTGCTTAATTTACCTACCTATTACGGTTCTTAACTTGTGGGCTTTAAGATATCATGACGGCCTCCTCCTCTAATGAAATGAGTGGTTTGAACTCAGTCAGCTTATCAGCAGTCCCTGATGAGGCCTGAAACATCATGTAGGGGACTTGACAGACGGCAACAACAACGGCAGGACCATTTCTTCCCTTGCTCTCACTGGGCCATGCTGGGCGCATAAGTCATCTGTGATATCACCAGAGTCAGAATGGGATCAATGACTCCCTGTGGGTCCTCCCGGAGGTCCATAGGACCAAGCACACTTAAGCTGTTGCAGTGGTTTGAATAACGACAGCCCGCACTGACTCATGTGAGGGAGTGCTTGGCCCGTAGGGAGTAGCACTATTAGAAGGCGTGGCATTTTTGGCATCCATGTGGACTTGTTGGAGGAAGCGTGTCACCGTGGGAGCAGGCTTTGAGGTCTCCCATGCCCAGGGGGGAACACAGTCCCCTTCTGCTGCCTGCAGATCAAGATGTAGAACTCTCAGCTCGTTCTCCAGCACCATGCCTGCCTGCACACTGCCCTGCTTCCCCCCATGATGACAATGGACCAATCCTCTGAAAACTGTAAGGCAGCCACAATGAAATGTTTTCCTTAAGAGTTGCCTTGGTCATGGTATCTCTTCACAGCAATAAAATCCAAACTAAGATACCTGTCCCACGTGTATGCTGCACAACAAGAACAGAAAGGGTCTGAGCTGGAGAAGCACCCATTCTTGGCTCTTCTCTGAGCAGTGTATTCAGCTGGCTGCTTCACTGAACAGTTGTTGGCAGGAATGCCCTTTTGTGAAAGGAACACCATGAATTTGATGAGCCACTGGAGTCTCTGATTGAAGCGGCCACCAGTGCTTCTGTTAGGAACGTAAAGAGCAGTGAGACCAAACCAGAGGTGCTCCCGTTCCTGTCAAAAGCAGCTCAACCTCCAATCCTCACAAACTGAAAGGTCTGAGGAGTCCTCCGATTGCTCAAGTACCTCAAGGAGAAGAAACAGGAGCCCACTAAAGGTGGCAGGCAAAAAGTGGAGTTGGAATGAAGGCATTTTCAGATAAATAAACACCAAGAGAATTTGTCACATGCAGACATGCATTAAAGGAAACTTCAGTGTTTCAAACTGAAAAGAAATTATCCCAGATGAATTGACATAGATGCAGCAGGAAGAAAAAAAAAAACATGGAAGGAAAAGTAAAGTATGTGTATAATATTGGCTGCAGAAACCAGTAATAAATGTGTCTTGTGGAGTTTTAAAAATTCATAAGCCAAAAACATGACAACAGCAGCATGTAAGTCAGCAAGGATAAATGGAGTCTAAGCACCTCATATTATCTGGGACAAGGTTGAGAGTGCCACTTACTAACGGGCTGTGAGAAGTCAAAGTCGCTGTGGGTTAAGCAATCAATAACATAATAAAAATGGTTCAAAGATGAAAGGGGGGGAGACAAATTTTCAGAGTCAATCTAACAGAAAGGAGGAGAAGGAGAAAAAGAATTTGAAGCAGGTAAGATGAGGAAAAGCAGAGCGAGGTGGTGAAGATACTCCTAAACCGATGGTGATTATGGTAAACGTAAGGTGATGGATCTGCCCATTGACAGAATCGTCCGCCTGGATGTGAAAACAAGCACAGCCATGTCCTCTCTCCAGGACCTACAGGGGGAGCGTGAGGAAATGAAGAGGTTGACAGCAAAATAACAGGAAACCTCATGTCACACAAATGCTTACACAAAACAGGTTCATGAGCCCCATCACAGAGCTGAAGAGAGAAAACATTAAGAGGATACTTCATTGGGATAAAAGGCTTAATTTGCCAGGAAGACACAACACTTTAAAATTTTTATGTACTTAATAACTTAGTCTCAAAATAAATGAAGCAAAATCTGACTCAACTGCTAGAGGAATAAACAAATCTATAAAAGCGGTGGGAGATTTAAATACACCTCTGTCAGAAATTGACATAACGAGCAAGAAAAGATAAGAAGAAGATAGAAAATCTGAGCAACGTGTGTAACAAGCCTAACCTAATTGACATATTTAGAATACTGTACCAGCAACTGCAAATCACACATTCATTTCAAGCACGCTCAGAACACTTTTCAAAAACTAACCATATGCTGCGCTGTAAAGCAAGTCTCAACAAATTTCAAAGGATAGAAATCAACTGACTATCTTTAACTAGCGTGCAATTAAGCCAGATATCAATAAAAAGATTACTAGGAGCCCCATATGTTTTGAAATCAAGAAGCACGCCATCTAAATACCTACTAAAGAAATCACGGTGAAAATGAGACTACAGACAGACTTCCATATCTGCAGGCTGCGTGTCCGCAAATTCAGCCAACCAAACACCAAAAATGTAGTTAGAAAGACAATGGCTCAATTTATACTGAGCATTCATGATGGCTTTCAGGTCATTATTCGGTAAGCAGTAGAATTCGCATTCTTTTTTTTTTTTTTTAAGTAATCTAGAAGTTATTTAACATGTACAGGAAAGGTCTTCATAAATTATATGAAAAACAGTACACTTGTGTAAGGAATTTGGGGCTCATTATTCAGTACACAATAGCATTTGCATTGTTATTAGGTATTATAAGTAATCTAGAAAGTTTTGAACGCATACAGGGTTGTACACAGACTATATTAAAATATCGCATTTTACATGAAGGACTTGACTATCTGTAAGAGATCCTATAACAAGTTCCCAGAGGACACTGAAAGACCACTGTAGAGTTCAAGTGGTATAAAAACACCATAATTAAAACTAGTATCGATTGGTGGTGGTGGTGGTGCACGCCTTTAATCCCGGTACTTGGGAGGCAAAAGCAGGCAGATCTCCGAGTTTAAGGCCAGAATGGTCTACAGAATGAATTCCAGAACATCCAGGGCTACACAGAGAAACCCTGTCTCAAAAACAAAAAGACCGGAGAGGAGCCAAGATGGCGGCGCCGGGAGAACACCCTTTCTGAGAAGCGGGGCAGCACTCTCCGTGCAGCGACCAGGAGACTGAACTCTGGGCCCTAAAACTACAGCGATCGTGTTTCCCAGGTGAGGGGAGGCTCCCACGGCGTGGGAATCGATCGGGTCCACTCTCGGCTGCCCAGCCAGAACCCGGAAGAAATCCCGGGTAACGCGGGCTTTGGGTCTCCAGGCTGGAGCCACAAGCCTGCCTGTCCCGATCACTTTCCCAGACTGATCGGTGGACACAAGGGTGCCTGAGACTGGAAGTCCCAGTCGCAAGAAAACCCCACGGGGAAGCAAAGTTTCGAGTCTGATCACGGTTCACCCAGTCTTTCCCTAGAAGTTCTCGTGGACCGCGGGTACCCGCTGCCAGCACAACTGAGCTCCCGCTGCACATACAGAGGAGCTGCGCGCCCCAGTGCAAAAGAAACTGGGAATCCCTGTCCGGAGAGGGCCCCATAGGGAAGGAAGAAACCGTGCTGCTGGGGTCACCTAGGCTTTGCCTGGGGAAAGTCTAGCAGACCACAGATCGAAAACAGGCGAGTACGCCCAGCCAACACAGATCCGGGCCCCAGCAGGGAGCACAGAGTTATTGGGAACCCAGCTCCCGCAGACTAGCAGGCGGGCACACGCTCCGCCAGCCCAGAGGCCTGCTTTGTACCAACTACTCCTTACAGACAGAACTGTGTGCCCCAAGACACCAAAGTCTTAGAGTCACTGTCTGGAGAAACCCTCACAAGGAACAAGGAACGAAGCAAATGGGATGGACTTAGGCAACCCAGTATATCCCCGGAAAAGGTCCCACAGACTGACCCAACCCAGGGAACTGCTGTGCCACAGATAGCCTGCTGTTACCAGGAGGGCAGTACTCACCCGCCACAGATTACCTCTTGGGTTCTGGGGCACAGAGCCCCAACCTCAGACCTACAAAAGACCGGGAACCCTGAGATCAACCCCCAGATACTGCTCCAAGGGGAAACCAGTTATCCCTAACAAAACCAACCAAACCACAGGACACACAGGTTACAGCAGCTGATCACTAAATTTACAACAAGAAACCCAGAAGGAGGGCAGCTGTCTCCAGGACTCCTCCCGGTGAGAGGAGAGCCCTCTCGACTAATCAGGACCACAGTTACCACCCAGGTCACTATGCCTGAGGTGAGCTGTAGCAACTCCTGAAAAACACCGGCCATCCAGTGATTATACCCAAAAAGCTGAGAAGGCTTCCTTCAGGAAAAACCATCTTCCTGCCAAAGGGATTCTCTCCACTACAAGAGTCCAGGAACAACCAGAAACTAACTTCAAACAACTAAGATAGCCCAATGGGTAGAGGACAGCGTAAAAGTTCAACCAACCAAAGCCAGAGCAATATGGCATCTCCAGAACCCAGTTATCTAGTGGCAAATAGCCCTAGACACCCCAGCATAATTGAAATTCAAGGAGATGACCTAACATCTATGCTCATGAAGAAGATAACAGAGGAAACAAATAAAATATGAAAAGAAATAGAGGAAGCTGCAGCCAAACAGTTTGTGGCCTTTAGAGAGGAAATGTTTAAATCACTGAATGAAATAAAAGAAACAGTGGGTTGTTCAAACAAACAGCTGAAGGAATTGACGGAAAAACATGAAAATACAGTCAGACAGGTGAAGGAAACCAACAAAATAGCTCAAGACCTGATGATAGAATTGGAAAAATTAAAAAAAACACAAATGGAAGAAATTGTGGAGAGAAAGAACTTAGGGAAGAAAGCAGGAACTACAGAGGTTAGCATAACCAATAGGCTACAAGAAATGGAAGAAAGAATCTCAGGTGTGGAAGATACAAAGGAAGAAATATCTGTCAAAGAAAATGTTAAATCTAAAAAATTCCTGACACAGACCGTCCAAGAAATTCAAGACAACATAAAAAGACAAAACCTAAGAATAATAGGAACAGAGGAAAAAGAAGATTCCCTGCACCAAGGCCCAGAAAATATTTTCACCAAAATCATTGAAGAAAATTTCCCCAACTTAAAGGAGAAGCCAATAAGAATACAAGAGGCCTATAGAACACCCAATAAATTAGACCAGAAAAGAAAATCCTCCCGACACATAATAATCAAAACCGTAAGTATACAGAACAAAGAAAAAATACTAAAAACTGCAAGAGAAAAAGGCCAAGTAATATAAAATGGCAAACCCATTAGAATCACACCTGACTTTTCAACAGAGACTATGAAATCCAGAAGGGCCTGGATGGACCCTAAGAGAACACAGATGTCAGTCCAGGCTACTATACCCAGCAAAACTCTCAGTCCTCATAGACAGAGAAAACTAGATATTCAATGACAAAAACAAATTTCAACAATACCTACAAACAAATCCAGCATTACAGAAGACACTAGGAGGGAAAATACAACCCAAGAAAACTAGCTACATTCAAGAAAACACAGGAAATAAATAACCCCACTACAGTAAAACAAAAAGCAACCAAGCACACAACCATATGACCACAGCCAACATCAAATTCAAAGGATCTAACAGCCACTGGTCATTAATCTCTCTCAATATTAATGGACTTAATTCTCCAATAAAAAGACACAGACTAACAGAATGGATGCATAAACAAAACCCAGCAATCTGTTGTATACAAGAAACACACCTAAGTCACAAAGATAGACATTACCTGAGGGTAAAGGGATGGAAGATGGCTTTCCAAGCAAATGGATGCAAGAAGCAAGCAAGAGTAGCCATTCTAATATCTGATAAAATAGACTTTCAACCAAAATTAATCAAAAGAGATGGGGAAGGACACTTCATACTCATCAAGGGAAAATTCCACCAAGAAGACATCACAATCCTGAACATCTATGCCCCAAATACAAGGGCACCCACATTTGTGAAAGAAACATTGATAAAACTTAAACCACACATAGATCCCCACACACTAATAGTGGGAGACTTCAACACCCCACTCTCAACAAAGGACAGGTCAACTAAACAGAAATTAAACAAAGAAACAATATCTCTAACAGAGGTCATGAATCAAATGGACCTAACAGACATTTACAGAACCTTACACCCAAACACAAAAGAATTTACCTTCTTCTCAGCACCTCATGGAACCTTCTCCAAAAGAGACCACATAGTTGGTCACAAAGCAAGCCTCAACAGATACAAGAAGATTGAAATAATCCGTTGTATCCTGTCTGATCACCATGGAATAAAGCTGGACCTCAATAACAACAGAAATAGCAAAAAGCCTACACATACATGGAAACTGAACAACTTGCTACTGGGTCAGGGAAGAAATAAAGAAAGAAATTAAAATCTTCCTAGAACTCAATGAAAATGAAGACACAACATACCCAAACTTGTGGGACACAATGAAGGCAGTGCTAACAGGAAAGTTCATAGCACTAAGTGCCTTCAAGAAGAAATTCAAGACAGCGCATTCAAGCAACTTAATGGCTCACTTAAAAACCCTAGAAAAAGAAGAAGCAGACACACCAAAAAGGAGTAGACGGCTGGAAATAATCAAACTCAGGGCTGAAATCAATCAATTAGAAACAAATAAAACAATTCAAAGAATCAATGAAACCAAGAGCTGGTTCTTTGAGAAAATCAACAAGATAAACAAACCCTTAGCCAAGCTAACTAAAAGGCAGAGAGACACCACCCAAATCAACAAAATCAGAAATGAAAAGGGGGACATAACTACAGACACTAAGGAAATTCAAACAATCATTAGGACTTACTTCAAAAGTCTATATGCCACTAAATTTGAAAATCTAAACGAAATGGACAATTTTCTTGATCGATTTGACTTACCAAAGCTGAATCAGGACCAGGTAAATCACTTAAATAGTCCTATATCCCCCAAAGAAATAGAAGCGGTCATCAAAAGTCTCTCAACGAAAAAGAGCCCAGGACCAGATGGCTTCAGCGCAGAATTCTACCAGACCTTCAAAGAAGAGCTAACACCAATTCTCTTCAAACTATTCCACAAAATAGAAACAGAAGGAACATTACCAAACTCATTCTATGAAGCCACAGTCACCTTGGTACCTAAACCTCACAAAGACTCAACAAAGAAAGAGAATTTCAGGCCAATCTCCCTTATGAACATTGATGCAAAAATACTCAACAAAATACTCGCAAACCGAATACAAGAACACATCAAAGATATCATCCACCATGACCAAGTAGGCTTCATCCCAGGTATGCAGGGGTGGTTCAATATACGGAAATCCATCAATGTGATCCACCATATTAACAAACTGAAAGAAAAAAAACCACATGATAATCTCCCTAGATGCTGAAAAAGCATTTGACAAAATCCAACATCCATTCATGTTTAAAGTATTGGAGAGATCAAGGATAAAAGGCACATATCTAAACATAGTAAAGGTAATATACAGCAAGCCTATAGCCAACATCAAACTGAACGGAGAGAAACTTAAAGCAATCCCACTGAAATCAGGGACAAGACAAGGCTGCCCACTCTCTCCATATCTCTTCAACATAGCTCTGGAAGTCCTTGCTAGAGCAATAAGACAGTTGAAGGAGATCAAGGGGATACAAATTGGAAAGGAAGAAGTCAAATTATCACAATTTGCAGATGATATGATAGTATACGTGAGTGACCCCAAAAACTCTACCAGAGAACTCCTACAGCTGATAAACACCTTCAGCAAAGTGGCCAGATACAAAATTAACTCAAAAAAATCAGTAGCCCTCCTGTATACAAAAGACAAAAGGGCTGAGAAAGAAATGAGGGAAACAACACCCTTCACAATAGCCACAAATGACATAAGGTACCTCGGAGTAACCCTAACCAAGGAAGTCAAAGAATTGTATGAAAAAAATTTCAAGTCTCTGAAGAAAGAATTAGAAGAAGATATCAGAACATGGAAAGATCTCCCATGCTCATGGCTTGGCAGGATTAACATAGTAAAAATGGCCATCTTATCAAAAGCAATCTACAGATTCAATGCAATTCCCATCAAATTACCAACACAATTCTTTACAGACCTGGAAAGAAAAATTCTCAACTTCATATGGAATAACAAGAAACCCAGAATTGCTAAAACAATCCTCTACAATAAAAGAGCTTCTGGAGGTATCTCCATCCCTGATCTTAAGTTGTACTATAGAGCAACAGTTTTAAAAACTGCATGGTACTGGCATAGAAACAGAATGGTGGATCAATAGAACTGAACAGAGGACCTAGAAATAAACCCACACACTTATGGACACTTGATCTTTGACAAAGACGCCAAAACCATACAATGGAAAAAAGATAGTATCTTCAACAAATGGTGCTGGTCCAACTGGATGTCTACATGTAGAAAAATAAAAATAGATCCATACTTATCACCCTGCACAAAACTGAAGTCCAAGTGGATCAAAGACCTCAACATAAAACCAGACACATTAAATCGGCTAGAAAAAAAAAGTGGGGAATACCCTAGAACTCATTGGTACAGGAGAAAACTTCCTGAACAGAACGCCAACAGCACAGGCTCTAACAGCAACAATCAATAAATGGGGCCTCATGAAACTGAAAAGCTTCTGTAAAGCAAAGGACACCGTCATCAAAACAAAGCGACTGCCTACAGATTGGGAAAGAATCTTCATCAACCCTTTATCTGACAGAGGACTCATATCCAGTATATATAAAGAACTAAAGAAGCTGAAAAGCAGCAAACCAAGTAATCCACTTAAAAAATGGGGAACAGAGCTAAACAGAGAATTCTCGGTAGAGGAATATCGAATGGCAGAGAAGCACTTAAAGAAATGCTCAACCTCATTAGCCATTAGGGAAATGCAAATCAAAACAACCCTGAGATTTCACCTTACACCCATCAGAATGGCCAAGATCAAAAACTCAAGTGACAACACATGCTGAAGAGGTTGTGGAGAAAGGGGAACCCTTCTCCACTGCTGGTGGGAATGTAAACTTGTACAACCACTCTGGAAATCAATCTGGCACTTTCTCAGACAACTAGGAATAGTGCTTCCAAAAGATCCAGCCATACCACTCCTAGGCATATATCCAAAAGAGGCTCAAGTACACAAAAAGGACATTTGCTCAACCATATTTGTAGCAGCTTTATTTGTAATAGCCAGAAGCTGGAAACAACCCAGATGCCCCTCAACTGAAGAATGGATGCAGAAATTGTGGTACATCTATACAATGGAATATTACTCAGCAATGAAAAATAAGGAAATCATGAAATTTGCAGGTAAATGGTGGGACCTGGAAAGGATCATCCTGAGTGAGTTGTCCCCGAAGCAAAAAGACACACACGGTATATACTCACTCATATAGACATACAACATAGGACAAACCCACTAAAATCTGTGCATCTAAAGAAACTAAGCAAGAGAGAGGACCCTAACTAAAATGGTCAATCCCCATCCTGAAAGGCAAAGAGGATGGATATCAGAAGAAGAAGAAAACAGGAAACAACCGAGGAACCTTCTACAGAGGGCTTCTGAAAGTCAGAAGAAGAAAACAGGAAACAACCTTGGAACCTGCCACAGAGGGCCTCTGAAAGCCTCTGCCCTTCAGACTATCAAAGCAGATGCTGAGCCTGATGGCCAACTGTTAGGCAGAGTGAATGGAATTTTACGTAAGAAGTGGGAAATAGTAAGAGCTGGAGAGGACAGGGTCTCCACAAGGAGAGCAACAGAACAAGAAAATTTGAACACAGGGAACTTCCCAGAGACTCATACTCCAACCAAGGACTGATAGACTAAGATCAGAAAGGAGAGGAGAACCTCCCCTATCAGTGGACTTGGGGAGTGGCATGCATGCAGAAAGGGGAGGGAGGGTGGGATCCGGAGGAGAGGGGGGCTTATGGGGAGATACAAAATGAATAAAGTGTAATTAATAAAAAAATTTTAAAAAATTATAATATGAACACATACATGAGAAAAAAAAAAGAACAACAACAAAACCAAACAAACAAAAAAACTAGTATCTGGAATTCACCGAAATCACTCTTCGAAACTAAAGCTCCACGAATTCTCACTTATGCTTCATAATTTCAACATTTACTGTCAAAAGACCAGTCCACATATCTTTGCCAGATTCCAAGCCTGGTAAACGTTGTCAGTTTCTTAGAATGAACCTTCCACATCTTTAATCTCATTTCTTTTTCTTTCTTTCTTTTTTTTTTTTTTTAGTACAATCTTCCATTCAAATGGAGTTCACTCCTAGGAACGTTCTAAGAAAATTATGTGAGAAATAGCATTCGATAGTGGTTAACTGTATCTTCAGTTATTACTATGGATGTGGAATTTTAGCTTAAAAGATGTGTGCACCTATCTACCATCCGCCACAACCTCCCCCCACATACACATACAAAAGGAAAACCATCAGAGTTAGAGCTGCAGCTCAGGGGTATAGTGCATGCCTAACATGCATGAGACCCTCGATTCAGCCCCCAATATTATGAATGAATGCATGCATGCATGAATAAAAGAATATATGATCATCTCAACAGATGAATGAAAATGAGTCAATAATAGTCCAGGGCTAGAGAGGTGACTCAGTGGAGAAGAGGGCTTGCTGCTCTTGTTCTTGCGGTGACCTGGGTTTTGCTCCTAGCACACAGATGGTGGCGCCCAACCACCTGTAACTCCAGGTCTAGGCAACCTGATGTCCTCTTCCTGTCATCACAAGCATCAGACAGGCATGTGGTGCACAAACACACTTGCAGGCAAGACACTCAGACATATAAAACGAAACAGTAAATTTTAATTAAGAAAAAACTCAACACCCCTTCTTAATGAATCCATAAGAATTATGTGTGTGGTGATAATGGCGATGATGGTGATGATCCATGCATGCCTGTGATCCTAGCACTTGGGAAGCTGAGACAAAAAGATCACTAATTCAAAACCAGCCTGGTCATATATCCAAACTACGCTCAAGTACACAGCAAGGGCACTTGCTCAACCATGTTCGTAGCAGCTTTATTCACAATAGCCAGAAGCTGGAAACAACCCAGATGTCCCTCAGTTGAGGAAAGGATACAGAAATTGTGGTACATTTACACAATGGAATACTACTCAGCAATTAAAAACAAGAAAATCATAAAATCTGTAGGCAAATGGTGGGAACTGGAATAGATCAGCCTGGTGAGGTATCCCAGAAGCAGAAAGACACACAGGGTATATACTTACTTATAAGTGGATTTTAGACATATAATATAGAATAAACATACTAACATCTGTACACCTGAAGAAGCTAAGCAAGAAGGAGGAACCTGGGTAATATCCTCATTCAGAAAGGCAAACAGGATAGTCATTGGAAGAGGGAGAAAACAGAGAACAGAACAGGAGCCTACCACAGAGGGCCTCTGAAAGACTCTGCCCCACCAGGGTATCAAAGCAGATGCTGAGACTCAGAGCCAAACTTAAGGCAAAATACAGGGAATCTTACGAAAGAAGGGAGAAATGGAAGACCTGGAGGGGAAAGGAGCTCCACAAGGAGAGCAACAGAACCAAAAATCTGGACACAGGGGTCTTTTCTGAGACTGATACTCCAACCAAGGACCATGCATGGAGATAACCTAGAAATCCTGCACAGATGTAGCCCATGGCAGCTCAGTCTCCAAGTGGGTTGCCTAGTAATGGGAACAGGAACAGCCTTACCATGCCACAGAGGAAGACAATGCAGCCAGTCCTGATGAGACCGATAGGCTAGAGTCAGATGGAAGGGGAGGAGGACAGCCCCATCAGAGAAGTGGGGGAGGGGCAGGGGAAGAGAAGAGGGAGGGAGTAGGAGTAGGATTGGGAGGGCATGAGGGAGGGGGCTACAGCTGGGATACAAAGTGAATAAATTGTAATTAATAAAATAATAATAATAAAAACAAAACCAGCGTGGCCACGATAGTTCAGGATATCCTGAGCTACGACAGAATATCCTAGGAAAACAAGACAAGAGTCTCATAACCTCAGTTTCTTCAAAAACATGGAATTGATCTTGGAATGTGCTTTTGTGTCCCTCCCAGGTGCAGTGAATAAGAGAGAGCTTACGTCAGATTATTCATTATGACTGGCTATTATTATTTCCTTATATATCTCTATGGGGAAAAAAACATATTTTTGCCATGTACAGTTTGTCCTTGTGATTATATAGGGCTGGAACTCATGAGAATTTTACTCAGGTGACCTTTCTTAGTCCTGAAGGTATAAATTGTCTGATGCTCTGTATAAAGTTTGCGATTGAATGAGACTTTAGTCTGCCTCACTTTTAGGCTTCATTCTCGAAGGTCCAACTGCCTCTAGAGCAGCAAACAGGAACAGATAAGTAGAGCAACAGCCTACATCATACTGAGCTCATTTCTTCTGAGGTCAAGAATAAGACAAGGATTTCCATTCGCACCACTGTTATTCAATGTTTAACTCCTGGCCAGCTCAAAAAAAAAAAAAGGAAAAGGAAAATCAGGACATTCAGATGCAAAATAAGTAGATTAATTTAGCCCTGAATGCAGATGGCATGCCTATATACAGCAAAGCATTAAAACTCCACCAAAGTTGTATGTGGTTAATCCAGCACTCTAGAAGCAGAGGCAGGCAGATCTCTGTGAGTTCAAGGCCAGATCCACATAGTGAGTTCCAGGACAGCCTAGAGACCCTGTCTTAAAAATAAAAAAATAAAATAAAAAAATCAAAGACTAAATAAAATCCACCAAAAAGCCATTAGAATTAATAAAGTAATTTATTGAGGCTGCACAGTACAAAATTTATATGCAAAAAACAGTTAATTTTATATTTAAATAATGAAATTGTTGATAAAGAAATAAATAAGCAATCTACTCACAATGATCACAACACACACAGAAAAAGTTATCTGGGAATAGATTTAACTAAAGAAGTGCATTATTTACAATGAAACTTGTAAAACACAGAGGCGAAAAATTGAAGAGAATATAAAAACATGAAAAAACATCCCATGTTCAAGAACTGCAAAACCTAAGATTTTTTTTTTAAGTTACCATACTTCCCATAGGATCTAAAGATTCAGTCCAATCCCTATAAAAATATGAATAACTTTTTTCACAATATTTTTTAAAGAAATCAAATAAAATACTCCTAAATTTTAGAAAAAGTCAGAAAGATCCTAAAAAGCCAAAGCCATCCAGGGGCAAATCAAACAAAACACGAGTCATCATAATCCACAATTTCATACCCTAGACAGAAGAGAGGGAATGAGGGAAAGGGTCAATCAAAACTAACAAGCTACAAAAAGAGGAGAAATGTCACACTTGGTAGGCTAATTAAAAACAACATTAAAAACAAAATGAATGGAGGTGACCTATGTGGGTGGCTAAAGCCGCCTCCAGAGCTCACAGGCTATTAAATGTAAATCTTTGTGCCGGCATGGCCTACCTTCCTATGAATTATTGGTCAGTGAGGTCTTAGAGGCCCCCAGAACAATACAGGCCATTACCACCACTGGTTACCCAGCAGAACTACATAGTAAGACTCTGCTGAAGACATCACATATCTTTGTTACAGAGAGAGAGAAATCAAACCAAGCTGGACACTTCCTCCCTGCTGACTCTCACCCACAGTGCCTAAAGGTGCCATGCAGGCTGCTGAAGAGAATTGTTCTCAACAGTCTCAATCAGCCGTGAACCTGAGTCCAACAATACCCACTGGCCAAGCAAGATGATCCTACTCATGCCATAGTGAAGAGACTGTTGTAGAGTTAATGAGCTGTTTTCTGTTGGGGTTTGATGCCAGCTCCATGGCTGGGATTTCATAGGCCCTCGTGAGAAGGCTTCTGCTGTTGTTCTGCCAAACTGACATCAAACTACCTTCTAAATAACTATGTCTATGGCCATAGGTTAGTGCTGCTGTACTCTTTGATCAGAGAAGAACAGTTTTGTGTTGTTTTTTAATTTTTTTTATTAATTACACTTTATTCACTTTGTTTCCCCCCATAAGCCCCTCCCTCCTCCCCTCCCAATCCCGCCCTTCCTCCCCCTTCTTCATGCATGCCCCTCCCCAAGTCCACTGATAGGGGAGGTCCTCTTCTCCTTCCTTCTGATCTTAGTCTATCAGATCACATCAGGAGTGGCTCATGGAGATAACCTAGAACCCCTGCACAGATGTAGCACATGACAGTTCAGTGTCCAAGTGGGTTACATAGTAATGGGAAGAGGGACTGCCTCTGACATAATCTGATTGGCCTGCTCTTTGATCACCTCCCCCTGAGGGGAGGGCAGCCTTACCAGGCCACAGAAGATGAGAAGAACAGTTTTTACAGCGGTCTGCAGAGATGCATTCTGGTCAGGGTACTGAGAATAAATGACTGTTGACCGCCCACCCATAGATGAAATTGTTGTGCCCAGCTACTCTGAGGCTCAGGAAACATTGAAGAAGGGATGGAAAGAACGTTAGGAACAAGCGGAAGAGAAGGAATGGTGGGACACTGAGTCCTGAACACCTCCTGCACCTTGAACTCACAACTGTGGTCACCTCTACAAGACTGGACCAGTCACACCCTGTCATGGAAGGAATAGGGGCTGTTGGGGCTCCGTCTCTCCCTGAGGATTTGTGTGCAACTAATGGCTGCTGGCATAGAGAGAGACCTTCTCTTCAGTGGTGTAGCCACTGGTAAAGTGTATGTGTTTCTGTAAACACCCTAATGAAACCCATAGGGGAGAACACACACAAACACACACAGAGAGAGACAGAGAGAGAGACCTATAGATAGTAGAAGGGTGACCAACTGGAGAGAAAAAGGTGACTCGCAGGAACAGGAAGGGGTAAAAGGGGATGAAAGAAAGAGTAAAAGGGAGCAAAAGTGATCAAAATGTATTATCCATGTCTATGAAAATGTGATAGTGAAACCCGTCATTACATGTAATTAATATACACTAATAAAAAATGTTAAAACACACTACAAAGTGACAGAAACTGAAATAACATGGTACTGGCAAAAAAAAAAAAAGTCACACAGGCAAAACACAGAAGCCAAAAATAAA
>NW_026596057.1:3569765-3588065 GCF_907164565.1 Psammomys obesus | reverse complement strand
AAAAAAAAAAAAAGTCACACAGGCAAAACACAGAAGCCAAAAATAAAATGTGTAGCTGTAGCCAAATAATTTTCCATAAAAAATATTCAAGAATGTTTCTGTAATAAATGGGTGCTGAAGAAAAATCCAGTCTTCTATTCATCAAGGTTAAAAGTCATCTTAAAATAGATTAAAAAAAAAGCGTAAATAAATAAAATTCACCTAAGCTATGAAACTATAGAAGGAAACAAAAGAAATGTTTCAAGGAACTGGCCTGGACAAAAAAAAATTAGTGAAATTCCCAAGACATGGGCAACAAATGCAAAAATTAAGAAATGGAATTACGTAAAACCAAAATGCCCCCTACAGCTGAAGAAACAATCACCAGAGTGAAAAGACAGCTAGAGAGTGGGAGAAGATGTCTGCAAATGTTTGGCAAGGCACTAACCTCAAGACACATGAGTGATTCACCATCAAAAGCTAAAAAAAAAAAAAAAAACCTTTTAAATCCAAATAATCTAATCTAAAAAGTGCATCAATAACCTGAAAAATAGACATTTCTGAAGACTATATGAAATAACCAACAGATTGTTTGTTTGTTTGTTTTTTAATTCTAAACACCACTAATCACCAGAGAATGCAAACTGAAAAATGAGAGCTCAACTCAGCCTAGCCAGGGTGGCCACAGCAGCTCCTGCAGCCACGTCCCATCCTGAAATGCCTCATTCTTGGCATTGGTGAGAGCTATGTAAATTGACATTTGAATGTGGCAAGTTCTGGGCTGGAGAGACAGCTCAGAGGTTAAAAGCCCTGGGTGCCCTTCCCGAGATCCTCAGTTCAATTCCCAGCAGCCATGCGGTGGCTCATAACCATCTATAATGAGATCTGGTGCCCTCTTCTGGCCTGCAGGCAGAACACTGTATACATAATAAATAAATCTTTAAAAAAAAAAATTGTGGCAAGTTCTGAGAAATTTAGGACTATGCCTGACCCTGTGTTGACTCTCCGGGACCCTTCCTATACAAAAATTCTGTTATTGTGCAGTATTTTTTTCTTTCTCTCATGTGTATGTGTGTTCCTGTGTGTATGTATATGTGTGTGTGTGTGTGCACAAGTATGAAAAGCCCAAGGTTGACATGGAGACTCTTCCCTGAACGTCACCCTCCTTATTCATCGAGGCGAGGTCTTTCAGTCGAACTCAGAGCTTACCCATTCAGCTGGTCTAGCTAGCAGCTTGCTCTGAGTATTCCTTGCCTCTGCCTTCCAAGAACCGGAATTAGGGGCAGCCACCACCCTGTCTGGTGTTTCTGTGGGTTCTGGGGATGGAGCTCTGTCTTCACACTTGAATCGTAAGAAAACAAAGACTTTAATCCTAAGGCCATCTCCCCAGGCCTAGTGTGGCTTTTCAAAAATATAAATTAAATAAAGCTGGGAGAAATGTCACTCCCTTTAACCCTGACGGTGTCAGGATGAGAGCAAGACCTGCTTTTTCTCACCGTGAGTAATGGCTGAGTGCCATCCCAGATGCAGCTGCTTTTATTCTGAATTGATAAACTCTAAAGATATTGGTCTGTGAATTGAGGGATTTACCTTCTTATCAATGACTTAGAATCCACCTAATAGCAGATGAAAGAGTTCAATGCACAGAAGATTGATTTTCCCCCCCTAGGCATTTACAAGAAAGCAGCCATTCAATGCCCAGGAAGAATGGCAGCTCATTTCTCTCCCTTTGTCTGCGCCGGCTGGTAACCTACAAGGATCAGAAAGCAGCCTGGATTGAAAGGGCAGGCTGGAAGGTGTACTTATCTCCAGAAGAGGTCACATAAATCTTTGACTTTCCTGTGATAACAAAAGCCCACTGAAAACACACGTAAGGTCATGTGACTTGGGCTGGCTCTGCTGGCTGTCCTGCTACTCTGTTACAAGACTGCCCCGGCACAGTGAAAAAGCAAAGGCTGGTGGTTCCCCGGGTTTTTCTGACACGGCTGCTTTCCACCTGTGTGATCCTGGGGAGCTTCAATTTCCTTGTGTATATGATTACTAGAGGAGATTAAGATGGCTTTGTAAATGCCAGCCGAACCTTTGCTTCTTAGGAAAGACGGCCGCCGTGGCACCTCCCCGTAAGGGCACTCAGCGCAACAGACCACACTGCCCACTCTATTGGGCGGGGCTGGCCGCTCCGCAGGCAGGTTCAAGCAGCTAGTTCATATCTTCCTTGTCATCTTCGTCGTGGTTCTCTTCTCTCTCGTTCCCTTTTCCTTCCTCCTTCTAAGTCCCAAGCCATGACATAAGAAAGGCCATGTAGAGCAGGCAGAGTTAGGAGGGTAAACAGGAAGGGAGTATGAGAGGATGAAAGCAGCCTGGCATCTTCAAACCTACAGTTGTGTCTTGTTTTCCCCACTCACTTTGGGCACCCTCATCCACATCCTTTATCTCAAGGTAGCTATTTCCTAGGTTGAACATACTTAATCCACTCCTCTTCTCCAGGCCGGATATCGATGCTCTGAGTGCTAGGCCTAAATACCCAAACAGCCCCTGAATGTCTCCACTTTCGTGTATGTACATGAGCTCTCCAACCCGCTCACTTCTAGCCTGACTCACCGCTCCCCACCCACCCACTTGTGCTTCAGAGAAGCCCATTTTAAGTAATTGCACCCAGATTCCAAAGGTAAAGGACAGTGGACAACCTCAGCACTTCCTGTCCAGTCTGCTGAGTCTGCCTTTCCCCCTGGGTCTAGAGGAGTGCCTGATACATCAAAGGCATTCAGACAGAGGAATGAATGAATGATAGTTGCTAGCTTAGGCCAGTCATTGAACTTCTCTGGGCTTCTCTTTCCCATTGACAACAGAAATTGTCAAGCCTTTTCCTTCATGTTTAGAGAGCAAAAGCAGTAAGGTGTACTCTATGGTCCTTGTCACAACTTTCCACCTTGTCCTTTAATGTAAAATGGCCACACAGTGCATAATGAAATGGTATGGCTGTGTTTAAATAAAGCTTTATTTATAAACAGAAGGAAAAAAACAGGCAGAATCTGGCCCTTAATATATAGTTTATTAACCCATTAATGAGTTCCAAAGTTTATTTTCTGTAATATTCTGGGCTCTTTCACTTAGATTTGCATTTCTGGTTACAGAAATAGTAACTTTAGAGAGGGGGCCTTCTGGACCGAATTTCATTAGTTAATAAGATTTATAACCATTACCGGGTAGAATTGGAAAGAGAGGGAAGCTGGCATCAGCAGACTGGCACCAGCACCCACCCACCTCGGCCATCCAGCTCTCACTGCCCACCTCCTCTAGGGACAGCCAGTACCGGATCTCAGTTTCATTGTTTCTCTCTCGTGACTTCTAGCTACTTTTTTTTTTTTAATGTGTTCCAAAATATTTCTTTCACATGAACTTCCAAATCATTGATTTTGTTTTCGATATAATCATTCCTTCTCTGATTTTTAAATTTAAAAATCACAGCTGCTGTTTGCTTTAGTTTTCCGGTTCCGGGTCTTTTGTATATGGAACTGTTTAAGTAAGATCCGTATCTGTCTCCCCCAGTAGCTGTCATCAGAGCAATTTCTTCTCCGGGAGTTCTTGCTGCCCTCTGTTATCACTGAAAATACCTTAAGTGCCCTGAATTTTCCTTCATGAGCTCTTGGCTCAGTCTTGTCCTAGATCCCAGTTTCAGCTATAAGAATGGCAATAATTTCAGGAGTCCTGGGAAGCATAACACCCAAGGAACCAGTTGGGTGGCTGGCTGTACACACACACACACACACACACACACACACAGAGAGAGAGAGAGAGAGAGAGAGAGTCTCTGCAAGACCTCTGCTGCTCTCCACCTGCCCCCCAACAGGACCACAGCTCTCAGAAGCGAGGTGGCCCAGTTTATTCCACGTGTCTACCAGGAAGTAGAGGCCAGCCCCTATGCTGGGGCCACATAGAGCTGACACGGATCTCTGAAGCCCCTGTCATTACAGGAGACTTGAATGGGTGGTGTGACAAAGTCGTTCTTTCCTAGAAAGAGGAACAATGGCTCCAGGCTAGGAACACCTAGCTTGTGGTCCCACCTCCTCCAGCGGGGTGTCTTAACCAACTCACTCCGCCTCTCTGGACATCTGCTTCCTCGCTGGGGGAAAAAAAATGCGATGAAATGTGCTTTGCCTATTTCACAGGATTTTATGAGGTTTTAGTAAGAAACTGTTTTTAGATGTATGTTTTGAGAGCTAAAGAAAAAGTCTAAAAATCAAACTTCCCTACTAAGTGTTATCATTTGAGGGAAGTTATAAACATAAACACCAAGGGCTGGAGAAATGACTCGGGAATAAGAATACTTGCTGGTAGCTGAGCAGGTGGCCCATGCACGCCTGTAATCCCAGCATTCTAGGAGTCAGAGGCAGATGGAGCTCTTCAAGTTCAAGGCCAACCTGGTCTACAAAGTGAGTCCACAGCACCCACGTGGCAATTTACAAATATCTGTAACTCCAGTTCCAGGGTATCTGATGCCCCCTTTTGTCTTCCATGGGCACTGCACGTATATGGTGATCCAACACACATTCAAACAAAATACTCATCAACATAAATAAATCTTTAAACACAAACATCACCTTCTCATAGCAGACTGTTATTTCCGCCACAAAAGTCCCTCCTTTGGACTGAGGAAATGTGGCCCCAATGACACAATAGAGTACACATGGCACTGAAGAAGGGAAGAACAAAATTAAATCAGAAAATCATTAAGGTTCTTTGCTATGGGATGTTTTCATGGAATTTACTGCTCAGATAGGGGAATTTCCAAGAGGTTAGGAAACAGGGCAGGTTGTTTTTGGTTTCTGTTTTTTTTTTTTTTTTTTTTTTTTTTTTTTTTTTTTTTTTTTTTTTTTAGGATAAGATGGGAAGGAATCCAAGGGTTTTGCCCAGAGAGGATCCTGAAGCTCAGTGGGAATCAACATTCACTGACCATGGAAGGCTGCCAGAAAGCCAATGTTCCTCTTAATTTTATAGGAAATTTGGTAGAAATTTCTTCCTTCACACAATTATCTTCCTCTTGAAGAAGCAAGCATTTCATAGACAAGGGATAGAAATGAGAGAACTCCATTCTAGCACCTTGCCTCCTCTCAACCATGGATGCCATATGACATTTTACCCTCACACTTTATTAATCTGTGACAGCGCTGATTGTAAGATGTCCGTGATTTTATGTAATACTGAGAAGGAAAAACTATTTCCAGTTTAAATGTTGACATATCAATGATGAGAATTATTTCTACTTCAGAGATGATAAATATGGAAAAAAATTTACATCTTAGAACGCTGAAAATGTAGTATCTATACACTGATTAGATCGATGTATAAAGCAGCTGCTACCAATAGCACCATCCATCTACAGGGGATGGGTTGGCACAATGTAGAATTCTCCAGAACTCAGAGGGCCAAATGGTCTCTTGCTAGAGAGGATTATTGAGAGTGATCCTTGTGGTGATTTTCTCAAGGCCCATATTCCTACGAGTGGGGGAGGAAAGATGAGATAAATGAGTACACAGCATAGCATATAAAATGATTTTTGGAAAGGAAACAAATGCTTTATTCCCAGAGGTGAGAGACAAATTTGACTCCGGCTACCATTTTCAGAGCATGGCTCAGGGTCTGTCTGTAGACCTGAAGATCCCTGCAAGGGCTCCTAAGTACAGTAAGCATCCATGATTCCATCCATGATTCCATCCATGGAATACAGTAGGCGCTATTCTTTATCGACTTTATTTGGGTTTCCTGAAGCCTCTACCTCCCTTCCAACCCTGACCTTAGGTAGGAGAGAAAGAATGTTAAAAGGGACAGGGGACATAGACTTCTTTAGATCCCTTAGTTCCTTGGGGCAATTCCTATCTTAATGTCAGGATACCCAGCAATCCAGCTAACCAGTAAACCAAACACAGCAGCAGGATGAACCAACAGCAGCCTTCTACCTTCTCCGACCCTCTCCTTGAAGTCTCCTCCTCTCACTTGGCTCTGGTATATATATCCTCTCAGAGTCCTCAGAGCTAAACTATCTTCAGCTGGCAAAACCCTCTCCAATCCAAAGGAGGCAATTATCAGCTGGCAAAGACCACACCCCTCTGTAAGCCCCAAGAGGCTGTTACCAGCTGTAAATAAACTAAAAGCGGCGCCACATCCCACACCTGGGATTAAAACAAAAATCTGTTTACATACCATAACTGAGTTTTTAAAGAAACTAGAACTTCTACTACAGGATACCCTCAGAGGATGAGTCATAGTCCAGATAGTACAGTTCAGGAGATCTTCCCACCTATCCCCAGAGGCAGGAGCTCCCTTGTCCTAAGGTCCCTCATGTAACTGAGGGACACTTATTTCTTATACCCTTCAGTGAAGAATGTCTGTTTGCTCAGAATCGGGTGAGAGGTAAATAGTAAGTTGACCGTCCATTCCTTGCCCTGCTGCTACTGTTATCACTTCTTGTTTTTTTTCCACATGATTCCTCTTTTTTCTTTCTTTCTCCCTTTTTTCTTTTTCTTCGTGTTTAAGGTTGTTTTATTTTTTTGAAATGTTGTATTATTTTACATGTTTTATGTTTTCGTTATTTACTTTCATATATTTATGTATTTTCCATTCTTGAGCAATATTTTCCCTTAGTATTTTCTCCCCACAGTGTTTCCTCCCATTGTATTTAGCATTATGATTTCACCTTATTAGCTTACATTGCTGATGTTTTTTTTCAATAATTATTCTATTTTATGTATATGTTTTGCTTGCATGTATGTAAGTACACCACATGCATGTCCAGTGCCTATGGAAATTAAAAGATGGCCTTGGATCCCTTGTAACTGGAGTTAGGGATGGTTGATGTAACACATGGGTGCTGAGAATTGAACATGATCCTCTGCAAGAGCAAACACACACACACACACACACACACACACCTACTCTGAACTACTAAGCCATCTCTCTAGCCCCCACATTTTTCTTTGTTTTCTTTTTTTTTTTAAATCCCTACTCTTGCATTCATGTACTTTTTTGGAACTTTTTCACTATTGAGAAAGCATTTGTTTGCTTTTTTATTTTTCTTACTTTATTCACTCTAATTGCTAGTCTTTTTCTCTTCTGCTCCAAAACATTCTTCTCTCTCCTCTTCTTTCTTTCCATCACTTTCACTTTGGTGAAAGTTCTTTTTCTCCCCTTTTCCTGTCTCTTTCCTTTATCTCTTTCATTTACTAGGTATAAATTTACCCAAAATAATTTCTATCTTCATCACATATTCTACAGTATTAGTTTTCCATTTTTAGTTATGTGGTCATTGGTAACATATTAATAGGTTGTAATTGATTTTAAGTGTACAGTGTTGATACTCCTCCTCTTCCTCTTCCTCCTCCTTTTCCTCTTCCTTCCCAAGTGGTACTAGGTATTGAGCCTTCAAGAGTAAGATGCTTAATAATCATACATAAACAAACAAATAAATAAATAAATAAAGCCTAGAAGAACTAGCTAAACCTAGAGACGATCAAATCACAATGTAGGGACACAAAAAAACATGAAATAAACATTAATGCAATGTGTAAACTCAAAAACACTGAAATAGATAAAATCCAGATAAATATTTCAAAGTTTTCTGATAAAAATTTCAATGACACAAAAGAGGACATAAACAAGCAAATAAATTCAAACCAGGCTCAAGAGAAAGCAGTCAGCATCGTAGAGGAAAGAGTCAGTTAAATAAATGAGAAGATAAGCAAAAGAAGATAGGCAAAAAGGAGTCAGAAATGTGGAAGAGAATTTTATCAAGTCAACTGAGATTAAGGGGAAGGAACAAATGTAAAAGTTAGAAATGAAACACTCAACAGATCAAATAAACAACAGAGTGAAAAGCATCACCAGTCAACTCAATCGAGCAAAAATAATAATAATAATAATAATAGAAGAGATGAAGAACAAGGTTGATAAAATACTGCATTCGGGCACTAATAAAAAAAAGAAAGAAAGAAAAGAAAAAAAGCATGACTACAATGTCTAAGAACTCTGACATATAACCAAGGGACCAGACCTAAAAAATCTATGGGCCACAAGAAGGAGTCAGCTGAGGTAAACACTAAACACACAGAGAATCTACCCAATGAGGTCAAAAAAGAAATTTCTCCAAATCTATAGAGAAAATAGACATCTAGGCACAGGGAACATTTACAAGCCCAAATAGACAGGATCAAAGAACTTCTGCAGCATATTATAGCCAAGATGTCAAAAATACAAAGCAAAGAAAGAATATCTGGCTGGAGAGATGGCTCAGCTGTTAAAGGCTAGGCTCACAACAAAAAATATAAAAGAATATCAAAAGCCACCAGAGAAATATACCCAACTATTTTCCAAAGACAGAAACATCAGAGTAATATCAGACTTCACATCAGCTCAGCAACCCTCAAAGCCTGAAGAGCATGGAATGATGTATTTCAAACCCTGAAAGCAAATGACCACCAACCAGGAGTGCTACAGCCAGCAAAGCTATCTGTTAGAACTTATGGGAAATGAAGGCCATTTCTAGACAAACTCACACTAAGGCAGTTCACAAGCACAAAGCTAGTACTGCAGATAAGACTTCAAGAAATACTCTGAAGAGAAAGAAAGGCAGTCTCAATCATGAAAGCATGGGATAATAGACTTCATGAGAGGAATAGTTAAACAAAGGAGATCCGGGAAGGAATCAATCAATCAAGTCCAACACGTTAAAGCAGAAAATCTTGGCACTATTAGGAGAGAAAGTAACAACAAACAATGATATCCCCAAAAACCCATGGGCTACAAAGAAGGAATTGAGATAAATGTTAAACAGATGGATAATCTATTCAATACAGTTACAGTAGAAGACTTCTCAAATCGAGAGAGGAAAATAGACATCCAAACACAAGAAATGTTTAGAACTCCAAATAGACAAAGCATGACTGAGGGACTTCCAGAAGCATGGGCGACTCCAACCAACTAGAAAAGCAACCAACAAAATAAAAGGAACGAGTCCACACCTGCCAATAATACCTTTAAAGTGCACATGATCTCAACTCACCAACAAAGAGACACCGACCATCTGACTTGGAGTACATCTAGACTTCTACTCCTTCAGGATGCACCCTTTACTGGAAAAGACACCCACAGACTGAAAGTCAGAAGATGGAAAATGTTCTATCAAGCAAACAGAAGGGGAAAAAAAAACTAGCTGTTGTAGCTTATTCTGATAGCAGATAAAACAGGCTTCAAAACAAGATTAGTCAGAAGAGATAAAGGTCGCACTTCACCAAAAAAATGTAGCAACTGATAAATATGTGCGAAAATATGAATCATCAAAGCTTTTAAGGCCTTACTTGGCTCCCGAAGCCTCTTCAGTCTGTTTCCATAGTCAAACATTGCTCCTCCAGTAACCAAATCACAGAAAGCCCAGATCCACCCTCACGAACAACATAAGACTGAACCCAGATACCATGGGCCACATCCGAGCAGAAGTTCTAGGTTATATCCATAGATGGTCCTTCTGCTCGGATGTGGCCCATGGTATCTCAGTAACCAAGTGGTTTTCCAAAGTAAGGGGAACATGGACTATTTCTAACAGGATTTCAAGGGCAGGCTGTTTGACCCCCCCCCCCCCCCGGGGAGGAGCAGTCTGTTAGGCCACAGAGGAGGACTTTGCAGCCAGCCCTGAAGATACCTGATAAAACAGGGTCAGATGAAAGGGGAGGAGGTCCTCCCCTATCAGTGGACTTGGAAAGGGGCAGGGAGGAGACCAGGGAGGGAGTGTGGGGTTGGGGAGGGAATGAGGGAGCGGGATACAGCTGGGACACAGAGTTAACAAAATGTAACTAAAAAGAAAAAAATAATAATAATAAAAAAAAGCAAAAAAGAAAAAAAGACTGAACCCAGAGCCTGTGCCTTCCAAGTATGTGTTCTATGGCCTCAGACATTTTCATCATAATGTGACCGAAACAACTATTCTTTTTCATTATGTTGTAGGTTCTAACACATGATATTTTTCAGAGAAGACTTTGAGGAAACTTTCTGAAGAGTACAGACTTTTTTTTAAAAGTTCTGTGATTATGATGAAAATCGGGAAGTCCCTGCATCTAATATATGTGTATACGTGTGTGAGTGTGTGTGTGTGTGTGTGTGTGTGTGTGTGTGTGTGTGTGTGTGTGTGTGTTAAAGAGATTCAAGATGGAAGATAAAATTCAGGCACAGTCTTCCAGAGTCTCCAGGAAATGAACTGGGAACTGGGGAAAACAGGAAAAGAGCTATCAGAAGAAATGAGCGGTGGCCAACAATTTCTAGTCCGATAGCAGAGTAAATTAAGAAACTTTACAAAGCAGAACCGGAAAAACACAGCATGGAACCTGGAGGGATTAGAACAATTTGCGGAAGTCCCCATCTCAGAGAGAGACTGGGGCCATGCTTCAGCAAAGAGCCTCAGAAAAGCATTGTGCTCCTGCACTCCCAGAAAGACATTTTAAAGAGGAAAAAAAAAAAAAAAAAAAACATGATAGGAGGCAAAGGATCTGTGCAGCAGCCTTGGGAAAAGATACCATGAGGAAGCCTTTCTTCATGGAGCACCTGCAAAATGCCATTTTAAAAGCATCCCCATTTTAAAAGTTCAAGAGCCTCAAATTACTGCACTCTTAAGAAATACAAGCAAGTGAAAGGAAGATATTTGCTGAAACCCTGAAGGCAGGGCAACAGGTTTCCTCTACAGAAGGTGGTGTGATAAGTCTCCTCCTGGGAAGACATAAACAAAAATCTACCCCCTCTTCATAAGGCCCCAACAACAAACCGGAGTACAATTCCATTAAAGTCTAACTGGGGAATCAATGAGTTTACTGGGCTTACTTCCAGAGTGTAGGTGACTTCAAAGCAGCATCACCACCAGAAAGCCCCACCCCTGCCTGAAAATGATGCAGCTGCGTAGATGGAGTTCCCAACCCCTTCAATCAACCTTCCTCAGCCCACATGTTCTAGCACCTCCAAAGACCCCGAGACCATAGGCAATTAGGGTAGAATTGCATACAGATGGCTGGGAGGTATAGTAGAGGCCAGATGAGGGACCACTGAGCTTCCCTGCACCCTCCTTCTATGAAAGAATGTCAACCGGCAACAAACCTGCTCTCTGGGGTCTATAGCAAGTAGTCAAGTTGTTCTGGTAGAAACGGTGGCTGTTTGCTTGAAAGACCATGTTCTACAACAGGGGGAAAAATTCTATACCAGAATAGCTCAGTATTCTATGGCATAAAAACCCACCTGGAGCTAGAGTTGGTAGGTTCCAAGCAGGATGCCAATAATGGGAAGAGCAGCCCTGGTACGGCATTTACAATCAGGCTTCTGAGGGTCACCCAGAGGCAAGCCTGGCATCTGGGAACTGATTCATAAGGGGCTTGGAATGATATATTTTAAGCTCTGAAAGATAACAACAGTAATCCTGGTCTACAATACTGTATTCGTTTGTTTTGTCAAGTTGACAAAAAAAAAAAAAAAAAAAAAAAAGCAAACAACAAAAAAAGAACCAGCACAAATACTCAGAAAATCTGATAATTGATAGGTAATTAAAAATCATTTAATAATAAAAGTTCTGTAAGGGTTATAAAGATAGCTCAATAGTTAAAGGCACAAACTGCTTTTGCAGAAGGCACAGGTTGGATTCCCATCATCATCAGAAGGCTCACAAACACCTGTAACTCCAGCTTCAAGGAGATGCAATGCCTCTGACCTCAGGCACCTGCATCCAAGTACATTAACACATACACTTAATTAAAAATTAAAGATAAATATTTGTTAAAGAATTCCAAAGTACTCTAAAACCACTAAATCAGATCTACAAAGGATCCTGGAAAGAACATTTTGGAGTGAAGAGAATAACAGACACAACCAAAAGGATGCAAGAACCAAGTAAATGATGCTGAAACAGTAGTTAAAGCAAGTAAGAATTAGGAAGGTGCCAAACACAACAAAGTCAATAAAGATGTGATATATATATTTAGTAACTCTGAATATTAATGGCTTCAGTTCTCCAGTTAAAAAAAAACCACTGGTATGCATTTCAGACTGGATTTTAAAAACAGGATCAATCAATATGCTGCCTCCAAGAAACACTCCTCACCATCACTTAAACATTGTCTTATAATGAATGGATGGAAAAATAAAAACACATTCCAAGCAAATGGACTTAGGAGGTAAGCAGGTATCATTATTCCAATACCTGAGAAAGTACACTTCAAACCACAACTACTCCGAAGAGATAAAGGTCACTTCATATTAGTTCATGGAGCAATCTATCAAGAAGATATTACAATTCCAAACATACACAAACCAAACACTATTTGTGCACTCAATTTCACCAAACAGTACTATTAGATATAAAGTCATAGATCAATGCCAATAGCACAATTAGCGGGTGACTTCAATACCGAACTCTCCCCAAAAGACAGGTAATCCTAACAAAATGAAACAGAAACATTTAGGTGAAGAACACAATAACGAAAAGGACCTACCAAACATCTACAGAGCATTCCATTCAAACACTACGGAATACATGTTCTTCTCAGCAGCCCACGGAACCTTCTCTAAAATAGAACATATTAAGACACAAAGCAAGCCTCAACAAATTCAAGAAAACTGAAATGACTTCCTGTACTCTATCTGACCACAGTGGAATAAAGCTGAAAAATCAAAAGAAACCACAGAAAATACACCAACTGACAGATTAAACAACACACTATTGAATGAGGAATGGCTCATTAAAGAAAAAAATTTCCTAGAATGGAATACAAATGAAGACAAAACCCTTGGGACACAATGACAGCAGTCCTATGAAGAACGTTTTTAGCTAGAAAGGCCTACTTCTAAAAATTGGAGTCCTCTGGGCTGGAGAGATGGCTCAGCCCAGTTCCCAGTGCCCACAGGGTGACACGCCTCCTCTTACAACTCCAGTTTCAGGGAATCCAATGCCTTATTCTAACCTTCATGGCCATCATTCATGCCCATCATACACACACATATACACAGGCAAAAAGTCACACACAAACAACAAATAAATCTTTTTTTATTTAAATTAGTGTTCTCTGGATCCCTTTCCCCTTAGCTGTGCTGCCTTGTCAAGCTTCAGTGGGAGAAGATGTGCTTAGTCCTGCTGAGATTTGAGGTGCCAGCATGGGTTGATAGTCTTTGGGGGTCTCTCTTTCTTTAAAAAGGAGAGGGGGGTATGAGGGGAAGGAAGTGTGAGGGTGGGACTGGGAGGAGAAGAGGGAGGGGACTGGGATCAGGCTATAAAGAGATTACATACATACATACATACATACATAAATGGAAAAAATTAATTAGTGTTCTCAAGGAAACAATATGTCCTGGAACTACAGACATCAGGGATTACCCTCAGAACTATCATCAGTTCTGAGGTTCTCATTGCCAGACGACTGATAAATAAGTTCCCTAAGGTTCTACTACAGTGTCTTCTTCCAGGACAAAAGGTCTTCGTTTGTGTTTCTAGGAAGCAGAGACGGACTATTGTGTATGGAAAGTTGTGTCAACATTCTCATGGAAATACAATGTTAAGGAAAACAAAACGGGGCAGGAGGAGGTACCAGTCTCGACAAGGCTATCAAAGGGACTCCCACCAGTTTAACAGAGAATTCTGGAACAGGTTGCCATGCAGAGACCCAGACCGAAGCAGAGTCCTTATTTGCCATAGTCAACTGGTTGTTGGCTGTGTGCCCTCTCCTTGGAAAGAGCGGGGCCCGAGAGAGGCCCTGGAGCAACGGCTGAGCTCACAGAAGGCGGAGATGACCATGCTGAGGCTAAAGAGCTGTGGGCAGAGCTCTGCTGTGTTCACTGCGTGGGTGTGGGGCCCAGTCAAAAGGAGGGCTCAAGGAGCCCCCATCTTAGGCATGCTACCGTCTATAGAAGAGACTCTAATTCTTTCCCTACTCAGTTGCATCCAGTTGCAACCAGACAGCAAGGACAGAACGTGTCCTGGTTTCCCTTAAAACCACGCTGTGCTAAAAACAACAACATGGTACAGCTGAGGGCACACAAGACCTGCACACATAGGCCCAGAGTGGTGTTAAAGAGAACTGAATAGGAAAATGGACATAAGACCAGGGCTGGATCCTGTATGGATCGTGTTGGACTCAAGCATCTGTCCCTGAGTAGAGTCCCAAGTTCACTGGATCTCAGATTCTGTATTTTGTAACGTTTTATGAAAGCTCTTGGATATCAAAATCAATCCTGAGTCTTCTTTTGGGAACAAGGATTTTGGTGGTAAAGCAAAAGAGAAACAGCTTAGGACCCCTTTCTGGATGTTGACTTTCCCCTCAAAAAGAGAATTATGTTTCATTACCTTCATTTCTCATACTAGCAAAAAAAAAAAAAAAAAAAAAAAAAACACTACCCTTTCTAGTTCCTCCATAACATGTTCCTAGGAACTTGCCCTACTCTCCTTATTTCATCTTTGCTTTGCAGGGCACATGATATGAGTCACAAGCATACCAATTTCTTCACACAGGGGCACATGGCAAGCCATTGTCTAAGCAATAAATAGACTAATTCTAAATTATATAGTTAACTTTGTAAAACAAAAATCAGTCTATTACTTATAACGAAGAAGACACCTGTTAATTCCCTGTCCACTGTTTGCTATAGAGTACGCGTAGGCCTTGGTAGGTTGATTGTCTTAATAGATGTTAAAGATGAGCTCACCGCACTGGGCATTGAAGCACATTGGTAGATTACAGATACTACTTATTTAACTGGTGTACTTCTTCAGTGGGTCAGCTAACAATATGTTAAAATGTAACATCAATTTAGCAGGTGCTGCCCTACATTAAATATTTATTGCCAGTGGTAAATTTGCTTCAGAAAACAACGGGCTCCCCGTTGACCATGTGGTTCTGGAGCACTAGCAGCAGCAACAATTGGCAGTACCTCTTGGGCAAGCTATCCAAGAGGCTCTCATATGAGCTGTGCTCCTAACGGTCTCAGTACCCGAGCCTCATCCTATCAACAAGCAGTTGGTGGGCACCTACTATGTGCCAGGCTAGGCATGGGCAGAGGATGCTGTAAGAGATATTGAAAGATCATGGGCCTCTGGAATCCCCAAACCAAAAATGGTATAGTATAGAACAAAGCTCACAGTATGAGCAAAGTTCACCCCCTTGACCTTCAGTCTCTTCATCTGAAGAATGGTGCTGCCTGCAGCACCGCCGTAATAGTAGTTACTATAGAGAAGCACATACATGTTCTTGGTGAAGCTTAAAGGACCCCCTGAGACAGTTGTCACAAGACACAGGACAATCTCTGCTAATTCATTTTTTCGTTTTTAGTTATAGTATTCACCTATTACCTCATTCACCCTCTGTCTTCATTGCCTGGTGCAATCCCAGCATGACCAACCCCTCATAAATATAATAGGAATTTATTAGAGTGGTTTTCGGGCTGTGGAGAGACTGGTCTAAAGATGAAAGGCCAAGAATCCAATCCAGTACAAGATACTGGGTGTCTCCGATGTCTCAGTCTGGTGCTGGAGTCCAAGAAGATGATAGAGAGATGATGGTCTTCAGTCTACGTTGATATCCTGAAGAAGTAGTTTCTTAAAACAATGAAGACCATGCCTCAGGCACAGACAGATGAACTTACCAGCAAGAATGAGTGCAAGCAGGCAAAAAGCAAAAGCTTCCTTCTCCCGGGTTCTTCTACATGAGCTGCCCTCAGAAGGTGTGGCCCAGGTTTAGGAAGGGTCTTTCCCACTGCAGACGAGCCAGTCAGGAAAACAGTCACATTTATGCCCAGCAGCTTGGGTTTTACATGCTTCCAGATGCAATTAAGTTGACTACAATCAAGATTACCCATCCATCCCATCGGTCATAATTTAATGCATGCTCAATCTCTCTATATTAAGAATGATGCTGCCTGGAGCACTGTCATATTTGTGTGTGTGTGTGTGTGTGTGTGTGTGTGTGTGTATGCACACATGTGCAGACTTATACATGTTGATGGAAGACTCTTCCTCAGCCACTCTTCCACCTTAATTTTTTGAGGGAGAGCTTTTCAGTCAGACTTAGAACTCACCAATATGGCTGGCTTCCTAGACAATTGCTCTGGGGATCCCCTGTCTCCACCCTTTAAAGCTGGAATTACAGTTGCCATGTCCAGTTGGCACTTAGCAGATTCTGAGAATTAGAACTCTACAGCTCTCTTACTTCTGTGGCAAGTGCTGTAGCCACTGGGCTGTGTCTCCAGTCGTTTGTTTTTATTCCTTACATTTAGAGTGAAATAGCTATAAGAGAAAGAATTTTTATTCTGTCTTGTTTTCTGAGTCTCTTTATCAGAAGCTGGCCTCAAACTCTCTATGTAGCCAATGATGGCCTTGAACTTTCGACCTTCAGGCCTTCACCTCTTATAAGCTGAGTTTACAGGCGTGAGCCACCATGAACAGTGTTGTACAGTGCTGGGATCAAACCCAGGCATTCCAGCATGAGAGGTAAGTAAACTGCCACCTGAATTACATCTGCATCCCTCAAATTATCATCTTTAATGGATAGAGCTTCGTTTTGGCAAAAGATAAATGAAATATTTGCTGCAGACACATTTACTCAATGTGGTCAATAATATAGACCAAGCCCCTATTTAGTGCCAAGGGCTGTTCTAGGTGATGGGGATGAAAGGAGAACACGACACTCAATGTTTCAAGGGACCAGTAAACGGAAACGCAGTAAATGAATACATGAGCATCAAGGTAATCCCAAGAATTGTGAGCCAGAGAGATGGTTAGGCAGTTGAAGGCACCTGCCATCAAGCCTGACGACCTACGCTCAATCCCCAGGACCCACATGATGAGAGGAGAGAACTAATTCCCACAAGTTGTCCTCTGATGGCCACAGGAGTGCAGAGACATGCCCCCTCAATAAGTAAATGACGTACATCTATAAATAAGAGTTTTAAGTAGGGAGGTCCTGCAACAAATGAAGGAAGTTGCATAACTTCCTGTAGAGTAACTCCTTGGAGTATGGGATGGTTGATACAGGGTTGAAATTTTAAAGGGGCACTCAGCCCTAGAAGTTAGAGGGCCAAAGCATCCCCGCTGAAGAAATAAGTGCAAATGGCTTTAGACATGAGTGAACTGGTAAGTTCAAGTTGCAGGCAGTGATTTAGGGCATCTGCCCAGGCGTGAAAGGATAGCGTAAGACAAGGCCCGAGCCTGTCCGACTGAGCTATATTAGGAAAGCGGGATATTAAGTGGAATGAGATCTGGGCAAAAGCTTGTGATCTACTTTACATTTTTAGAATTTCAGGCTGGCTAGCGTGCAGGAAAGATTCAGAATGGGGAAGAGGCTATTTCAGTCGCCAGAGTCTTAGTCTGGATTCCTTAAGACACACAGAGACAAAGATTCAAGCAATGCTAATGCCCTAAGGAAATGGAGAGACACGTTGGCCAACATATGGAGAAGTAATGATTCAGGAAAAGGATGCAACAAAGGATACGTAATTAACTCAGCTACAAGGGAAGTGTCTGGAGTTTAACCCTGAGGAGAAACTCAGGAAACTAGTTCAAAACACACCTTGAGCTAGTTCCTCCCAAAAAGCAAGGAGCTGGGATGTTTACACACCCACTTGCAAAGTCTTTGGTTGAGCTTTGGGTATCACTTCTTTAGTGTTTACAGCATGTACTAGGCAGACAGGATGACCTTTTAAGATTCGAAAAGAGTATACTCTCCCACCAAGACAAGCACTATCCCTGGAAAGTTGGATGAGAAGTCCCTGGGGGTCACGAGTGGGCACTGTTTTGCCTGCCATATCAGGTCTGGTATAACAGAAGCCCTAAAGGGAGTCATAATAGAGCTGGTGAGATGTGGGTAGATTGGGGTCAGGCTGACAAGCTTTCTGGGTGTACTCAGATTAATGGAAAGAGAGAAATCATGGATGGCTTCTAAACCCGCTGGTCTGCTGGGTAGATGATGGGCCCGTGCTGTGGAAAGGGAAAATCACTCCCAGGAATGTGTTAGAATTTCTGTCAAACACCTGACACGAGCAATGCAAAGGACGAGACTGTTCCACTTGGTGTCAAAGGTTTGGGTCCATGTGTAGGTGGGTTCGGTGTCTCTGGGCCTGCTGTGCGGTAGTCCTACGTGGAGAAGGATGAGACGGAGGAGTGCTGGTCATCTCCTGGCAGGCCAGAGCAGAGCGGTGTGCAAAGAAGGTGGCTTCCTTGTGAGTCCCATAGCCTGTTAGACGGCGCCATCCACACTTGGGATGGCTCTTCCCCTCCCGCTAGTGCACCTCTCAATCAAGTTGATGACCAAGCTT
>NW_026596057.1:3546468-3569755 GCF_907164565.1 Psammomys obesus | reverse complement strand
ACTAGCAAACAACAAGAGACCCTGTCTGAAGGGGGAAGGTGAGGTCAGACACTCTTGATTGTCCTCTGATCTTCACACATGATCTGTGGCACATGTGTGTCCCCTTGGACACACACAAATGTGCACAGACACACATATATTCACAAAGCTTAAAGATTTGGCAAGAGGAACGCACTGTCCTCTGTCTGGTGAGTAAGTATTTTTGCCTTATTTCTAATTATTAACACTAAGCATCATGTACACTAACAATGACAAAATGCTCCCCCACAAAAAGGCCCAAATAACTCAGACGTCAGTGCGTTTCTTTCTTCAAAGTTAACTGGGACACATCTAATAATTGCTCTTCCCAAGCCCCAATCTATCCTCTCTTCAGTCCATCCTTCAAAAGATAAACACGTGTGTTTACCTAACAAATCCAGCCTAGACACTCGATGTGTGAAAAGATGAAGAAGACCTGGTCCCTGGGAGACCAACACAGAATGGACCATTTCAGCCAAATCGTGGGTACACGAAATAAGAACCTCAGAGAAGCACGTCACTGCCCCAAACAAAAGCTCCTCAGCACACCTATGTCTCCCTACTGTGGCAATCCATGGTCCTCAGCAACGTTCCAGTTCTTTCCCTCCAGGCCTGTGATGGAAGTCATCTTCCCTTCCCCTCCCTGTGACCACAGAACTAATAAGATGTGAGCGGAAGTGGCAAGGTGCCACTGAATGGAAATCTGTAAGTACTAACGACTCCCTCGGGCCTATAGTGTGTTACAGTGACATAGGCTGGCGGTCCAGGTCCTCCTCTGCCCTCAGGATATCCGGACATGGTCGCATACCCGGCTGAACTAGAAGAAATGAAGCTTCACTGGGCAGGTGGGTTATGTAGGACCTTGGCCGGCAATGAGATGGCCATCTCTGGGATGGGTTTTCCATGAAACCACTCTCTTTATTGGGGGTAAGGGCTAAATAAACCTTGGGGAAGTGAGTAAGTGTTTTGGGGTGAGTGTGTGTCATTGGCTGGAGCTGAAGTGCTAGGAATGCTTCATTTGCATGAAGAGGAATTCCAAGTGCTAACTGAACACATCCTTATAAGGAAATAGAAAATTTTAACCTGAAACCTAACCACCAGGCTATATGACTACCTCAAGAGTGGCAGAAGGTTGGGGAAGGGGGTGTCACAAGGCTACCTTGCACCTGGACACACAGGCCCAGAGCAGTCCCGCCAGTCTTGAGATGAGATTTTGGGGGTTTGAGCATGTCTCAACCTCACTCTTGCTCCCCCTGTTGCATGGCTAGCCTGCCCCACAGTAGGCAATGAGGGCTCCATTATGACAAGCTCAGAGGGAGGAGACTGGGAGGAAGGCCCCAGCTGCCTGGGCACAGACAATCCCCTGTGCTGGAGACTGATGGGGTTTACAGCATGCTATGGCCATCCAGATTCCTTAGGCTGGCACTGAAGTCCTTCCCATAAGCCTGAGCACCTAGTTTTCTAGGCTTTTCTTTCATAATATTTACATAAATAATATTCTCTAGCTGAACAAATGACAGCCAGCATTCTCTGACACAGAAGCCTTGCCCACAGTGCCTTCCTCCCAACCAAATCTGCCAGCCTTACCAAGTTCAGCCCAGAAATGAATCCTATCTGTGAGTTCAACAGCCTTATCACTTTCTCACTTGTAGACATTCTTAAAGAATGGGGATCGGGCCATTTATTTGTCCCTGTCCCCTACCAAAACTGTAGCCAGTTTTGAGAGCTCAATGGCCTTTGGGCTTTCCATTCAGTACAATAGTTGAGGGATACCATTCTCACTGGCTGAGAAAACTCCCGAAAGCACCTTCTGCGAACCGTTTGTCTTATTTCTCTATAAAAATATGGTGAGTTCTTTCTCTCTAACATTATAAATCTGAACCACTGCTAAATTCAACCTCCAGTTTTTATCTCGGCTTTCTATTTCTGGCCCACTTTCTGAACCCTCTTCATTTTCTTTTCACCCACATCCCCAGTGCTGGTTGTTGGCTTTCTTTCAGAAGCCACTTGTCACCGAGACACTAAACTGTGAACACTGCATGAGTTATGCTCTGGAAGGGTTGAAGTGCAGGCACACAGCAGTCAGCCAGCCCCCTTCCCCACTCCACAAGCTCCCTTCTGCACAAGCCCCACAACCCCGCCGATTCCGGCACACCTCCATGTTACTTAACAACAGCTGGATTTGTACATGATAAATATGGTTGCTTCCATCTTACAGGGCTCCTGTGAGACTTAGAGGCTGGCTCAAATAATCCCTGCTATACCACAGGCACCCAATAAACAGCCACCACAGTTGTTGCCATATAGGCAATCAGGTCATACATGATCACACATGCTCCCTAACACAGCACTCATGAGGATGAAAGATCTTAAGGGCCTAACAATTCTATTTCCAAGAGATGTTTGGTTTGGGGTTTAGGTATTTGATTGTTTGTTTGTTTGTTTGTTTGTTTGGGGTTTGGTTTGGTTTTTCAGATTTTGAAACAGGATTTCTTCGGCCGTCCCAAAACCCTCTCTGTTGAATTGAGGAAAGCCTCAAACTCACAGATTCCCTGCCCCTCGCCTTTGCCTCCTGAGTGCTGGGATTAAAAGGCATATACCATGACAGCCCAGCCCAAGAGTCGGGTTTTGCTGAGCCCACCCATCGGCTCACTTCCTGCCAGCTGTATCCCCTGACCTCAGTATCCTTAACTCAATGTGGATCCACACAGCAATCCCCCTTTCCTGTGTCACCCACACTAATGGGAAATGCTGGCAACATCCGTTGTAAGCCGGTAGAGGAAAGAGGAAAAATGAAAAGGTTCTCCCCACGTATAAAACCCTGGCAGGCCCTAAGGACCCACGCGGCAGTGGAGGCTTCTGATTCCCACTGCTGCAGGGTAGGGAGAGGAAGGGGAGAGCAAGGAAGTCTTGCCTGCTCAGCCTCCCACACCTGCTCTTGGGCTCCGGAAGGGGGAAAGGAGGCCGGGCATAGGAGGCTTCAGAGCAGATGGCAGCTCCACTGCCTGTGGATGGCTTCATTTGGGGAATTATGCCAGATGAGGAGGTGGGGAGGGCCCCTTGCCGACGGTAATTAACCAGGATAAATAAACTGAGCCCTGCTTGGAGATCTGGGAGAAGATAAAAGGTTAATACTAGTGGCTGCTGGCCACAGGACACCTACCAAGTGAAACCCTTTCAGCAATCATTTGTGATAGCCCTCCTCACAAGCCTATAAGGTGTGTGTTGTAGGATCTCTGTTTTACATTTAAACTCACACCCACAACCCTAGAGTTCAGAAAACATGAAAGCCATAGACCAAGACTATACAGGCAACAGAAAGCAGTTTCAAAATGCAAAACTTAGTTTGATGCAGGAGCCTTTGTCTTTTCTGAGGAGCCACACGGCCAGGATGTCACTACTAATCAAACAATAAGGATCCCTTTCATGGTACAGGTTCTGCCCTCAATCCATGATGTAAAATGGCGCTGAGCAGCTAAAAATGAGACCCCATTCCTAACCACCGGGGCTCTGGGCGGAAAATGAAAGTATACGAACACCATTGAATAGCAACCCGTTTTGTCACTGAGTCTTTTTGCCAGGATTTGCTATCACAGCAATAGGTAAGAAACTACACACAGGAAAGATGAGACTAGGTCAACTACCCACACACCCACATTTTGAGTCTCTAAATTCAGCCAACCACGGATAGAAATTAGGATAAGGGAATCATTTCTCTAAATATGTATGGACTTTTCACTGCCATTGTTACCTAAGTAATATGGTGTCATGATTGTTACATCATTTTTAGATTATACTTGGGTATTCTACGTGATCTAGAGATGCTTTAAGTTTATAAAAGGAAATACATAGATTCTATGAGAATACTTTGCCATTTTATGTGAGGGAGCGCCTATGGACTGGAGTGTTTGTGGAGAATTCTGGAATCATCCCCTTGCAGATGGATGTGAAGGCATGCCCATATCCAGATGCCAGAACAGGGATCTCCACGCTGAGCTAAGAGCATACAATATGGAGCTTGCCACTCTGGGGAATTTGGCTATTACAGCTCAAAGATAGAGTCAGACATCTGCCCCTCTTATTTGTCAGGAGACCCTGTGGCTCACCAAATGTCCTCCCACTCCACTCTTAGTCTCAGGCCACCCCCCCCCCCCCGCCATATTCATGCTTCCTGAACAGTAAAGATGAGGTCATGGGACTAAGACTAAGAAAACAACTCGACAGTCACACTAGCTCCTGGAGGGCTCTGCAGTCGCTCTGTGTAACTTCCCAGGATGGGACAGGAAGTATCCTGACTCTCCAAGGTCCCCTCTCACTGTGTGTGAGAGGCCTGTGCTACGTGACCAAGTCCCAGAGGTAGACGGTGGGAAGATAACCAGACATGCTTTGACAAAGCTGGACCGGGCAAAGGATGAAAAGCAAAAAGAGTAAAGAATAGGCTGGACAAGCCTCACTGGTAGATATATTTAGTAAGTTTCCATGATCCTTAGACAATAGCTCATTGGAGCAGTGAGTAAAAAAGACCAGGAAGCCATGCGCTGGGCATCTGCAGTACAGGAACAGGAAAAAATCCGCACATAGAAAAATGTAACATGGTGGGCCGGGGAGGTGGCCCCATGGTGAAATATGTACCAGGAAAGTTTGGGCCTCAGCAGCCACATAAATGCCATGTGGACATGATGGCCCACTGTAATCCCAGCACTCAGGATGTGGAAACAGAGACTCATTAGCACAAGCTGGGCTCAAATGGCAGGCCCTGTCTTAATATAAAAGGTGGGGCATTATCGCTGTACTGTCTCAACCTGCCAATCTCCCCAATGATGACCTGGAGACTTTCTATTAACAGGAAATCTTGGCCTTAGCCTAGGCTTGGTGAGTTTCCAATGAGCTGGTATAACTTAAATTAACCCGTTTACACTAATCCTCATTTTGCTAATCTACATTCTGCCACGTGGCTCGTTACCTGTCCCCAGTACCAGTACCTGTTTCTCCCTCTGTGTCTGGCTAGCTCTCCCACGCTGGATTCAGACAATGCTTAGCTCTGCTTGATGTCCTGCCTACCCTCTCCTGCTTTGCTATTGGCTGCCCAGCTCTTTATTAGACCAATCATAAGGCGATGGAGAAGAATGTTTACAAAACACTGATACAGGTGATGTCTCATAAAAGTGACAATACCGAAGTCCAGCTAACTAGCATTCAGCACTCAGCTGGTACAGCATTAACATTTAAATGATACAAAAGCAGCTTTTACACAGTGCACAAGAATAGCACTCCTACGGAGCAGAATCATGAAAAAACACCTGACATTCACTTAGAGCCTCACACACAAAAAATATGAACAATCATATACAAGCACACTGTCTATACATATGGAAAAAAAAAAACCAGAAAGATGCATTAACTTAACCTTAGGCATTGGTGTGTGTGTGTGTGTGTGTGTGTGTGTGTGTGTGTGTGTGTGTGTATGTGTGTGTGCCATGACCTATGTGTATGCGTATAGAGGACAATGTCACTTGCCTTCCTTTATCTCCCCACCATATTTTTTAGACAGGGTATCTCACTGGACCCAAAGATCACTGCTTCAGCAAGTCAGGCTGGCCAGGGAGCCTCTGGGCTCTGTGCATCTCTGCTCCCCACAGCATTGGGCATAAATTAAACAGAGGGGTGACATAACCTGATTTACGCTTTAGAAGGACAATCACGGCTGTCATGTAGCATTCAGATCGGGAGCGTAGAAACAGGAGGGCATGTTAAAATATTATTAATGGAACTCGGTACATTAAAAAGTAATCTTTGATGATGAAGCAAGGTTTACCCCATAAATATAAGACTAAGCCAACACTAAGAAATCCAGGGATATATTTTTATCACAATTTTGAAATGACAAAAGCACATAATTATCTCCATAGGAACAATACAGGCATTTAATAAAATTCAAATGCGTTTCAAGTAAACAACATTTTAAATATGAAAACAGACAGATTGCTTCTCAACATGATAAAGAGGCTGTGCTTCCCACTGATATTATTTTTGTCTGTCAAGGGTTCAAAGTCTAAAACAAAGACGCCTGTCATTTCCATTATGCTTTATTGCTTTGTTTATGACTTTCTAGACAATCCAATAAGACAAGAAACATAAATAAGAAGCATCAATTTGGAGAGAAGATTGTCCCTTCTGATAAAGAGCTGGGTTACTTTTTCCTGAGAATCGAACCCTTGATGTGAGTCTTCATTGTATTGCATGTCTCCTATTTACTGCTGTGCAGGTCCTGAAGCCCATTGAGGGAACACCCCTTTGATGGACAGACAATAACTTTCCTAGCTATTAAGCTGGGAAGCTGAAATGTGGTGAGTTCGTACTTACAAAGTCTGTGTTCTTATGTAGTACTACCAGACTACAAAAAGATGAAGCCAACTTGAAACTTTTCTTTACTGTTTTTTTTTTTAGACAGGTTCTCTCTGTATAGCCCTGGCTGTCCTAGAACTCACTCTGTAGACCGGTCAGACCTTGAGCTCACAGAAATCTACTTGCTTCTGCCTCCTGAGTGCTGGGACTAAAGGCCTGTGCCATCACCGCCTGGCCCAACTTGCTTTCTTAAGTCTCAGAGCTGTGAGAAATTCCAGACCACATCTAGGCTAGAGGCAGGACCTAAAGCTTATTAGCATCTCAATAGTCTTAGTGCTGAGGGAGGTAATGCTATGGACAGCTGCCTCCTGCCCCTCCACATGCACACACACACACACACCACACACACTCACCAACCTTGAGCCATTCCCACTGGGATGTTCTCATGAAAACACACTAAGAACACACACTAGTTGCCAGTCACTTTGAAGTTTTTCACTTTCCTCTGGAGGTTTTCTTTCATCCTACTCTAAAAGTGTAATGGGATGATTTGAAGGAGGAAGGGAAAGGAGGAATACTTGAAGAGCCACCAAAAAAGATGTCACAAGAGACTGGGTCTCACTGGGTGGGTTCCCAGGGTGTTTTCTCTCCTGACGCCTGAAGCACCTTTGTGGCACCATGAGAGTCACGCTTCCCTCATTTATATATCCCAGGCACAAATCCAGCCATTGTGGAAGGTGCGGCTGGTACCTTAGGAAGTCTGCCCTCCCAGGGGCCACTGTTTCCTGCTTACCAAGTCTACCAAGGACGCAAGGATGGCCAGGACCTCGGACAGCAGCCTCCTTGTACCCCAAGCCTTTCAGAGCTCTCCAACACCCCTGCATTCTGCCTCTCCTGGATTTCAGCTATACCAACAATCACTGCTTGGTTTTTTGCTGGTTTTGGGGGGGGGTTGTTTTGTTTTGTTTTTTTAACAAAATTCGAGGCTATCTAACGCACAGGCAGGAGTGGGTGTTCTACAAAACAACAAAGCTCTTCAAACATGGCTCCCACATCCCCCACGAGCTGACCCGTTTATCATTTATGACAAGGTGTTTATTAGCAGCGGAGCAGTAAACGGTGAGTGAATATCTGAAAACTCAGCTATAAAATCTCGTAAATCACAACTCAGCGCCGGCAGCTACAGGCAACTGGAACCACCCCTGGAGTCACCACTCTGGAAACATAGCTGGTCTCCATCTACATGGAACTGCTTATCTGAAAGGCTAGGAGGGGTTGGCAAGGGTGGCTTTTTCCTAGGACCCTCACTCTCTCCTGAGCACTTTGTTTAGAGTGCCTACTATGCGCCAGATGCTGAATTCAAGGTCAAGCCTGAAATGACCACCAACCTTCAAGGAGCTCACAATCTGTAAGCAAAAGGCAGGCTTTGCTTTTTGGGGGCCCTGGTCTTACCAACACTATGGGTCCTAAGCTCATATTTTGGCAGGGCTGAAGATGTGGGTTGGTTGGTAGAGTGTGCACCTAGCAGGTGTGAGGCCCTAGGCTCAGTATCCATAAACCAAGCCCAGTCACACAAGCTTGTAATCCTAGCACTTGGGAGGAAGAGATGGAAAGGTCAGAAGTTCAAGGTCATCCTCGGCTGTATAGGGAGTTTGGGACCAGTCTGGGATATATAAGATTCTGTCTCTAAGACATGAAGAAAGAAGCTTTTAAGCTCATACCAGAGTTTACAGGAGGACTATGTGTGCATTTTTCAGGACTGGAGAGTGAGCTCTACCACAGATCTACATTTCCATCCCAGTTTATTTTATTTTATTTTTCTTCTTTATTTAGGGAGTTCATAGTTCTTGTGTAGGACCCTCCCCAAATTCTGTCAGCTAGACAAAAGCCAACATTTCTCAGGAGCTTTGTGAAGCTGCTTCCCCTCTACCGACAGAGCTATTTCCTTTATTATTAGCAGAATGGACAAATGGCTACCTGTAGTATCCATACACCAAGCACGTGCCAGACTCCAGGCTCCCTCAGTATCACAAGTACCTGTTACACATTTCCGGGTTCATGGCTCTCCTTACCTCCTCCCCTACCCTAACCTTCTCTAGCTCACAGACTTCGCTCCCCACAGCTACTCATTTCTCCTTCTAACCCTGCTTTTTCAGCTATGCTCTCTCTCTCTTGCCAGCACTCTCTTTGTCTTCATCTCTCTCACTCCCCATATCTCCCTCTCTCTAACTCTCTGCTTTGCTTCTCTCCTGTCCAGGTCCAATCTGCTGGCTGTGTTCAGTCTATTTTCCCTTTCCACTCTGGACTCTTTCAGATGCCTCTGGCTGTTCTCTTCCCTAGTGTCTACAATAAACCTTCCCCTTAACTATACCATGGCATGGCCATGATACCAGCTTTTACAAAACCCAGTTTGTATGCATTCCAAAATGAGCTTGGACACAGGGTGCTGTTTGGTGTTACTCCTGGCACTTCTGAATTCTGGGGGATAATAAGAAACAGGGCTCAGGGCTGGGGGGTGGGGTGGTAGGGAAGAGTCACTGGGTTTTGGAATTGGTGTGGCAGAGACCACATCATTATAGCCCTTGAATTGCACAGCTAGCTGGACCTGCTGCTGCTGCTGCTGCTGCCAGTCTCTCCTGTGACCCAGTCCATTCAATCTCTCAAGTCACAGGGTGGCAGGGGACCTCATATGTCACAGGTGAGACAACCTGCCTCACAGCTCCCATTATGCAGGACCCATTGTACCCTTCAAACTCATGTGCAAACACACACACACACACACACACACACACACACACACTGGTTATCCCAGCAGGCCCCTGTTGCAGGCTGGCAAAGAAGTTCACTGCAGCACTCACGATAGACCATCTAGGATGTACCTTCACAAGCAGCTGCCTGGAGTAGGCGGGTAGCGCAAGCTGGAGACACAAAGACTTCAAGGGCCGTGGATGAGAACTCTCACTGATCCACATAGGAAGGTAAAGAGGTAGTGGTCACCTCTTGCAAGCACTGTTACAGATAGTGTCTTGGCAGAGGCTCTCAGAGATTGCCCACGTTCTAGAAAAACAGCTCTTCTTTTTCATTATGTCACAGTGCTTAGCAACACGTATCTTTAATTTGTTATCATTTAAAGAAGAAAGGATTTATTTTGATACAGACTTGAGAGGACAGTCCATCACGGTGAGAAAGGAATAGAAGCAGGAGTATGTGATTTTTATCTATAGCCAGGAAGCAGAAAGAGGGGTTCAGGGGTTCCCTTGTGTTTGCTTCCTCAACCCAGCCTCAGTTCCCTTTCTCTGAATACCCACAACCCTGGAGTTCCACTCCCGAATTCCAAGAGAGCATAAACTCATTACTTTTGCCTCAGGCTCCATGTCTAAGGGGCCTCAGACCAAGGCATTTCAACTGCAAATAACCTCCTCACATTCTTCTCTTCACCCTGCCCCACTGTCTCCAGTCTGCTTCAGGCTTGGCCTCAGAGCCAGCCTCCAGCCACAGGGAGAAGGAAAACGAAGAAAGAAAAAGCCATGATGGAACTTTTCAAAGGCAGCACAATGGCTGGTAATACTTCTCCTACGTTTCCAGGCGTTCTCTCAAGAGCTGCTCATTGCGGAGCGTGGTTGGGTCTCGTGATTGTTTCTGTTTTGATTTTAATCAGCACGTCACTTACTCCCACTTCCCAGAATTTCCACCAGACCCTCATCAACCACACATCAACAGCGTTGAGAATGAGGCTCTCCTCTGTCTGAACATACTTCCAGGATATGCACCAGCCAGATACACCGCTAAGCAACTGGGCACTGCTTCATCTCGATCTCTCGCTCTGTTTCTGCATGCATGTGTTTGTGTGCGTGTGTGTGTCTGTCTGTCTGTCTGTCTGTTTCTGTGTTTCCCACTCCATCTCTCTCAAGATTGCTGGCTACCTAGAGGGTACTCTGAGTAACAAACATCTCCACGTGGTTGTTTTTCTAAACCAGATGTTTGCAACACCTGGCAGCTGAGGGATCTGGGGGAAACAGCTCCTTGTCACACGTCTCTGCACTCCACCAGCCCAGGGAAGCAGTGGAGATTGAGAAATGGCGCTGTGGAGGCTTGCACCGGTGCTTCTTCCTTCACAACAAAGAGTAGGGGGAGGGGGCGGCGGGGGGTGGGGGTGGTGAGACTCTGCAGTCTTTCCTTTCCTATGAAATACCCTCATGGTTTCCTCTCAGCACGAGGTGGGAATACACTCCTTCTTGTCTGATAGTTTTGTTAATTTACAGCTAGATACAGCGTGCCACTCCCGCGGCGAGAAATAAACCACAAATTTCTTCTTCCTGGCAGCCGAGTGAGTTCAGCACCTCTTCAGGTCTCAACCAAGCACACCCGACTCCTTCTGGGATTCTATTTCATACTGTACAGAGTGTTATCATCTACGCAAAATCAGGCATTATCTACCTTCTGAACCAGCCTCTGATTGCCCCCCTTTTGTGATGCTAATCACACCATCCCCATCTGCACTTTTAGGGTGCCTCACTACATTCCACATTTCCCTTACTGATTGTTTGGTCTTCTTGGCTGTGTTAAAAGTTTCTTGAGGGTAGAGAGGCGGAATAAACCACTTTGTCACTGGCAGTATCTTGCATGTCTTAGCCGCTCATAAACGCTCCCCTGAATGGATGTTGCTTCAAAAAGGAACAAAAATAGACAGTGAAATCCTGTCTCAAAATTTAAAGAGAGAGAGAGAGAGAGAGAAAGAACAAAATAGCCTGCCTTCATTTCTCTTGCATATCAGACAGCGCCCAAGGAAACCCTAACCTACCCTGTCTTTTGTGAGTTTCCCATGAAGCCCTGAGCTTGCTTCTCAATCTAAGCCCCAAGCCAGTCTGTAGCATGCCCTTGGAACTGACGGACCAATGCCCAAGGGATTAGACAAACTCCATTTCAGACCCACTGTTCTCCCTGCTGATTGTCTTCAATGTCTCCTGAACAAATTGCACTGCAGACAGTAGCTCCTTCCGCTGCAGAGATCCCAGGACTCACATAAGATGTCTAAAATGCACCTCATTCCACCTCAGCCGTAATGAGGGTTGTACATTGGCCAGGGACTGGAAGCCTGTACGGTAGTGGGTTTAAGGAAGGCTGCGACAGCTCAGAGAAAGCTCTGTGGCTGCCCAGCCCTCTCATTATACAATAATAACACAGAAAAGTAAAGGAAATAAAGAGGAAAGAGTTGAGGTTACTTCCAAGGTCATGGGCTCCTTGAAGGCAGAAATTACAGGGAGACTGGAACCCTGTGATCCTGATGTCCCTGTCTCAACACATGCTCAAATTATTATTATTGTTTTTTGATTAACACAAAGCACCAAAGCTTGTTACAAACGGATTACAGCAGATACAAAGCAAAGGTTAAAAGTTGACTGGTTTATGCAGTAGGGATGAGAAAAGGAAATCCTAGGATGAGACTAGGATTACAGACAGGAACAGAGGGAAGTTCCCTGAGGAAACAGCCCTACAGATAACAGAGCAACAACAAACAGGACCCTCTTTGACCAAAGCTTTGGGTTCATTTCTAGCACTGGAAAATAAAATAACAAAATAAGAGTTTTGCGATCTCACAAAAGAACTAGACTGGGGCACACCATGCTGCCGGCATTCGATGGCGCGGAAATGTCAGTGATTATCAAACGATTGGTAAAGTCTCCCCGTAGGAAGCGGCCATGGAGCTGCCCTTGGAATAGCTATGGGCAGAAGAGGCAAAGGCAGTCGAGAAAGATGAAATCTGTGGAGGCATCTGAGACAAGCCATCACGACGTGTAGGATCAAGACTAGGTTGACTTTAGGGGAAATGTTAGAGCTCTCCGTGGCCACCTTCCCCACTTCCTTCCTCTTGATGCCCTTTCCCCCTGCACATTTACCTTCTCTGCCGGTGTCACCCTAAACCTAGTGGGCTGAACTTCAGTGCATCTGTCTGTATCAGGTCCCCGGTTCTCAACTGTCTCAGGCTCTCTTCCCAAAAGTCAGCATAAACCAGGGATGTTTCTGATCTCTCGCCATCCCAGATGGCTGGCTGAGGAGGCTAACACCAAAGTGGCCATAGCAAACCAGCACAACTGGACATGTCAATTTCAGCTAGGTACTGAGGGCTAGGTACTACAGAAGAGATACACAGCCTCTGATTTAGTACTCACGGTTAGCACTTAAATGAAGTGTTGCTATTATTTGCATTTAGCTAAAGAGTAATTGAATGTGATCTGAAATGATGATCTTCCCTCAAACAAACAAACGATCAAAAATACCCATATCCTAAGGCTTTGGATATCTGAATGTATTAGCTTTCATGTGTTAAGCTATGCTGTGTAGGGGCTTTGCCAATGTGATTAACTATCCAGAAATGGGAGACTATTTCGGATTCTCTGTGTGGAACAATACGATCACAGAGGAGTAGGAGATGATGGAGTGAAGAGGCAAAACAAAAAGGAAGAGAGATCTATGGTAGAAGCCAAAGCTGGAATCATGCACATTGAAGGTAGAGGACGGGGCCAGAAGCCAAGGCACGCTGCAGCGTCTGGGACCAAGAAAAGGTAGGGAAGTGATTCTTCCTGGAGCCCTACCGACACCTTGTTTTCAGCCCCGTATGCTGACTGTCAGCCTGACACAAGCTAGAATCACCTAGAAAACAAACCTCTAGGCGTGTTATGAGAGACCATCCAGGTCAGGTTCACTAGGTGGAATGACCGTAGGCCATGGCACTCAGCAGGCCAGAGTCTCACGCCAAACACAAAGGACTTCGCAAGCTTCACACCAGCATCGATTCTCTCTGCTCCCTGACGGCACGTGCAATGGCACCAGTTGCCTCCCGCCCCTGCCCCCATCCTGAGCTCTACCCTCTCGTACTGCGGGCTGAACCTAGTAAGCCCTTTCTCCTTCCCCTTGCTTCTCGTCACAGCAGTGAGATAAGCAACTTAATATAAGCCCCATTTCAGACTCCTGACCTGCGGTCCGTACGATAACAAATCGGCATGGTGCTGAGTTACTAAGTCTGGGGTAGTTTATTACAGTAACAGTGGAGAACAAAGATGGTTGTGTACCACCTTCACACTCCCCCACATCTTCACTACCTGACTCGGTGGCCCTTGTTCAAACAAAAGAGATGGTGAAAACTGGCAGGCCGATAGAAGGGTGTGTTTATCTGTCACGAGGTCGGGGAGGGTGGGGGGAGGAGGGCGGAGGGTGGTGAGTGAGCAGCAGAGTTATGCAAGGTAACTTGTTATGGGAGAGCCTAGAAGTCTGTCCCAATAGTGCAACTGCTCTGTAAAAGAGAATGACCCAGGCAGTTACTGTCCCTCCCAGGTTAACACTCTGACCAGGTGCCTAAAGAGTTCTTAGTCAGAATGGACCCTGTACAGCTTCCATCCTTCCAGGCTCCACAGCTTTCTCTCTGCCTTTATCCTGGCACCCGAGGCCGGAGCCTTTGTTCTCCAGGAGCCTGCTGTCAAGCTGACTAATTAGGGTGGTGTAATGATCAGAAATGGGAACTGTAAAAGGAAAATTGCTGAGTGGTCAGCTGCCCATTAGAGAAGGACTCGACCTGCCAGTCCCATTAATAAAAGGAAGCGAGCTCTGTGTAAATCCCAGCTCTCCTGTTGCCTGGTTGGTGTGGACCGGCCTTGGGAGACAGAGCAGAAGGTACTGGAACAGTCCAGACGCACCTTATTGGACAAGATTCACTCTGTATTCCACGAAGCAAAGCAGATGTGCTCGGCTGTCTGTCTGCCAGCGGTCGGGTAGCTAAGCCTTTTGTTTTCAAGGAAATGTCATCAGTTTCTGGGAGGCAAACATCAAGGTCAGTCTCTGCCGTGAGTAGAAAGCCATCGGCCCTTCGTGGGCTTCTTTTCAAAAGCTCAAATCCCACTTTAAATCAAGAGAAAACCACTTGGGGGCCAGAGAGATGGCTTTGTGGGTTAAAAGTGCCTGCTGCCGAGCCTGAGGACCCGAGTTCAATTCCCAGGGCTCACAGGGTGGAAGGAAAGAACTGTCTCCTGGTTGCTGTCCTCTGATCTCTACAAATTTCACACACACACACACTCAGAGAGAAAGGGAGAGAGATAGACAGACAGACAGAGAAATGAAATTGGAAGGGGAGAGAAAAACTTCATACAAATGAGGGAAAGTCTGCAAAGTAACTGACCAGCTGTCCTCCAAACACCAACATATTTTGCAACTGCCAAATTTTCCATTTCTGTGCAGGGTGAGAACTCTGACCTCTATACCCTCTTCCTGGTCCTTTACCTCTAAGGGACCCCAAAATTCTCCACCCTGGGATCTAGGCAGGCAATCATCCTAATCCCAGAAATGACCACTATAAACAAACACCAAGATCTGTACCTGTGTGGCTCAAGAACCAGGAGACAGGAGCCCGGGCAGGCCTCTTCCTTCTCCCTGGGCAGAAATTTTACACCTCAGCCTTTTGAATCTAATTTTGGAATTGCCAGAAGACCTTGCTAACAATGCAGTTTTGGATTCAATGGATTTGGGGCAGGGCCCAAGAGTCACCCAAAACTTCCTGGCCACAGTAGAGCAGGGTGGACTGTTTTAGAAGGAAGTGTCTAGACTCACCATTCTGAAACGTTGCACTGAGGACAGTTGTCAGTGACTGGATGGTTGTCTCAGCTGGAAGGAAGCCACTGCTGGCTGCTAAGGGAAGGCGGGAGTTGCTGGTAAAGGTGCACAGAATGGCCGCCTGCAGTAAAGACTCATCCAAACCCAGGAGTCTATGGCTCTGAAGGTGAGGAGCCCGCTGTCAATCACTGGTTCCCTGCCTGGAGGGAGACCCTGTTGACACTCCAGCTCTCGGCCCCACCCAGCGGGTACTGATGCAGAGACTCTGATTCGAAGCCTGACTCTGCAGCTGGGTGATGCGTCTGCTTCCTGATCCCTGTCACGCTTTGAGGACCGCAACTTGTGATGAGGATAAAGGTCCTTGCTGCTTCCACCACCACGCGCAGGCTGGCACTCCTCGTTCTGAAACACCTAGCCTAGAGTTTGTTGAGTTCTGGCTAACAACTGTCACAGTTCCCTGCCCTGTGATGCTTGATCCCCGTGAGATGCTGGGCAGGTGGAATTCAGCGAGAGGGGACCCGAGACAGCCTGCAGGTTGACTGCTCCTGGTACACTGTCTGCACGTAGAGGTAGAGCCACTCTTTTGTTTGCTGGCGTGTTTTTGCTGTTTGCTTGTTTTGGAGATCCAGGCTGGCCACAAACTCACAAGGTACTCGGGAATGACCTTGAACTTATGATCCCCTTGCTTCTTTCATGTAAGTCAGGAGTCCTCAACCTGAAGGCTTCAACCTCTCTGGGGGTGTATATCAGATATCCTGCAAACCAGATATTTACATTAGGATTCATAACAGTAGCAAAATTACAGTTTAAAAGTGGCAATAAAAATAATCTTATAGTTGGAGGTCACCACAACATGAGGAACTGTATTAAAGGGTTGCAGCATTAGGAAGGTTCAGAACCACTGCTCTTAAATGGTGAGATTAAGGACGGGCCCAGCGGTGCATGCCTATAATCCCAGCACTTGGGAAGGCAGAGGCAGGAGGATCTCTGTGAGTTCAAAGCCAGCCCGGTCTACAAAATGAGTCCAGGACAGCAAAGGCTACACAGAGAAACCCTGTCTCAAAAAAACCAAAATAATAATAATAATAATAATAATAATAATAATAATAATAATACCCAGTTTTAAGTGGTGCTTGAAGTCAAATCCAAAGCCTTGTGCGTGACAGACAAGCGCTTTACAACCAAAGCAAGCATCTGCATCCTGATAGATTCACACCTAAACGTGCCCAGCAGTCCTGCCCTGACGCTGACTGTGTGAACAGTCTGCCCCGGGTGGACAGCTGCTGCCTACAGACCCACTCAGCATGATAACAGGCAAAGAGAGTCAGCTGTCTTCCGTCACACCTCGCAGGGGCCGGGGAGACAGCACACAGTATCAGGAAATGGAACACAGTGTGAGTGGCCACCTCAACCCCGCCGTCCTCCTCCCATGAGACAACACAGAAAAACAACCCTAGCTGACACAGCAAGGTGGCTCCGCTGGTAAAAGCGCTTCCCACATAAGCCTGAAAACCCGGGTTGATCCCCAGATCTCGTGTAAGAGTGAAAGGAGAGAATCTGAGTCTACAAAGTCAACCTCTGGCCTCCACATGAGTGCTGTGGCCCCTCCCCCCCACATATACACACACAAAAGGATGATGTTGTTGATGATGATGATGACAACGACGACAAACGATTTTTCCTTAACTGGAGCAAGAGAGCTGGCTCAGCAGTCAAGAGCACTTGCTTTACCAGAGGACTGAAGTTGGGTTCCCAGCACCCGTGTCAAGCAGCTCATGACTGTAACTCCAGTTCCAGGAGATCTAAAGCCCTCTTCTGGCCTTCATGGGCACCTGCATATATGTGCATACACAGAAATAGAAATAAAAAAGGAATCTTCAGAAAAAAACGTAAGAGCTGGCCTAGTGGGTCAGGAGAGATGGCTCGATATTTAGGAGCATTTGTTCTTGCAGAGGACCTGGGTTCGGTTCCCAGCACCCACATGGCGGTTCACAACCATCTGTAACTCCAGTTCCAGAGCATCTGATGTCTTCTTCTGACCTCCTCAGGCGTCAAGCACACACGCGATGCACACACACACATGCAGGAAAAACACACATACACACACACAAAAAAAAAAAAAAATTAAAATAGTTTTTAGTAAGCCGTTAATTGAGATGACAGAGATTACACCCTTCACCTCTGTGTGACCTCGTACACATCAGTGGCCTCTCCAAGCCTTGATCAAAGGTCTGTGGGTTAAAAATCATCCAGATAGTCACAGGTCCCCATGGAGGATTATTCATGCAGCGCTGAAGTCTTACTATGTGCTACCGCCTTTTTTTTCTCCTACTGCTATCTTAAAGAGCCATACTACAACAGCGGAACACTAAAATCCCTGCCCTGTTCACTCTTGCTAGACACTCAACATTTTTACATTAAATTTACTCAAGCAAAACTAACGGGATACCTCTCCCTAAGAAATCTGTCAAACACGGCTTCTGCCACCATCCCAAAGGCAAGCTCCAATGGGCCAGGAGACTGAATCAGGAAAAACAGAGCCCAGTAAGGACTTCTCCGGGACAAATCATTTCCATCTCAATACGTATAAGGTCACAGCCCTCCAAGCTTTAAACATTAAGGGTTTCCCCATGACTGTTCTGTTACCTTGGGCAGCACGGTGGTGACAATGCCAGGTGGCTGGCGGAGGCAGGAGGTGAGGGACGCTGGTCTCAGAAGCCAAGTCCTGCTATGCAGGGAACCTGGGCACCAGCAAGCATCAGTCAATGGAGAATGTCTGGAGGGTGAAACGTGGAATGGGGGTTCTTCGTGCCAGCCGCAGTGCTGGGGACACAGCACAGCTCTGGGTTCTGAGTGGTTGGCACCGCAGGCACTCACCAGTCCTTGCCCCAGGATGTCTGCTTTACCCAGAGGAGGACAGAAAAGTCCTGGATGGTCAGCAACTGGCCCAGAGCCTCTCCAGGCCCACTGAGGTCAAGCAGCTGACTGCTGCCGTCGATGCCACCCTTAGTCAGCCTCATCCTGTGGCACACCTCCTCTTTGGAAGATCTGCCTGCTCTAGCTAGCTAGCTAGCTAGCTTGCCCAGTGCCCTCAGCAGCACCCAGTGTCCTACGTTCATCAGCACTCACCCAGCCCCTGCCCCTTGCCTTCTGGCCCCCACTTCCTGATGTCATGTCTAACCAATGTGATATTCTCTCGATCCAGGCTCAGAGACTTGCTCTGCCTCCCCCCTGTGCTTGAAAACACTAAGTCCAGACCCTGAATAAAGCGTGGGCGTGGAAGGTAAGATGTGGAAGTGACATTAGCTTCCCCAAGACCACAACACTTAGAGGTAAATATTATTTAAGCAAATGTAAAATCCATGGCTAATGGATTCTTTTTAAACTTTGTATTGATTCTTTGTGAATGTCACATCATGCACCCCAATTCTACTCATCTCTGTCCTTCCATATCCACCCTTCACCCTTGCGACCTCCCTCCCAAAAGAAAACAAAAGATAAAAAAAATATATTTTTATTTTAATTTAAAAAGATCTCACAGTGGAAGCTGTGGGGTGTCATGGTATGTCACACAGTACCCCCTTTGTCCAAACAGATTTACTTGCAAACAAACGTTCCTTGCAATGAATCGTTGGTCTGGGTCAAGGCTTCTGGCTTCTGCTACAGTAGGAATGCTGAATCCTCACTGACACTCCTCTAGGCTAGCCTATTGTTGCCCTGTGTCATTTTCCTTCAGCTTTGGTTCAGCAGGACCAGCCTTTCCACATGCTCCAGCCGTTTATAGATGGGGCAGATGTTGGGCCAACTCAAAGCCCTGGATCCCGGCCTGGCTGGTGTCTGAGTTGGTCAGCCCACCAGCTCTCCTGCACCCACACCATCAGGGCCAGTTCTCCAGCACTGCCCCAGAGAGGGGCGGGGCCTGCTTTCCTGAGTGTTGCAGGTGGCAAAGGGAGGGGCCATCTCTTCCATGCCCTCAGTACTGCATGGTCCTCCCCAGGGAGAGCTCTCATGCCCTCATACTGCTACAGGGCCATGGACCCAGACATGGTCCTCAGAGGCAGCAGCTTGGGCCAGGACCTCACCACGGCCTCACGTGGCAGTGCAGGCTACTCACATCAGGCTGTTCCTCACCACCCTCAAGTCCCAGTTCTACCTCTCTTCGTTGTCCACTCTTTATCCAGCTTCTCTTTCTCTCCCATCCCTCTACCAGTTCATCTTAGCGGCACCCAGGTTTCTGGGTGTCCTGCACTCCACCCTTACCACGTGACAGTGGTGGCTAATGGGTTTTAAGCAACTTTCGTGAGAGTCACATAACTAGCCAAAGCCTAGCCAAAATGTCCTGTGATGGTTTGGGGGAAAAGAATGGCCCCAGTAGACTCATAGGGAGTGGAGGTGGGGCCTTGCTGGAGGAAGTGTACCACAAGGGGTGGGCTTTGAGGTTTCAGAAGCTCAAGCCAGGCCCAGTGGCTGGCTCACTTTCTGCTGCCTGCAGACGCTGATGTAGAACTCCCAGCCATGTCTCCAGCACCATGCCTGCCTCCACACTGCCATGCTTCCCACCGTGATGATAACAGACTCAACCTCTGAACTGTAAGCCAGCCCCAATTAAACCGTTTTTTTTTATAAGAGTTGCTGTGATCACGGTGTCTCTTCACAGCAACAGAACACTAAGACAGGTCCTGATTTTAAACTTACACGCCCTATTACATTTTGGGGGAAGAGTGACAACATTGCATCCATCCAGGAGAAGCCAGCTGTTAGCCACCATGGGCCTGGCCTCCTGAAAATCTCTGGGGAGCTTGGGGAACTGGGGTATCAACTAAAACCTGCACCAAACATACAAACCTCCTCACTTCCCTCTCAGCATTCCAAAGCCCTTCAGAGTATAGAGGCCGCAAAAAGGTGCAGGGGTTGAGCCAGCTTGGCTTGAGTGGGAATGAAAATAGCTCAGATGTTCCTTGCAAGCTGGGAAGATCAGCCCAGCCTGCTGAAGCTTGGAGCAGCTGGCTCTCAGTGGCCTTTTTTCCCCCTGCCTGGGAATGGGGGAAGCCAACTAAAGCATAAGCAACCTCACAACATGGCATCTCAAATGTCAGCCCTCCTGGGTCCAATTTGCATTTTAACCACCGTCTTCACATCACCACCACCAGGAGAGGGAGACTAAGACAGATGTGCTTGAGAGAGAAGCCGGAGCTTTATTCAAGCCAGAGGAGGGTTTGGTTCCTGCATGCTTTTTTTTTTTTTTTTTTTTTTAATTCCTACTTGAGCTTTCCCACAAAGGCTGTTTCTTACTGCTTTTCTATCAGAGTGGCAAGGGCTGCCTTGCAGGGCCCCCTGCCTGGGTCTTTTCTGGCAAGACAGCTTTGCCTCAGCTGGGGCTCCTCGTTAGGCAAGGACTGCAGATAATGGGCTCCCTAAGTCCTCCTCCAGACCCAGTCCAGGAGGGGGTCTCTCCTGCCCTTTCTGCTGCCTCCCCACAGCACCTCCCTCCACCCTCCAGCACTCCAGGAAGGTCCCAAACCTCCCCAGGCCGGCGGGGTATCTCTCTCTGTCTCTGATCTATCTTTGACTTCCGAATCTAGGCAGCTGCTGAGCTTTTGATCCTTCTGTCTGCCACTGACTCACTCCACTGCCCATGAGACCCTCCCTCACACCTATGGTAATGAAAAGCATCTGGCCTCAGACCTAGGGGATTATGGGTAGGTCCCAGCTCTAGCAACTGTTCTCTGGGTACCCGCCCTTACTCAGGCAACATCTCTAAGCTTCAGCTTCTGCACCTGAGACGCAGGACAAAGGAAGCTCCCGATCACCGCAGAGGTGCGCAATTAGAGGAGTGGTAGAGGCCCAAAGAATGACACTCTTGTCTTTCTCACGAGTTCGGAACTAATCGAGGGAAAAGGAGGCAAAAATGAAACATCTTTTTTATTTGTTTGTTTTGTTTGTTTTTCAGGACAGGGTTTCTCCGTGTAGCCCTGGCCATCCTGGACTCACTCTCTAAATCAGGCTGGCCTTGAACTCACAGAGATCTACCACCTGCCTCTGCCTTCAAAGGGCTGAGATTAAAGGCGTGTGCCACTTCCCCTGGGTTGTTTTTTGTTTTTTAATCCATTTTATTGACACCTGGAGAAGATGGATTAGATTTTTGGTGAAAGGGCTTCCCAATATATCCTCCAAGACGCAGATGTGAAGGGTAGAGGAAATGTGATTATTTGACTGTTGTGAGGGGAGAGGGCATTGCCTTTTTTTTTTTTTTTTTTTTTTTTTTGCCTAGGTCTCTAAGAAGCCCAGGCCTTAACTAGAAATGCCCTTGCCTCGGCCTCCCAAGTACTGAGATTTCAGGCAAAGAAGGAGTATTTTTGAGCAGCACGCTGAGCCAAGAGATGTGTTGTTTCCTAGCATGTCCAATAGCCACCCACCATACATGAGGCAGGTATACCCAGGACTTGCCACAGAAGAGAGTAGTAAGGCCAAAGAGACAAAGCCGTTTACCCAAGCTCGTTATTGATAGCCCACACAGCTGGGATTAGTTTGGAAACCCAGGCTCTCTATACTAGTTTGGATGAAATGAGGTCCCAGCAAACAGGAAATTGACTTTCCTGCTTTTGCAGGCAAGAGCACGGAACAACTCTCCCAACCAAAGGGCAGCCTTAACACTTTGCGAGGAATTTTACAGTCATTACTTCATTGCATCTACTTATTCTTTGAACCAATATTCGCTGAGGATCCCTATGTCCTAAACTGTCTTTCAGATCCTAAGGATGCAGTAAGAAGCAATGCAATGTGTCCCCGCTCATGGACACTTGCACACTAATGAGAAGAGAGATGACAAAACAGCAGCGAAAGGTAAATATACAGAAAGAGACAAAGGCATAGACACAGAGAGGTGGACATAGTTACAGACATAAACAGAACATAGACAGACGTTAACAGAGACATCGATACGGACAGACTGCACATTGACATAGACATCAATACAGAAGACTAAACATAGACATTGACATCAGTTGACAGGCAATGACAATCTCCAAGGGAAAAATTAAATCAGGACTGAGGTGTATGGAATATGTCAAAGATGAATGTCAAGGAAAAGAACATTCCAAGCAAATAGACCCATCAATGCAACATTCCGAAGAAGAAGAAGAAGAAGAAGAAGAAGAAGAAGAAGAAGAAGAAGAAAACAAACGTGGTCATCTGCGTTGTACACACACTGTAAAGAATACATTATGGCAGAAAAACAACAAAAACAAAGTAGGAGTTGAGATCTTAGCATCAGTGAGCGTGGTAAATATGGAGCCTTGTTGGTCACAAGAAGGACTTGGGTTTTGCTCTTCAGTGTGTGTTGAGGATCAGAGAATGTAGAATAAAGTGGGTGTCCTGACTGGATTTATGTTTTTAAATTTAACTGTAATCGAAAGTAAGAGGTTAACTTTATATTAAAAAATGAATGTAATTGAATGTAAGTTTTAAATTGTAAAAGAACAAGAATGGGGGAAAAAAATCCCAGGCTAGTCACCTGAGTTTAACAGGTGACGGTAGCTTGGACCAGACGGCAAGTGTTGAAGATGTTGAGATGATGTTGAGACTGGGGATCTGTTGCAAGGGCAGCAGGTGAGGGTCACCTCAGAACAGGACAGGAACCCCAGAGCCCAGGACCAGAAAGGAAGCATGAATGTGCAATATGTAGTCAATGAGAGTGGAGTCAACTCTAGCAGCACCTGCCCCTCCCTCAGCCAGGGATCACTGCTATCTTTATGGAGCACGACCCAACATGTCCAGCTGAACCCCAGCACCAGCCTCTGAGCATCCTGGCTTCCTCACCCTCTCCTGGCAAGATGGCAGGCCAGCTGCGCCATCCAACTCTTACTGGGTATTCTTCAAATGACATTTCCCCATTTGCCACTTTAATGCAAGATCAAAGGAACTGCATCAGATTGCTTCCATCCAGGGAGCTGCACTCAACGACCCACAAAGAGGGTGGTGGCTCTCCTTCCACGGTCTTCCTCAACCCAGGCTTGTCAGGGGCTTACTGAGAGCAACAGGGTGCTGGTAGAGAGAGAGAGGTACAGACTGAAGAATCAAAGGACCCTTCACATCAGGCTGTAGGGACACAGGAGGAGACGGTGACCAGGGGTCAGTAAAGCAGTCCCCAGTGTGTGCCCTGACTCAGTGGCGGCGGTGGTGGGCTGGAGGGAGTCTGGTAGGAGATGGTTGAGCAGCAGCCTGCTCTGTGGAAAGGAAAGGAATGCCCACCAGGGGCAGTGCGGTGTCGCCAGAGCAACAGGAATGCAGCAGAAAGCACGGGGGGGGGGGGGGGGGGGGGGGG
>NW_026596057.1:3531538-3546368 GCF_907164565.1 Psammomys obesus | reverse complement strand
GGGGGGGGGGGGGGGGGGGGGGGGGGGGGGGGGGGGGGGGGACTGAGCCAAGCCTGCTTTAGAAGCCCACAGGCACCCTTGTGGAGACGAGACTGACGCCACCAGTTCTCTCATGTTCTGAGCCCAGAAAAAGGATTTGTCTTTTATTTTCTATTACTATGGGAAAATTATACATAATGGCTTATATTGGGCTATCTTCAAATATGCACACGCTGTATTTTGGCCATATTTACTTGCCATTACCGTCTCTTGTTCCCCTGTTACTCTCTCACTGGTCCTTCTTTCAAACTCATTCTCCTTGTTGATATCAATACTTTCATATTGTTTTTACGGCCCAATTGATTTCTTTAGGGTTGTTTACAGTAGCATGGGTGAGGAGTTATTTACAGGTGTGTGGGCATCTGACCAAGGGCTACACCACCAAAGAAAATGTCTCTCCTTCCCCTAGAAACCATTAACTGTGTGTAGATCCTCAGAGAAGGGTGGGTCCTAGGAACTCCCCACCCCCACCAACATCACACTGGCCATGTATGAGTACTCGCAGGTGCTCTGAGTTCAAGACCACAATAGCCAGGTCCTGTCTTGAAGTTAGGGCCCCCACACCATTCTCTTACTTCATCCTGCCCTTACATTCTTTCTCCTCATCCACACCCCGACTCTGGTGTTCCCTGAGCCTTGGGGAAGGCAATATCGATGTCTCATTTATGGATGGGCATCCAATCTTGAAACTGAAAGATTTTCAGTGCATCTGGTAATGGGTGGATAGGACTTCTCCACCCTGAACTTGTCTGCAGATCAGGACAAAATTAACCCTGGCTTCTCAAACAGTATCTCCCCCAGCTCTTCACTTCCTACCTCCCAAGTTCTGATGAGAGAATGGCTGGAAAGAAATGTCCGGGTCCTCTAAACCTTTTCAAAGCTAGCGTGAGTTGAGCAAGCATCCACCTCAAGGAGACACAAGCCAACCCAAGATGCAGGCACTCTTACACTGTCTAAGGTGGGAAAAGGACCTTTAAGATAAAATACAAATGGCCAGGTGGGGTGGCACACACCTTCATCCCAGTGTTCAGGACTCCGTGGCAGGAGAATCTGTGAGTTCAAGCCTAGGCTGACCTACATAGTAAGCTCCAAGAAAGCCAAGCAGCCAAGGCTACATAGTGAGATGCGGTCTAAAAACAAAGAGAGGATGGAGGGAGAGAATGAAAAGGAGGAGAAGCAGGGAGGAGGAGAAAAGAAAAAACTTGAGATACAAATGGCAAAATCCATAATAGATTATGTATAAAGGTGCTCAGGGCTCAGACCAGAAGCCAAGATAATCACGTTGGTTGGATGAACTATAATTGCCAGAGCATAACCTACTGAAGATCTGGCACTGTAGGTATATGGGGTAGAGCAGAACTCTATCTTCAAGATAGCGTGACCAAAAAGAAAGGGGGGGGGGGGGGCGGAGGTAGGGCTCAAGCTTTTCTATCAGAAAAACACAGGTTCAAATTGCAGCTTTCCCGTGTGTTGCTGACTCGGCGCAATTTACTTAACCTCTCCTAAACCACAATTCCCTTCTTAGAAAGAGAGGCAATATAATATACCTCGCAGAATTCAAATGAGGTTTAAAACAAAACAATACTGTGACAGGCATACGATAAGAGTTAGCCGTATAGTGATCAATGGAGTGAGTGAAATTGCAAGTCTGCCCCCTGGTGGAAAGTTAGAGACTAGCACATCGGAGAATGAAAGAAAGGTTAACCGTGTCTTGGCCAACGGACTCAGGCGACAGACACACAGTCCATCTTTGCCGGCTCCTCCTTGCTGTTATAGAGCAGGAGGGGTGACGTATCAGTCCTCACCCCTATGCACTCACATGCAACCAGGAGAAAAAGCTCCAAGGCTGCGCATGTGCAGAAGGCCAAGGGTCCATTAGGTAGAGAACATTCAACCCCGGAAGGCCGTGATGCTGACAAATAAATCTCTAGTCTAAAGCAGCTGCCAGAGCATCAATTAGAAAACTCTCAGGGAAACTGCTCTTTAAAATAGCCATCCTTTTGGTTCCCGTTCCCACCCATCAGCCCTGTACACACACACTTGACAGCACTTGCTTGCTGTCTGGCAGAAGACCTGGGTTCGGGTCCCAGCACATACACGGCAGCTTGTAACTATCCTGAAATCCAGTTCCAGGAGATACAGGGCTCTCTTCTGGCCCCCACGGGCGACAGGCACACATGCAGCACACACACACAGGCAAAACACTCGAAAAAAATTATATATATATATATTTTTAAGGCCCTGTGATCTGGGCACGGTGGCCACGCCCACAGTTCCCGCAGCTGGAATGGAGGCAGGAAACTGGAGCTACAGCACAAGACCCTGCCTCAAGAGACAAAACTGTCATAAATAAATAAACAAGGCAACAGGCAGGATATGTATGCAGCCCTGTGATCCTAGCACTCAGAAAGCAGTGACGGGAAGATCTCTGAGTTCTAGGCCAGCCAGAGCTACATAGAGAGATCCTATCCCAGTAACAAAGAGAGGTGGTGAGGAGGCTGGGGAGGTGGCTCAGCGGGCAAAGCTCTTTCCCAGACCTGCAGAACCTAAATGTCTTCATCAGGGTTCTCATTGCTGGGATGAGGCACCATGATCAAAGCAACCTGGGGAGCAAAGGGTTTATCTGGCTGACACTTCTCTATCATAGTCCACTACTCAAGGAAGCCAGGACAGGAACTCAAACAGGGCAGGAGCCTAGAGACAGGAGTCGGTGCAGAGACCATGGTTACCTACTGGTTTGCTCCCCATGGCTGCTCAGCCTGCTTTCTTATAGAACCCAGGACCACCAGCCCGGAGATGGCCCCACCCACAATGGGCTGGGCCCTCCCAAATCGCCACTAATTAAGAAAATGCGCTGCAGGCTTGCCTACAGCCAGATCTTACGGAGGCATTTTCGCAACTGCGGCTTCTCCCTCTCCGACGACTGCAGCCTGTGTTAAGTTGACATAACAACCAGCTTGCACACCAAATAAAGCTAGACACAGGAGTGTCTGCCTGTTCTTAAGGTGAGAGGGAGACAGAGGCAGCAGAAGGCCCAGAGCTTTAGGGTCATGGTAATCCCAGCAATGAACAAGAGACACCGCCTCAAATTTGGTGGGAGGTGAGGACCAACATCTGAGATTACCTCCAAACATGTTCACCCACACTCACACATACAAACACATACATAAAGATTTAAAAAATAAAAAATAAGCCAAACATAAATAGACTGTGAAGGGAGAGAGGCTTAAGGAACCTGCCGGGATGTTCTTTGGTAGAAAGGTGAGCACAGTTACAACGAAGGCTGACATCCCTTCTCCTCCGCCCCATGGATCCCAGATTGGTACCCTGCATCTCCCATGAGGTGGGAAAGGGCTGCGCCTCCCCCTCAGGAGTGAGCAGGCTGGGAAAGCTCCCAGCAGCCATTCTCCTTCATCCTGTTGGTCCTGAAAAGCCACCGTAGCTTTTGTTCTTGAAGGCTTGTCTCAGAAGGTAAGGCTGTGGCACCCCAATCATATAGCCTGACTCCCTCTGCTCCTCTTGAGGCACCCCTCTTCCCAGGAGAAAGCAGACTCTCCCCAGGAGACTGCTCTCACCGGATGCCAGGCTCAGATATCCCTGGCATGGGTCACCACGTGGTGTTCAGCTGGACGCTCTGGTGACCCTTCCACTTTACCAGGCGTGGCCCGGAAGAAGTTATGCACTCATCAACTGAAATCATGTCCATTGTGGACCCAACCACCTTCATAGGCTTTGCAGGCATTTCAAGGACATTTGTATTAGTTATTTCAATGCTGCATACACGGACTTGGGAAATTTCCAAGCTCATTTGTTTGTTTGTTTGTTTGTTTGTTTGTTTGTTTTAATCCCCCCCCAATACAGTGTAGACCAGGCTGCCCTCAATCTCAGAGAGCCACCTGCCTCTGGCCACCCGACACCCAGCCCCACCCCCACCCTGAGTGCTGGGATTAAAGGGTGCCACCACAACTCTGCCTTTCCAAGCATTTTAATGTTATTTTGCTTCAGTCTGGCACAACCCTGTAAGGGCTGGATAAAGAGATTGAGGGGGAGCTGTTAATCCAGGATTGGGCAGTCAGTCAACCTCAAGGCTGAACCTAGGAAGACGCTAGAAGGGAATGAGACACAAACCCACAATATCTATGTGAGGAGGTTGAGCCTGGGAGGGTGGATGACCCAGCCTGCAGATATCTTACTTACCCACGGCCAACCTCCCCCCCAAGAGTCCTGTCCACACAGGAGAGGCCACAGGTTGTTTATGCGGTCCCTGAGGGTGGGTGGGGCTTGCGCAGGACCTGGCTCCAGTAGGTACTCTCTGTGCCTCTGACTTGACTGTCCTCTGGCTGTTCTGAAGGTTAGTCGTGGCCACCGAGGCTCGCTCCCACTACCTGGTGGCCAGTCCTACGACAGGCTGACCACCCATGAGATTGTAGGGTCAGCCTGCAGAGCCCACCACGCCAAGCTACAGTCCATAGTCAGCAGCAGGAGCAGCAGCCCGTTTTCAGACACCCACGATGACCTTGAAGGACACATGAACATCCCGCTTAGAAACCAGCAGACTGTTCATGGGTGCGTGGGCAAGTCCTCCGAGGGGCAGAAAGAGATGGGAAAAGTACAGCCCACAGCTCTGGCCTTAAGAGAGCTCACAATCTGCTGTGAAGTGACAGTCCTCAGCCATTCTAGAACGCCTTACCTGCACAGAGCGGTGCTAGCCAGAGGACTCAAAGGACATTAGATAACTTGGATAAAGCCAAAGCCTATGGAGCAGTGGTTCTCAACCCGTGGGCCGCGGCCCCTTTGGGGGTAACATCGGATATTTACTTTACAATTCATACCAGTAGCAAAGTTACAGTTATGAAGCAGTAATGAAATGATTTTATGGTTGGGGGATCACCACAACAGAAGAACTATATTAAAGGGTTGTAGCATTAGAAAGATTAAGAACCACTGCTTTAAAGAAAAAAGGGCCATGTGTGCCTTTAATCCCAGCCCTTGGGAGGCAGAGACAGGCAGATCTCTGTGAGTTCAAGGCCAGCCTGGTCTAAGAGTTATAAGACTGCCAGGTCACACAGAGAAACCCTGTCTTGTGGGGGTGGGGAGTTTCAAAAGATCAGTAAGACCCTCAGATAACCAGAAACCCCTCCTGATACAAAATGCCTAGAAATTCAAATAAATGCTTTAAAAACAAACAAACAAACAAACTTCCTAACTAGCCAAGGATGACCTTGAACTAGTCCTCCTATCTCTCCTTCCAAGCTCTAGAGTCACAAGCATGTACAACCACCTGGTTTGCCCAGTGACTGGAATCAAACTCAGTACTTTGCACATGTTAGGCAATCACTGTACCAACTGAGCAACACTGTCAACTTTAAATGCTTTTTTAAAAATGTTCTGCTTAATGCATAGCTGAACATATAAGGAATCAAAGAAGTTTTGCAGGGGATGAGAGAAAGAATTCAAAAGGTAAGCGTAAGACAATAGGAACAAAATTAACAAGCAGATTTAAAATACAGTGAAATCATTCTTCTTAAAGCCACAGTACAGTCTGACTCCAGCTCTGAGGGAGCCAATGCCCTCTTCTGGCCTCTGGAGGCACTGCACTCATGTCACACACACAAACACATACACACACGTATGCACACGTCACATAAGGAAGTCCTTACCTTTAAAAAAATTAATAATTGAACAAATGAGAGCTCAAAAAACATAGAGGAAAGAGGCCAGAAGCCTGTAAACACGTGACTGATGGTCCAGGGAGAGAAGAGAGGAGCTAGTGAGCAGGAAAGACTGGAAAAATAACAGCAGTGAAATTTCCCCAACAGGCGAGATGCGTAACTCTTGTCAGTCGTGATGCACCAGGTCTGCATGGGATGAATACAGGTAAAGCCACCTTCCCACCCGCGAGACAAGCTGTGCAACACCAAAGTTCCACTGAAGTTGAAATGCAGAAGACAACAGAAAAGTCTGCCCCAAATGCTGACGTAGCCAAACGATCACTTAACCATGGGTATAAGAAAGGTATTCTCTCACAAAGTAGTCCAAACTAATACTTCTGTCAAAAAAAATCAAGAATGCTACAGAGAAAAGGTCACATATGAGGATAACCGACTCTTTAAAATATATTCGTGGATTCTTTTTGTTTTAAACATTCCTTGAGATTATATATATTTCATATATAATTTCATATATAAATTAAATTTCTTTTTTGAATATAGGTATAAGTGTGGAGGTCAGGACTCAGTTGTCTCCATCCACTATGTGGGTCCCAGGGATTAAACTCAGGCCTGCAGGGTTGGCAGTAAATGGCTTTACTTGCTGAGCCATCTTGTTGGCCCGTAACTGACTATTTTACAAAAATACAAAAGCAATTTAATGAAGAAATGATTGCCTCCTCAACCACAGTGCTCAAACACACACAGAGCACAAGCAAAACAATGAGCTTCCAACTACCTACAACACAAACAAGAGTTTATCACACACACACACACCAAAAAATGAGTCACAGTCTTAAAAGTAAAACCCAGCGCTGTAAAACCATAGAAGACAACAGAACAGAAAAATGTGGCACTGGTTTATAGAAAGATTTCTCAGATAGGAAAAAGCACCACAGATAAAACAATTGGTAAAATCAGACACCCTCAGTTTTTAAACATCAGGTCTTTGAAAAATAGCATCACGAAGAGAAAATGGAACCGTGCCACAGAATAAGATCAAATACTTACAAAGCCTAACTCAACAACAACAACAACAGAAAAAAAAAAAAAAAAAAAAAAAAAAACAAGGCAAATATTTGCTAGCCCAACATGGATGACTCTCAGAATTATGCCCAGACAGAAATGAGTATATAATGCATGGCTTAGGTGTGATAAACTCTGGAGAACACGCTGTAATCTAGAGCAGATGTGAGGTGGGTAAAATGAGTGGCGGCTCACCTCAGGGTTACCAAGGGCCGTAGAAAACTCCAGGAGGTAATGCTGTGTTCATCCTCTCTGGTCACAGTGATGGTATTGGCATTTGCTGTCTGTTGCTGTGATAAAAAACCACTGTGACCAAAAGCAACTGGGGGGAGGAAGGGCTTCCATCATGAAGGGAAGTCGGGGCAGGAACTGAGGCAGAAGCCGGGCAGGGGCGTTAATGACTGGCTTGTTTCTCCTGGCTTGCTCAGCGTGTTTTCTTATGCGTCCCCGGTACCACCTGTCCAAGGCTGGCACCGTCCACGGTGAGACAGGCCCCTCCCACATCAATCACCAATCAAGAAAATGCTCCACAGGCTTGCCCCCAGGCTAACCTATTGGGGCATACTTTTCTCCCTCAGTTGGGGTTTCCTCTTCCCAAATGACTCTAGCCTGTGCCAGGTCAACATAAAATACTACCCAGCACACAAGCTATAGTGCAATGAAGTTTCTTTTTATTATTATTATTAACTAAATTCATTTAATGTCGGGCCAGTCTTGTTGGTTCGTGCCCTTAATCCCAGCACTTGGGCAGTAAAGGCAGGCGAACACCTGTGAGCTATAGAACATCTATGAGGTACAGCCTTGTCTAAATAACAAGGCTGTACCAGCCTAGGCTACATGAGACACTGTCTCAAAAACATATTTATTATTAAAAAATAAAAATAAAATAAATAATTGTATTTAATGTGTGTGAGTATTTGGTGTGTGTGTGTGCGCGCGCGCGTGTGTGTGGGGTGACCACCATTGGATCCTGAGGGTCTAACTCAGGTCGTCAGACTTGCCGGCAATCCCCTTTCCTCTCTGCACCATCTCAGCCCACCCTCAATAGTTTTTTTTAACAAAATTATAATAACAGCTTTCAGTTCCTGAGAGTTTCTTTCCGGGTTTTGCTCACGGTATCTCTGGGCGGCTCTGGTTTCATTCCCTTCGAGGCAGGTGTAGGCTGAGTTCTGAAGGCCAAGGAAATGCAGGCACAGGGCTCATCCTAACAGGGCAGAGCCCCGCCTCATCCGGAAGCAGCCTATTTGGACATGAAGACTAAGTGCTGCTGATGGAAACTTGGAGTCTGAGTCTCTGATACAGTATCATCCTTTGCACTGGACCACAGCACTGCCTTTAGGGCAGATTCTCAACCTGGGGGCCCCTTTTCAAGGAAGTCACATATCAGACATTTACATGACAATTCATAATAGTAGCGAAAGTACAGTTGTGAAGTTGCAATGAAATCATCTTATGGTTTGGGGTCACCGCAACCAAAGGAACCGTATTAAAGGATCGCAGCGTTAGGAAGGCTGAGAACAGGTGGCTTAAGAGAGAAACAAGCGCTTTCCTTCAGTCAGGGTGTCCTTGGCACTTTTCCTATTTGTATGCAGCGCAACCCAACAAACCGTCACTGGCAAGCACCTTCATCGGGTGCCTGGCACAGTGGCCTCACCGCCAAGATTAGCGGCATACCGAACTGAGCTGAATAGCACACTCCAGCCGCAACCAAAGCCGCCCCTTCCTGCTGCCATCTGAACCGCCGCCACTAGGTGGCAGAAACACACCAGACTTGCTGTGGTTTAGGTCAGGCATTCCCCACAGCTGAATTCAGTTTTCCAATAATCCTGGAGAATAAACACATTCCTAGCATACTTCATAGGTCTGGGGGGAATGTAGGGGTTCGGGGGTGGGAAGGAGGGCGGGTGTTTGTTTTGTTTTGGTGGTTGATTGCTTTGGTTTGCTTTTAGGCCAAGTGAACACATGAACACAGAGGTCTAGCGTGAATTTACAGAGGAAGCAGAAGGTCCTGGGAGGATTCCTGTGAACATCCTTGATTGAGAGGAGCAGCCTGGGCAGGGGATGGATGTATACACCAGGGCTTAGTCCTGTCTCAAATGGGCTCACACAGCTATTTAACTTTAGTTCGTGCTTTATTCATAGGCTAGGCTGAGATGTGGCACGTAGTTTTGTTTGGTTCTGCGGCGTTCTAGTACCAAGCTACAGCCCCAGCCCAGAAAATGCCCTCATTAAACTGCTAGGCAACTGCTTGGCATCCTCCTGCCTCAGGTCGGTGTTGGGGGTCACAGACGTGTGCCATCACACCTAACTTTTAAAATCAGCTGTGAAGTATCCAAACATCCCCCGAAGTCCAAGAAGGACTCCACCTACCCAAGTGTGGCTTCTCTTGAAGCCACATTGTCATGTCACAAGACCTTTTCTCTACTCCTTGTATTCAACACTTTTAACCATTTCTGCAAACCTGCCCATTTATGGACTCCATTGAAGCAGTGCAGATTTGGGGCTAAAACACTGACTGGGAGGCTCACAGCCATTTGTGACTCTGGTTCCAGGGGATCTGATTTCCTTTTTTGGCCTCTGAGGCCATTAGGCACATAAGTGCCACACAGGTATACATGGAGGCAAAGGAGCATGCGCATAAAAAGAATTAAGAACAGCACCGCTGGACCCCCAAGGGAAGGGGGGACACTGCTGAGAGGCTCCTGTTGAGGGATCTGCTGAATTCCAGGGGTGGCTGGGGTCAGCAGGACAGAGGTAGAGATGAAGGGAAGCTCCGACACGGCACGGTCAAGAGCTGCAAAGAGCAGAAGCCAATTCTCCGACCATCCCTGGCAGCACAGGTCACTGCAAACAAGGATAAGCTGGGGGTGATGGCAGGTGGCTTCAATCCCAGCACCTCGGAGGCTAAGGCACCTGGGTCAGCCTGGTCAACACAGCATGAACCTTACCTCAAAAATAAATAAATCAATATGTAGGTATATAACTAAATAAGTAGGCAAGGACAGAAAGGCTGGAGAGGTGGCTCAGTGGTTAAGAGCACTTGATGCTTTCAGAGAACCCAGGTTTGGGTCCCAGCACCCTAACGGTGGTTCACTCCAAGACCCGCTTCTGGCCTCCTTGAGCACTCCATGACTATGCACATACACACACACACACACAAACGCTAATGCACATGCATCTTTTAGGAATATGCACATATACCTTCATCTGTTTCAGAGTGAGTTACAATTAAACTTTCTTCCACCACATACCCTCATTTACTCCATTTAGGTTTTGCTTTCCCTTTCAATAAAGCAGGAAGGCAACTGGTCTGGAATATAGAGGCTTCGTAAATGAGAACTGTCATCATTCCAAGAACCGTGGCCTCCCAGAAACCATGGCCCAGTGATTCATGTGTAAAGTGCAAAGCAACTAACATTGGGAGAACCCAGCTAGGGCCTGGAGTCTGCTCCACGCAAGCCCCAGGACCAGGAGGCCTCAACACAGCAGGCTAGGTTACACTTCCTCCAAAAATGCAAGGCCCAGCCCTCCCCTCCACCCCTGAATTCTCACAGCAGGCTCCTGTGGCCGCTTCTAACCAGGCACCACAAAGAAGTCAAGAGTTGGGTACTTTTTGTTCGTCTTTATTTACAGCAAAGTACATAGGATGTGGTCATTTCATAGCACTGACAAAGACAGGGCAGTAAAAAGCAAAGAGGGGAAGAGGCAGCATCTTCTAGGGAAAGAACAGCCTAGGTCTCCATCTAGCCACTCACCCTCGCTCCCCAAGGCAGGCCTGGGTGGAAACTCCCGCCTGAGAGAAACAGGAAGCTACTGAAACACGTCACTTGTGCCTGGCACCATTCGAGTAGAGCAGGCCCACAGCCAGAATGTTAAAGGGGACTTGTGCACACACAGGCATCCAACTGAGCCTTCCCCAACCCGCGCTCTCCCGTGTTCCGTCTGACACAAAGCATAGCGCTATGGCCTGGAGGAAAAGTATAAACAGCAAAGGAGACAGAGAAGGCCTGCTGGTCCTTCCCAGAAAGCACTGGCCTTCATGTACCCAGGACTGACCCTAGCTTTTGCCAAAAGCAGCCCATTCTTTGGAGATTCTTGGACATGAGCACAGGTTCCAAAGGGCAGTGAAAAACATTTCCCTGCAAGAGAACGCATTGCCCCACATCTGCGGGGCTTTACAGGCAAGGTTGATCAGTCTCTCCACCTTGGGCTACTCATGGGCACACCTGACCCAGTGGCCACCCAAGAGACAGACAAGTCACCCTGGATAGACGGAGCTGGAGCCAACTTTCCTATGATCTGAGTAGCCGCCATCATAATTAGTTCTGGGACAGGTGACTTGGAGACTCGCTTCCCCACTCTAGATCAGAGTCCTATCTTTTTTTCAGCTTCTGGTTACCCAAAGAGAAGTCACAGGCCAGCAGGAGTTATGCTAGTGGGATGAACTGTGAGATTGAGCCTCTGGACACCCAAAGAGAAGTCACAGGCCCAGCAGCATTTGCTTCAGCATGAAGTATGAGCCAGGGCCTTTGGCTCATACAAGGCTCACAACTTTGTTTCCTGAACAAAGAGACAGTGGGTGAGCAGGGAGGGGGAAGCAAGCACCATTGGGTGGCTTTGAAGCCAATAGGATTTGTGCACCTGAGGTCAGTGTGACCCTGCTCAGCTGCGCTCCCTCTCTGGCCAGCTGAAAGTCCCCAGGTGACAAATATCATGGTTTCCTGATGAGTTTACCTCCAACTCTCCAGTGGAATTGGAAATCCAGAATCTTAGGACTGATCACAATGCTTCCTATGGAAAGTTCAAGTTCAAACGCACAATTGGCCAAAAGCTGGGCGGCCTCAGAGCCTCCATCCCTTCCCTGTAGCCAGCAAACACTGCTTCTAGCCAAGCCAGAACTGGTTACCACTCCCCAAGGAGGTAGGGGCAGGGTAGTCCTACAGCTGTGTCCAAGCTAGGAGTGGGCCACTCAGAGGTCCTGGAGCCTTGGTCCCAACACCGTAGATACACGAGGAAGCGGCTAAGTAAAGGCTCAGAGATGAGAAGAATCCGTTTTCCACGGCAGTGGGATAGACAGCCAAGGCACTAAGTGGTTTGGCACCTGGGGGCTTCAAGTAAAGTTGAGCGTGCTACCCACTGAGAGGCCAAGACTCTTGCAGACAGGAATGGGTTTCCCATGAGCACGTACAACCCCAGCAAGGCCAGGATTCTCGTCCTTGGAATCCCAGGCCAGGCCCTAACCTACCCCTTGAATCTCAGAACTGCATAAAGTCCATGTGATGAGGACTGCTTCCCAAACACTCTAGCATGCATCTTGGCGAGTGTGTGCCCTCCCACAAGCGCCTGAGCTGACCTCTCTCCTGCTCCAACAGCAGCTGCCGAGCAGCAGCAGCTTGCTGCAGAGTCTGCACCATGGCCTGATGCCGAAGAAAAGTGGCAAAGCTCTACTTAGGACTAGGTTAATGTCTTTTCAAGAGAAAAACAGAGCTGGAGGCAAATTTGAATCCTGACTGGGGACCTGGACGGTGCTGAAACAGCAGGGGAACTTCAGTGTGGCTGCATCGAACCTCGAGGGCTCCTGAGAGCCACCCAGGCAGGAGGCTCTCTGTCCAGGTGGAGTGACTAAGCACGTGGCCCACAAGGTGCAGGACGGTGGCCACCAACGTGACAATCCTGGGCTCTTCTGTAGTTAGGCACAGACTGGGGCCTCTAGCTCATGCCTGCCTTCTTGTTTGGTCCCCATTTCCTCCAGCAGTCTTCCCGGCATGGCATGGATCAACTTCCTCCAGGCCAGAGTTCCCACAAAGAGGAAGCGCTCACTCAGGAAGGCTGAAAATCTCTACCTCTGGCATCTTCAATCTAAAACCCCCACTTAGGCACCCATGATTTAAATACCCTTCCCTTAATACCGTCTAAGAAATAACTTCTCCCAACGCCTTCCTGCTGGGCAGCCACCGAGTTAACATGGAGGCGGTGTAGTTCGGGAAATCCTGACGCTGCTGCTCTCAAAAGTCTCAGGTAGGAAGCCAAGGCTGCCATCTCACTATACAGTGCCAGCTCAGAAGGAACAAAAACTACTGCCAGCTCCATGGGTGGAACTCTTGGGGCATCCCCTCAGTGGTCCATACCAGAGGTCCTTAACCAAAGCCCAGACTGCCAATGAGCCACTCCAAACTCAGTAATGTGTCCAGGCAACTTCCCTAGAAGGCAGTTTATCCTGAAATTCTCCAAGGGACACAGTCCCACCCCTCCTCTTTCTCTCCCTCTCTCCATGCTGGATGAGACCCTTTAAAATCCCCACCAGGCAAAAGACAGCTCTGGCTTCCAGGGAAACAGAGATGGTGGTGGAAGGAAGGAGCGGTGGAGCTGCCCAGGCAGCCAAAGCCAGAGCGAGGCAAGAAGAAACACAGACAAGACAGATTGATCTTTCTCAGTCGGCCTCTTCCCTGAGATTTGAGTTTTTGAGTTGAGATCACACAATTTCAACTCCAAAAAAAAAAAAAAAAAAGTATCTCTCTCAGTTCCAGTTTCAAGGATGCGGCATCTAACAAGGGAGACAGTGAGGGCTGTGTCCCATCCCCACCACGGCCCATGGTGCGGAAAGCAAGGGACACCAACTCATCAACCACCCAGCCATGGCTCCCCAGATGCCAGAGCACAGAACCCTGCTGGGTGGGGCTCCAGGCCCAACACCCACACACAGGTCCCTGCACAATACTTATGGCAAACAGCTTTACAGTATTTGTACATTTACACAAAAATAGATCCTTTCTTTTTATATATCTGTATGTATGTGTGTATTTATAACTGGTTACACGGTGTATTCATAATTAGGCATCACCAGTAGTTGGCACAGTTTGTCAGTTAAGCTTAGGGTCAAGTTCTGTTTGATTTGTTGTTCCAAAGTACAAAAAGGAAAAAAAAAAAAAGAAAAAGAAAAAGAAAATCAAGGCATTTCATCTCCGTGGTGTTTTCTTAAATACAGTAATTTCATAGGAGGCGTATGTACAGGTGATCAAAGCCTCTCGACCTCTCCTGTGTCTTGGAGCTGGGGGCTGGGGTTTGGAGTCAGGGCACGGGGTCAGTGTGGCCGGCTGCTGGACTCTGATGCCTGCCTCTTGCGTGAAGGGGTGTAGCCGTTGAGATAGCCGTTGGTCTGCCGCTTGGAGAGCCCTCCGTTGAGGATGTCCTGGATATGCTGAACGATGAGGTTGATGGCCACTGCGGGACAGAGAGCAATGGCGTTAGGGAGAGCAGGGGAGGGCACACACACTGGCACAGGGCTGTGAGAACACAGTCTGTGTGCATGGACCGGCACACAGAAAGCAGAGGCAAAGGCTTCTGGGGAGTGGTCCTGGCCCTCGGGAGCGAGCAAGTCACCTAACCTTCTGGAGCATCCACCTGGGCTCACGGAACCTCCTTTGTAAGTATTCTAAAATGATAAATGACACCCAATGAATGCACACTCTATAAGTCAGTCAGTGTCCCCACCGGATGAAGCAAGCAACCCCAAAATTGTATGGATATGACTGGAGTTTGTTTCTTTGTTTTGGTGGGGAGGGGTGGGCACCCTGAGACTAGGTTTCTCTGTGTAGCCCTGGCCATACAACTCCATAGAACAGGCTGGCCTGAAACTCAAGATATTCTCTTGCCTCTGACCTGACTGCTGATATTTTGCAGGATATCTGATGATACTGATATTTACTAGAAAAACTGGGTTTTAGTTATGGTGTGGCTCATCCTTAGAACACACCTTTAATCCAAAAGCTTTCTGCTTGAAAAATTGTAAAAAGGATTAAATAAAGTCAATCATAGATTAAGAGGAAGAGCAAGAAACCTATGGACAGGAAATGAACATAGGATTTAAAAAAGAAAACATAAGCCAGGCATTGTGGCACACATCTTTAATCCCAGCACTTGGGAGGCAGAGGCAGGTGGATCTTTGTGAGTTCAAGACCAGCCTGGTCTACAAAGCAAGTCCAATACAGCCAGGACTACACTGTCTTGAAAACACACACACACACACACACACACACACACACACACACACACACACA
>NW_026596057.1:3479065-3531528 GCF_907164565.1 Psammomys obesus | reverse complement strand
ACACACACACACACACACACACACACACACACACACACACACACACACACACACGAAGATGGATGGGGAAATGCACAGGAAGTAGAAAGGAGGGGCATTCAGTTTGAAGGAGGTTGTCTGAGATGGTCTGGGAGAGGACTCCTGCTGGGATACTGGCTGAGAAGGAGGGTCAGCTGGGTGCTTTCTCTGCCTCTCTGACCTAGCAGGCTTTTGTCCCAGCATCTGGCCCCAGGGCCTTTATTGGTAAAATGGAAAAATTAAGGTTTTGTTAAAAACAACACTGAAATTAAAGGTGTACACCACCACTGCTTGGCTGGAGATGGTTTCAACACCACCAATTTCCTCTAAGTCCCTCTTACTGAGGATCTACCAACTTCTGTCCCAAAACAGGGCAACAATACAAACGGCTCTCTTCTTCCCACAGAAGAGTGAGCTGTATTAGCAGAAAATGTGTGTGTGTGTGTGTGTGAGAGAGAGAGAGAGAGAGAGAGATTGTGGGGTTTGTGTGTGGGGTAATAGTGGGGTACTTGTGAACGTGTGTACGGTGACAGTGGGGGTGATGGTGGGGACATATGAATGTCTATGTATGTGTATGTGGTGACGGTGAGTGTACAGGGAAGCCAGAGGAAGAAGTCAGTGTGTCCTATTCTATCACTGTCCACCTTATTCCCTTGAAACTGTCCCTCACTAAACCTGGAGACAGGTTTAGGCAGACAACATTCCAAATCGTCCTGTTTCCAATCCACACAGTACTAGGACTCCAGGCAGACCTAGCCATACCCGGGATTTGGGAGGTTTGACCTGACTAGGGCCTCGCCATCTATCCCTGTGGTCTGGAACTCACTCTGCAGACCAGGCTAGCTTCAAACTCAAGAGCTCTACCTCCTTCTGCCCCCTGAGTGACACGGTGCTGAGGCCTAGACTCGGGCTCTCGGGCTTACCCACTGGGCCACGTCACCAGCCCCAACAACAAAGGAATTCTTTCTGGGGTGATTTACAAGAACACCACGTGGCACTTCGACGACACACCTCTGGCCTGTGCAAGCTGAAGGCCACCAAACAGTGGGCCTGTACTGCTACCAGTGTCAGTGTGGTGAAAAGCCAACTACAGTCAAGGAAAATAGACGAATGACGAGCTCCCCAAACTCAGCCATGAATGAGAACGTCCCGCTCCCTGATCACACACGGTGACACGCTGCTGGATGAACATCCAAACAACTCTGTGAACACATTTTTGTTGTTGTTGTTTTAAATGGAAGAAAAGGAAACAAAAGAGAATGAAAAGATGGGCTCCACCTTCATGCAGCAGACTAATTCAAGCTACACTGTGTCAGGGCTGTGGAGAGGCACTGGCTTCGAGACATGCCATACATACAAAGGACAGACTGATGCGACCCTCCGGCTCCTCTTCAGAAGGTGTAAGGGCAGATCATCTTAAATCAGCTTAGGAAGGAAGTCTACCTTCACCGAAAGACTGTCTTGGATATCTGAAGTCCAAGTGTCAAGACTGGGGTGACAGCTGAAGGGAGTCCTTCACTTCCGCTGGAGATTCCCTGAGGATGTCTGTCCCCAAACATGGATAGACATACGACCAGGGATCTGTTCCTGGGGCTGGCTGTGTAGCAGAGATACCCTTCTGACTCTGTCAGACTACAGGACGCTGTATGGTCGGTCACACTGTGCCCACATTATGATGGATGTGAGGAGATGGCATTGACCCGAGGAGGACACACCACTGGTACTCACCGAGATTGTCTGCACCTCTAGGAATAATCACGTCAGCATATTTCTTTGTCTGTGGAGACAGATATTTACAACACATTAACGGCGGTGTTCAGGGACAAACCTGAGTCCCTCTCCAAGAGCAGAAGGAAAGAAAGTGTCAGCTTGGCCCTGGCAGCCGCCGAGGCTTTAAATGCAACACTAGGGAAGGCTCTTGGACACAAGGAGGGGAGCGAGGATAGACCTTCATGGCTGCAACGTGAATGCAAGGGAGGAGGAGGCAGAAAAAAAGAGTGAAGACTTTTACTTGACAAACAGGGAAAGCAGTCCCCACTGAATGGCTGATTCAAAACCAGTTCATACCCCAGTGCTTGACTGAATGACTGAATGTTTAACCCTGATTGCTACTTGGTATCCATATTATAATAAGTGATTTACACCCAGCCCTCAGATAAAGCCAGCAAAGGCAATACCCTGATGCTGGTTCCCCTCACTCCCTCTCTGACAACATTTTACAAAGTCAATTTTTAAAAATGAAACCATGCTCCTTTTGTGAGGTGCACTTTGATCGTTTGTTTACTGAGATTCCGTGGGCCACACTGAACGTACGTGTGCCCTGGAAAATGCACCCAGTTTTTCACACATGCCATGAGTGGCTCCTTGCATGCCGGAGTATCTTCATTCCTGACAACTGCTGACTCACAGCTTTGTCAGCCTCAGGCCCTAGACCTTCCTCAGCAAAGAGTGCCTGGACATCCCAGACATCCCAGAAAACACTTGCCCAGAATCTTCAGCTGGCCTATACTTGAGTTAAATGGAGGAACAATGTCAGTGGTTGGTTCCCAATGGTGAAATCCCTTTGTGTTCTCAGTAAGTCAAAAAGAGTGGGAAGGTTCTCAGGTAAAAAAGATGAAAGGAATTTCACAGCCCCTCAGCCTTGGGAGCCCTTTCCCAGAAACCTGATCTTGTAACCTAACCTCCAACAGGGTTAACAGGCAGGATGGCAAACTTAATCAGGTTGACTCAGAACACCCACCAGTCCCTGAAGGAGAAGGCCTAACCAACTTAAAGCAGACACGTTCATGATTATCTTCTCCAGGAAAGGAGAAAAAGCGCATGAAAAGATGAACCCATCTACTCTGAAGAGATTCCCAGACACCACTCTTCCCAAATGATCTCACTCAAACCGGCCTAAGTGCCAACTTCTCCCTCTCCTAACTATAAATAAAGGAAGCCTGCTTTGCCAGACCTGAGCTTGCTCAAGCTGGGAGGACACAGTGAGTCAAGATCCTCCTAAATTACACACGTCTTCCCAAACCAAACCTTGTTCCTTCTGTGTCCCCTTCCCACCATCCCACATCACACCTGGGTCTCTGGTAACTTCACATGCCCCATTTGGTCTCTGAGGAGACCCGTTTCTCTGGCTGATTATGACCCGTTTCTCTGGCTGATTATAAGAGAGCCATTCCCCTTTGGTTCTCGGGAAGCCATCTCCCAGGGAACTCCCAGGTGCTCCAGGGGGGATACAGTTGTGCAGGAGGGAGGAATCCAGCACAGACCAGCACTTCCCAAATCCATAGGCCAACAAGAAGTTGCACATGAACCACCCTCAGCCTGCCCCAACCTGAGCCCTGACTTTCTGCAGTCCTCAAGCTGGCTGAGGTCTATCGTGGAGGTGAGCTAGCTTCAGGTAAAGTCTGACAGCATACGACCCCCACCCCCCCGCAAGAAACGCAGACCGTGCTGGGAGACACATGGGGACTGGGGTAACCTTAAGAGGAATCGGCAAGGATGGCCGGACAGACCCTAGCCCGGCCCTCTTGGGACTTGGAGAGAAGTGCTCTCTGGGAGGGTGAGACTGAAGCCCAGCAACCCACATGCTTTAAATGCTATCACAGGAGCCAGAGAGATGGTTCTTGGCTCAGCAGGTAAGTGCTCTCCCTGCTCTCACAAAGGACCCAGCATGCACCCGGAAGCCAACAACTATATGTAACTCCAGTTCCGGAGGACCCCACAGCCTCTTCTGGCCACTCCATGGGTACTTCATTCATGAGTGAAGTGCACAGACATACACAGGCAAAAATACCCATACACATAGAATATAAAAATAAGTAAACCTTAAAAAAAAAAAAAAAAAGATTAAATCCTTAAATGTCATTAAATTATTAATGACATTTTAAATTTATATTATATATAATTTTATATATTAATAAAAATGAAAATAAATGTAAAACAAATATATAATCTACATATATTAGTAATAAAAATCATTAAATCATTAAATGTCAATATGTACTTTTAGCGGAAACAAAGACTACAACTCACTGGCAAGCAGAATTCCTCAAAGGCGGGCTTCACGAATGTGATATACTGTGATAAAATCTGCTCAAGGTCCCTCCCTCGTTCACTGATGTCCCGCAATACTGTAAGAGAAGGAAAAACAAAAATCAAAAACCCAGTGCACAAGGAAGTGAGGCAGACTCCTGCAGGTCGCCAGACCGACTGAGCCGGGCTCCTCAGAGCTTTGATCTAGGATGGATCATCAACAGATTCAGAAAAAACAAGCTACCAAAGCCTTACTACCATCAAGTTCTACTACAGCATGTTCCCTGCCATAAAAGTGGCCAAGAAGTGGCCAGAGAAGAGCAGGCCATTCGCCTGCAGAATGTTCACCTGCATTCCCAAGTCCGGCAATCCACGCTGCGGGTCAGCCAGTCACCCACTCAACACACACACTCCCCTGGGTGCTCACTTTGGGCACTGAAGACTTTACCACCTTCCCTCGGCCCTTTCTGGTGAGGGACCTGCAGCAAGCTTTTGAAAAGCCAGTTTTAAGGCCCAGGCCATCTGGGTTCCGTCCCCGAGCCCCGAAGACCTCCTGGAGTCCTGTCAATCACAGCCCTCTGCACAGCTGCCACTTTAGAGGCGAGTATCAAGTTGCTAAACTGTTCACCTGGATCCCAGAGGTTACCATATCAGAGTCACACCGCTTTAATTCACTGTGTGAGTGCGTGAGCTTGTAGTGCTTGGTGCCAGATTTGTCTCACAGGGCACGCTTTTCAGGAAGCTCCCGGGTTTAGCACCATGAAAGGTTTTGCCCTTCTGCCTACAGGACACTCCACAAAGACCTTCTGCTGCCAGAGCAGACCTGGTAACTCCATGTTGTGTAAGAGAAGCCAACGGGCTACTCAGTGAGCTCCAGCGGGACTGCTTGGCTCTCCTTAGCCAGTGAGTGTGAGCCTGGAGGAAAGTGACCTAGATTGGAGTCCTGTCCCCAGAAACTCCTGCTCCTGTGACCTTAGACAAGTGACTTATCCTCTTTGAGTCGTAGACAAAGGATACCTTATTTATGATTGGAGGGTGGGAGGAATCTCATGTAGCCTAGGCTGCCCTTGAACCTAGCTACGTCTTCAACTCATACTCCTGCCTCTAATCCTGAAAGCCAGATTACAGGTGTCACTGTGCTCGATTTAAGCAGTGCTATGGAAAGAATCCAGGGTTTTGTGCGTGGCAGGCAAGCTATCTACAAACTGAGCTACACTTCTAGCTCTGATAAAGCTGTCAGTTAAGATAACAGGGAGGTACAGGAAAAAAAAAATCCAGCAAGGCAGCTGGCACACAGTATGTTCAATAAGCCTGCCCTACCATGACAACTCCAGCACTTAGCACAACCTGGAGGGGACTCCAGGAGACTGAAGGGGCAGTAAGAACAGTAAGGAGTGGGGGCTGCAGAGGAACCCTGCTGAGCTGCTAAGACAGATGGGACAAGGTCCAGGAGAGGCAAGCAGGACAAACAAACAATGGCTATGTTAAAAGGGGACAATGGGAAGGAAGACTCACAAAGAAATGGGTTCCAGACACTGGGGACATGCAATAACATGTCACCTAACTCCTTCAAAGAAGTTGTCACCTTAGACAAGGATGGCTCCATAGCCAAGGGCATGCCAGGGCCAGCCAGCTCACTGCATCTGAAATGTCCTGCTACTTAGGTACTGCCAGGGAATAGAGCCAGATCAAGGGCTGAGTCAGAATAAGATCTTGGCACAAACTGGAAACTCCAGAAAACCAACACCCCCAGCCCAGCCCAGCCAGAGCCCACACGTGTGCTGGGAAAAAGTAATGGGCAGGAAGCTACAGTCTGCCAGTTCCCTGCCTGCCACTCAGCCCACCCAAATCTAGCAGTGCTCTTTCAGTTCTAAGTGCCCATACCCCATTTCTTCTCCACCATGGTGCTTCAGAGCAAGCAGGAGGAGCAGAGAGAGAAGCACTCAGGAAACTCGCTCACTGAGCGTAAGGGGAGCTAGGAGAGCCGGAGCCTCCCCGGCACTGAGGGACTCCAGGACCAATTCCTCCATTGTTGAAGGCTATGAAGATAGGCGCAAGCAATGTGCTCAGTTCTGTCGGAAAGCACTGCAGCCCTGTATCTACCTGCTCCTATTAGACATGGGCCCCGCCACAAAGCACCCTGCACCCCAAGCATATATCAGGCATGTTTTGCGTCCTACCTGGAAAGAAGGAACTTGTAGAAATAAATGGCTGCTAAGAAAACCCCACAAATCTACCAGGAAAGTAGGCGCTTGGCAGGTGGGGATGTAAATGAGGAGGCAGCAGCCTGCCCACGTGGCAAGGGGCAGGCAGGGACTGGCCAAAGAGAACCCCAGGGTGAGCTGGGTACACATGGGGTACACACGCCCTCAATCTCAACACCGCAAGGCAAAGGCAGGCAGATCTCTGATTACGAGACCAGCCTGTCTACAGAGCCAAGGCTACAGAGAAACCCTGTCTCAGGAAACAACCTCCACACCATTTCAAAGATTTCCCATATTCATATAAAGACCCTCTCCCTGCTCCAGGCCAAGAAAGGAAAGGAGAAATTTTTACTTAACCTGCACCATGATGACCTGATGAGTCAGAAACCAAGACTCAGTTTCCAAAAACTTTACAACTACTCCAAATCTCTTTCTGATTCCCTAGAGGTTATCTGTGTTTCCGTCTTTATGGTCTAGTGAGCCAGGGGAGCACAGACTCCTGGGGTCAGACTCTCCCGGAGGCCCAGCAAAGCAGCAAAGAAGATACCAGCCACCTCTCCAGAAGTCTGACCTGACACTAAGCAACTATCACCTAGTGCCCTTTCCAACACTGTCCCTGCATTAACTCTAATCTGTCCCTGGAGGGCTAATCCCCTGATGATTGTGACAGAAAAAAATAATAATAATAACAAGATTCAATGAGGTTAAAAAAGCTTGCCCTAGGGCACAGATCCTATGGGGAATGACGCCTGAGTGTTAGCTCATTTCACCTGGCTTTGAATTTGACTTTAACTTGGCAACCATCGGGGACAGTGAGCCACCAGGTGAGGAAATTACTGGGCGACTCTGTAAGGTGACAAGCCAGGCGATGAGTCAGATGCATGGGAGGTGGGGAAGCTCCAGAAAGACACACAAGCCTGGGGCATCCCCAGAGCCACCAACATCATAACATCCTGCCTGCCGGAACTAAAATCACGTCCCTCCTAACCATTCTCCCACGACACAGTGATGCCTTTGCTGCTCCCCACTCAGATTTGAAGTGTGGCCCCAAGTAAGCACGCATCCCATGCCTTAGCAGGGAAAAACCCTAGACTAGTTTCTCTCAGTTCTGCTGGTCCCATTAACAACAGCTCTCGCCAAATACTATATTATTACTCTATTTATGAAGAATGTCCAATAACTCACTTATTTACCTACCAGCATCTGTCTGAGACAGGGTCTAAACTGGCCTTGAACTACCTATGTAGCTAAGGATGACCTTGAATTTCTGATCCTCCTACCTCTACCTCCCCAAGTGCATTATGGTTATAGGACAAACACCTGTTTATGTAATGCTGGGGAATCGAACTTAGGACTTCACAGATGCTGAATAAGCACTCTACCCACTGAACTGAGCTGTATCCCTAGCCCAAGCTACTTCCTAATGTCTACTCTCCCTTGTATTCTCCATCTACATGCTGTTCAGTATAGGTTGTGTCTGTGTAGGTAATGCAGCATTTTCTCTAGTTGGCTGCACCAGTCCCATTTCACCCCTATGACCTGAAATGATGACCCCCCCCCACCCCAAAAGCTTCCCAGTAGAAGCAAATGGCTCAATACCCTACAGAGCTCAGATCCTCACTCAGTTCTCTGGCTTCCGAGATGCACAGACTGAACGCAAGCACAGGGACACTCTCAGGAAGGTTCGCCAGGGAATCTGATCCAGGGTTGGCTAGATGGAATGAGAGCACGCAGAAGCAGATGGTGGAATAAGGCGCCCGACACCACAGGCAAAGCCGGTCCCTGTCCCCGGTTGCCCTACAGTCACTTCAAAGACCAAGGCATCTTTTCTTGATGCCTTCCTTAAGGGAAAATAAAAAGACCTGAGCCTTTAAGCTAGGCTACTCCCCCAATGAAAATAGGTGTATGCCTTTCTTTATCTAAACAGTGGAGTGACTAATTCCTTCCTAAATGTCACCAAACACTGAGTAGCAGGATGTCCTGGGGGTTGGGCTGATATAACTAACCTGGGTCACAGGGCCACCCAGCTGCATTAGGGAAGGTCCAGGCTCTAGACTCAGGGAGGGAACATGCCTCTCACGGGCTCCCAGCTATCTGCCAAAGCGGCCACCAAGCAGGCCCTCTGAAGCTTGCTTACAGCACGCACCTCTGCGAGAGAGACGGGTGTCCGCATCCGTGTCCACGAAAAGCTTCATCTGGAACAGGTCTCGGACCTCCTGGGAGTAGAAGGCCAGGATCCCTTCAAAGAGCACCACATCCGCAGGGTAGATGGTGACCGTCTCCTCTTTCCTGCAAAGCACAGAGCATGATGGGACTGAATGGCCACGGAGCCGGGGCGGCAGCAAGTATCAGAGCACCTGCTAGGCTGGGGTGCCGGGTTCTCTCCCACCACAGACCTATGAAAGGAGAGGGACTTGGCTCCTAGCCCCAGATGGCTCAGTCCACCACCACACAGACAAGAAGGAGTTGGGACAGCTAGGACAAGTTCTTCCGAACTTTTGCCATAAGGCAGGAAGCCTGGGCAACCACCGTTCTTTAAATAAATGGGTTGAAGATATGGACAGAGACAAAGGCAGGTGTGCGTTCTAGCTTCTCGGAAGGAATCCGAGAACACTGTCATGCCTGGCACCTCTGCAACTTCGAATTCTAACCTTTTAAGAGTCAGAAACTCGGTTCTTGCTGTACAATTTCCACCCACTCCTCTACACCTGAGACAACTGAAGAGGAGGAAAGAACCAAGGGAAAGAGGCAGGGAGGGAAAAGGGAAGTTCTAGAGGGTGGCAAGTTCAGAGCTACCGGTCTACCTCGTCCCAGGGCCTCATCCTTATTGACAGACAGCTCATTCACTCACAGGGCTGGGCAGCCCAAGGCCGATCCTAACGTGAACACAAGTTTTCAAAAGCCAGATGGGTGACAAACTTGCAAATTAGTCATGGGACGCAATTCTCACAGACAGGCCTGTTCGGGGCTCCTCTGGCCTCTTCAGTGAATTCTTAGCCTCAGATAAGACTCATGCCCAAAACCTCCTTACAGGCTCCTACTGCTTCTCAGTTAACACTGTAAAGTTTGATTCCCTAATGAAAGTGAGCTAACACTGCAAACAACTTTTCAGTTCCTTAGGCAGCCTTCCCTATGCAAACACCGAGAGGCCGGCGGAACAGCCCACTGAAGAGAACGCTGTCCATCCTCCATTTCCTCGGGACTGTATCTAAGTCTCAGGTGGGCACCTCCTCCTCCTCTGCACAACCCGGCCAAGACTCCTTTCCAGTACATTCCAATTCCTCCTCCCTCCTTAACACTACTGCACGGGCTCTTTCCTCCTCCAGCTGCACTGGACTTGGAAGGAAAGCATGCACTGGAGTATCTCATCAGCTGGACACTCACTTCCCTCTGAGGCACAAAACTCGAGTTGCCCGGATCTCTTTCCCTGTGTGGAACCAGGCTGCACTACTGACAAAGACTCAGAAGAAGACAGGGAAAACCCAATGTTCAAAACAGAGGGACAGAGACACTTTGCAAACACTCTACAGGCTGGAGGCCAGATATGGTCTTTCCTGCACTTGTTTTCCAGGAGCCTCTGTACCTGTTCCAGTGGTAGCTCTGAGACTTGTTTTCTCTTCCTGATGGCTGCCCCCTTCTGAGTCATCACTCCTCCAGCCCCTGACATGCAGCGTAACTCCAATTCCTACAGTGGACCCCATTATTCCTGCATAATCCACGGGGGTTCAGTAAAACAAAGTTAGCATGATACTTAGTGTTAGATTTCTCCAATCCCCCACAAGGCAGGAGACGCTAGTGAGGGAACAAGACAGCCCCACCATACACTTCACAGAACCCTCACCTTCACGTCTCCTCACCTACCTCATCCCTCACGCTCTGGGTTCTGATTATGTGTGCACTCTAAGGCCCGAGACATGCAGGGCAGGACAATGCAGAGGCAAGGGCTAGGTTTATAATGACAGGAACATCTGGTAAGAGGTTTACAGATGAGCTCTAGTTTCTTGTTTTAAAAGAATTCAACTCAAGGGAGAATGGTACAGAGTAATCAGAAGAATGCTAAGCCGATGAAAGGAGCTTTCTAACAGCCACAAATAAAGACATTTACTGAGCCACTACAAACCCAGGTACAGGGAGCCACGCCTGGGAACAAGCCATCTAAAAGTTCAGCTTATGGCTGCAGAGTCCCAAAGGGTTCCATGTTAAAGAGTTCTGAAGACTCGTATCTGGCCAACAAGAGTCAACATTCTTAAACTTATCCTCACACTGGGGGGCAAGGAGAGTGCACTCAGAACCTGATCACTCTGCAGGAACCCCACGGGAGGGACTTCGATAGAGAAGGTGAGTCTTTCCTGGTGGAGATGCCATCTGGAGAGATGGCACTAACTTTGGGACATGCATCTGATGGCCTCAGACCTCTCCACACGGTCCAACTGCAGTTACAGCGTGAGAGCAGAGAGAAGTTGCCTTCTTCTTTCCCTGTCCTGCCTTTGGTCCTCCCCACGACAACTTTTTTTTAAGGATCAAAGATTCAGAGACGTACATCCCAACAAACACATTCACCATTCCCTCACCAGCCCAAAATACAAGTCCGTCCTTTATAGAGAAAAATGACCCAACCATTCCACAAGGCATCTATTGTACCTCCTTTTAGACTAAGAAAGCAACAAGTCTCAAATATTTTACACTGGTATGGATTCTTGCCTGTTGATAGAAATCTAAGGTTATGGGCTAGAGAGATGGCTCAGCGGTTAAGAGCACTGTCTGCATTTCCAGAGGTCCTGAGTTCAATTCCCAGCAACCACATGGTGGCTGACAACCATCCAGTGAGACCTAGTGGCCTCATCTGGCGTGCAGGTGTACATACAGATAAAGCTCTCACATACATTAAATAACTAATTAATTAAACGAATAAATAAGTAAATAAATGAGCAAATGAATGAATTAATTTTTTCAAAAAGAGATCTAAGGTTTTATTTTGCTGCAACATATTGTATTTATGTTTAAACTTATTTACAGAATTATAATTATGCAACTCATTAAAAATATCATATAAAGTCCGAATCCTTGAAAGTTACTATTGCAAACAGTTTAGGATAAATAAGAATTAATTACCTATAAATAATCAAACTTTAGTCTTATCAGGTACTAGTTTAGTTAATTATAAAAAAATAAGCTTTATTTAGCCTCCTGTATATTGTTTTCAAAGTTAAGCAGAGAGTAAGTAGGTAGAAACTAGCAACATTTGTCTACTTAAAAATACTGAAATACATACATAGATGGTCCTCAAATACTTCAGAGATCTGCAGAATATAGCATTTAAGACGTTTTAATAATAAAAGGCAAGCCACGTGCAGTGGCCCATGCCTGTAATCCCAGCACTTGAAGAGGCAGAGGCAAGAGGATGCCTCTGAATTCAAGGCCAGCCTGGTCTACAAAGCAAGTCCAGGACAGTCAAAGGTACACAGAGAAACCCTATATTGAAAAATAGATAGATAGACAGACAGACAGATAGATAGATAATAAAAAAAAAAATAAAGAGTTTTTCTGACAGAGAAGAGACACTTCAGCTCCCAGCAGCAACCTCCATTCTACTCCAAAGAAGATGATGGGCACCGAAGAACCTCCATATGGAGCTTACTTCAAATGTGGCAAAGATGGCCACTAGGCAAAAAAACTGCCCTTACTTCAACTGCTGACAGCATGCTTTCCAAACTTTGGACAAGCAGGACACTGAGAAATCAAATGCCCAACTTTGCCAAGACAAGGAAGGCCAGTCTTTCAAACTTTCTGCTTCACAGAAAAGTCTATCAGATATTCTGGTAAAGATTGGATGCCCCACCAATAGAGAGGAACCTTGGGTGACTGTCCAAGTAGCCAGCATTCCTGTCATGTCTACGGTTTCGGAAGCTGCTTTCTCTGCACTTCCTATTTAATTAGGTAAATGTTATCCTTCTCAGGTCAATGATGGGTTGAAGACTTACAGTTGGGTTGAAGAGTTAGTCTTACAGTTTTCTTTGTTATCAGATACAAAAAGAAAACTGGTTTTCTTTATAAACATAAAAACTGGTTTTATGTTTATAAAGACATAAAAGCTTAAGTTATAAGGAGCTATGAAAGTGTTTTAGGTTCTAAGATGTTTTAAAAATGGTAAATACAAGTTGTGTAAGAAAGTGATTTAGGTACAAAACTTTGGACTCAACAAGATAGGATAAATAGTGAAGTACTTTTTCCAAGGTTGCCAGATACAAATGGACTGGACTGAACATTGTAAATATAATTCTTACCTGATAGATCTCATCATAATTGTTGTACATAGTTTATTGATGTTAGAGTAAAAGCCATTTATTGAACTAAAAGGGGGAAATTTGGTGAGAGTTTTGGTTTCTTTAAAAACCCAGTTATGTCATGTGAGTATGTTTTTATTTTAATCTCAGGTGTGGACTATGAGGCCGCCTCAGATTGTCCAAAGTTTCATAGCAGGTGACTATGATTTGCCTCATGCTTTCCTGCAGTGGTTTGGCTAGCTGCAGATAGTCTGCTGAGTGTGTGGAATTCTGGGAACTTTTCAGAGGTTATATAAGTACCAGGGCCCCCAGGGGCGGGATGGCTACTGCTGCTGTTGGCTGGTTGCAGTTTGTCAAGTAGTCATGTGTAGAGACGAAAAGAAGAAATCCAACATCTTGACGGCAAAGGTCAAACTTGTCCCAAGGAACCCGACACCGCTGATGAGCAGGAAGTAGTGTAGAGAGGTCTACGACCCGTTTCCCCTCGACCTTTTTCACCTACCTAGGGTAGACCCAGCTGTGGACATCCTCACAGAAGATGGGGAAGGAGGTGGCGTGCATACCTGGGACACTCCAGGCTACACCAGCTAACTCCCTCCGGCCCAGCCTAGCTCACTTACCGTGAGTGGGAGACGAAGTCATACACAGGGATCTGGACTGTTTTTCCTTCAGTGATCTCTTTGAGTGTTTTGAAGATGAGTTCATTGTCAAAGGCATCTGAAGGAAATCAGACTATTAAAACAGCTCGATTTTAAACTAACTGGTCCTAAAAGCACAACAAAAGTCACAGCCAAAACTTGATGCCCCTCCAAAGCTAATGTCTACCTTTGGTAGAATATAAACACTCCCTGGATCTTAAACAGGGTGTGTGAATGAGCTCTGGCAGACTAATCTGTTGTTTGTTTTCTGCTCTCCAGAAAGGCCAGCTGGGTGCCCAGGGATTGGCACAAGCTGATCAGAAAGTGCACTCGTCACTAGGAAGAATCACAGGTCCCGTGCCAAGAAGGGCTGAGTCCCAAAAATTTGAGACACCTAGACCATCTGAAGGAGCAACCTGCTATTGATCTAGGCTAGCAGCAAAACTCATTTAGGGGGCTACATTAAGACACCCCATTTCCCTTCTTGCTGGTCCCCAAGCAGAACGCATGGGCCAAGTGCACACAGAAAAGGGGGGGGCGGGGGCACAGGCTGCTACACAACAGAAGGCAAAAGGACCAGTTGTGTGTTTGCTCCTGGGGCTGGCCCATCTCTACCCAAGCTTACATGGTCCACCTTCATTCAAAACAAACTCAATGAGCTCTCTGCAAAGCGTTCCACAAACCCACTCTTTCCTCTAAGCACACGAGAACCCTTCAAGGTGGTCCTTAGGCCCCTCACAATGGTGTAGACACGACAAACAAGCTGAGCGAAGACCTTCCTCATGAACACAACCACCACCCACTCCACCTTCAACACACATCCTCCCAACTCCCAGCTCACCCGGGTGATCGAAGTTGAATTGGCCCTTCAGGGCTTTGGCCTTCTGCTCTGAAGTGAGGACTCGGTAGAAGCTATCCTGGCTCAGGATGACCACCTGCTTCTGGCGGTGATCCACCTCATTCTGCCCCAGGAGCTGAACGATCTTAGCACAGACGGAAGACTGTGAGGAGAAAAGACAACAGCCTGGAATAAGAGAAAGTGTGTGGAGGAGCCGAGACAATGGAGGTGCAGGTCTCTGGGCTGGATGGAGCCTCCCTGAAAAGAAGCTGAGACGGAAGAGGGCAGCAGCTCTGCTGGGAGGGCCAGCCTGCTGAAAGGAAGGCCAAAGGATCCCAGAGTCCCTTCCTCCTCCTCAGCACACCACCACTCTGGGTACTTGGTGCTAGATGTGGAAGCAAAGGCCCTGCCTCCTCACCTGAAAGTCGGTGAGTAGGTGAGTGAAAACGGAATGTTGAGTATTACACTCCTCCTCTTGTGAAGAAACACAAAGGACACCAGGAAGTGGAACTGAAAAGACGATGCTGACGGGCCAAAAGAATAAAAAGTAACTACAGAAACCCAGTGCATTTGGGCCCTATAGTCTTCAACAGTGCAAGAGCCACAGCAAGGGCTGGAATGATGGTTCAGCGATTAAAGCTTGCTGCTCTTCTGGAGGAGCCGAGTCCCAGCCCCAGCACCCAGGCTGGGTGGCTCACATGAAGCTCCAAGTCCACTGAAGCCTCTTCTGGCTTTCAAAGGCATGCAGATACACACGTGTGCATATAAATACGAAGATGATAAAATCTTAAAATAGAAAGCACTGCAGAAGCCGATGGGAATGATGGCTGAGTGGGTAACGGCGCTGGTCACGAGGCCTGATAATCTGTAGTGAACCCATGTGGTAGAAGGGAAAGAATGAACTTCAAAAAGTTGCCCTCTAACATCCACATACATGTACATGAAGGCACCCACGCACGGACACACATGGGTGGACACACACACTAAAAATGATGTAGTAACAAAATGAAAAGTGAATGCCTTTAATCCCAGCACGTGGGAGGCAAAGGCCAGCTTGGTGTACACAGTGAGTTCCAAGAAAGCCAGGGCTACACAGAGAAACCCTGCCTCGAAAAACAAAACCTGGGACCTATTGTATAAAACAGAGAGTGCTTGCCTAGCATGTGTGGGGTCGGAGTCCAATCCCAGCCACTGCACATAGAGCTGAAGGTGGTAAATTTCATAATGTTTACACCAAATCAGAAACAATCATTAGGCCAGGCAGTGGCACACGCTTTTAATCCCACCACTAGGAAGGCAGAGGTAGGTGAATCCTTCTTCGTTCAAGGCCAGCCTGGGCTACACAGTAAGCTCCAGGACAGCCAAGGCTACACAAAGAAACCCTGTCTTGGGGGAGGAAAAATCATTAGCTGGGTATGGTAGACACTTGGGAGTCTGGCACACGGCGAGCCTAGGCTACACAGTAAGACCCTATCTCAAAAGAACCTAAAATAGGAAGTACTATTTCTGTGACAAACTGGGCTCCTCTCTTTTAATATGATTTGGTTATTATGGCCTTACATGATGGGGACCACCAGTACGTGAGCTTGGCTGACAGGCAACACTCAGGTGAGGGAGGCACAAAGGCTGCAGGCAGGCTGCTCGGCCCAGGCCCCCAATGCCACCCTCTAACAGACACCCTGGAATAGTACCTAACACAGCCTGGGGGAGCTCCAGTGGGGCCTGGTTTTACATATCTTCATCCTCTGTTTGTGTTGTGTTTTTCTGGAGACAGGGTTTCTCTCTGTAGCCCTGGCTTGCCAAGAACTACCTGCCGTTGCCTCCCAAGTGCTGGAATTAAAGGTGTGGGTCACCATGACCCTCTATAGCTCCATCTTAATGCATGGTCACCAAAACAATTATGTCCTTGCCATTTCCCACACACTGAAAGTAGGGAGGGGACTAGAGAGGTGATCAGCGTAAGAAGACTTGCTGTTCTTAAGCCCAGAGGTGGTCTCAGGCCAGCCTGGTCTACAGAGCAAGTTCCAGAACAGCCACGGCTACACAGAGAAACTCTGTTGGGGGCAGGGGGGATGCTGGCTACTCTTGCAGAGGACCTGAGTTCAATTCCCAGAACCCACATGGCAGTTCCAACAATCATCTGTGGTTCCTGTCATCCCTGGGTACAGACACACATACTGTGTACAGACACACATGTAGGCAAAACCAAGAAATCTTTAAATGTTATTTTTAGAAAACAGGAGAACTTGCCTACTGCCAACTGTGAGCTCCCGTCTGAATACAACCAAATATATGACGTGTTCAGTCTGATCTCAAGCTTCCGCTCACACACACTCCTCTCCATCTCTCCAGAGTGCAAGTGGGTCTGGCATCAGCTCCGATGTTCTCCAGATTTCTTCCACTTCCGGCAGACACTGGCAGGGAAGGGAGACGCCGGGGACACTGAGCAGACATGCAGGAGCAGCCAGCTAATTAACTCACTGTGTTAAATGCCACTGAATTTCATGTAACTAAGGCAGGGGAGTAAGCTCCAAGTACATACACAAAAGTTCTAGAAATGCTATGTTCAGAAGAATCCAGCTGTTGGGAGCCAGTCACTACAGGCTAAGTGTTCCAAGTGTGCTAACAATGGACTCCTTTCTCAGAGACACTGTCACTGCCCCTCGGGAAGCCCCGAATTGTCAGCTAGCCTCCGGGACCCTCCAGCTGGCACTTCCTAAAAGGGTAGCTACTGAGCCTGCAGCACCGTTTCTGGACTAATGAGAGGCTTTCTGTCTAAAAATCATCCTCACACAAGAGACGGCTCACACAGTGTGGATGCCATCTGGCCATTCTATTTGTAGCAGTGTGTCTTCCGGGACCTAACCCCGTAAGATGCTCCTGGCTGGTTCCAGTACTGCTGAGGGAGCAGAGCACTGAGGACCGATCTGCGTCTTTGCCATACACCTTCCAACCCCAGGGTTGTACATGCTCTGGGCAAGGCCAGGAATGGAGAGCTTGGTGGCCCACCCTGGGGAGGGTGGAAGGCTGTGTGGGGAAGGGAGGGCCCCTGGAGGAATGGAGTGGCAGTTCTCACCAGTGGCCTCACAGAGACACCTTAGCCCAGCATGCTGTAATCCCATCAAGCTGCCTGTCATGTCCGGAGGAGTCATGCCAGAGTCAGAGGGAGGGAAGCCTGGCAACTAGTGTGTCAGGCTGAAGGGAGCCAATCAGCAGGTGTGCAGATTCATCACTTCCTTCCCCCTCAGCGAACGCTCACCCTGAACAAAACTGACCTATAGGCTGGTGGTGGGAAAAGGCCCAAGCATGAACAGACATCCGGCCCCTTGCTCTGCTACTGTGAGTAAGTCATACCAACTGCTCTTCGGTCTCTCCCTGTTACTATCATTACTAAGTTCTATGGCGTCCATCTCAAGAAGAAAACATCATGGCCCCCAGACATTATATCACTCCTTGGGGGCCAGGGGTGTTCCCCACACACCCAGAGGCTCTAATTTACAGGCGTGAGAACATCAGAACACCCATAATTTGCCCTGGCCACAACTGAAAACAGAGTTCAACTCTGTTAATTCTAATAGGAGCAAACCAGCGTGGCCACAGGAGGCATGTCGCTCAAATACTTCCCTGGAGTAGCCAAGAGCCATCCAGTCTTGGAGTGGCTGGCCCCAAACCATGCATTGCTAAGCAGGCACACTAACTACAAAGCGCACTTGCACGCACAAAGCACACACTCAGTGCACAGACACAATCTATGAACGCATAAGGGGCTCCAGGACCCCAAAGAGGCCACAGATCATTCAGTTAACCCGGAATTCCCAGAGACCAAAGATCAGTTGTGACTCAGCTTTTCTCCCCAGGGAGTGGCAGGGCTTTGGCACAGAGGGGTTGGGGTTGGGGGTCCCAATTCAGCAGAAGCCCTTCTCTTTAGAGCCAGCATCTTGAAAGTGTGTGCCGTCCCTTTTTAGCGCCAGCCGCGCTCTGGAGTACTCTCCTCCTGGATTCTATCCTAACCGACAGAAGAACACGCACATTTTAATAGAGATGGCTGGTTGTGTGTTCCGACTCTCAAGCCCTGAGCATTAGCTGGGCAGTGACAGTCCTTCCCTTCCTTGCAGTCCATCATCACGCTAAATTCTGGTCACTTGAATACACAGAGGTCTTAATCGAAAGGTTCCAGGAATCTCCTTAAAAAACCCCTCTTTTTGTTCCTCCTAGTGAAGACTTGACAGCTGGAGCTTAAGCAGCCAATCTGAAGCAACTACAGATGGACAGCAGCGAAATAGAAGTCCAAGAGTCAAATAATCACAAATCAATGTTCAGAATATATCCTCCAAAGTCCTGCTGAAAGTGCTTGTGGGCATGATACCAGCGGAAGGTGGGGCCTGGGGGGTGTTCAATTTCCTTCCTATTGCTGTGATAAAAGACCCTCAAATAAATAGGCAGGCAGAGGGAGGGAGGGAGGAAGGGAAGGAAAGGAGGAGACAGACAGACAGACAGATCAATCTGAGGGACATTAACACTCCCATAGGACATACTGAGCACCAGGAAACAAGCTGAGAATTTTACATACAGTCACTCCTTGACACCTCAATGGATTAGGTCCAGGAACTCCCCTAGACACCCAAACCCTGCTGATGCTCAAATCCCCTCTATAAACTGGCACAGTATCTGCATATAGGCCCCCTGGGGCTTTAAAATTTATCTGTAGATCACCTATAATACCTCATACAGTGTAGCAGCTATCGTGCTGATACATGCACACACACGCGCACACCTTCCATCCAACTTTGATAAAATATAGATAAAGAATGTGCTGGCTAGTTCTATGACAACCTGACACAAAAAGCTAAAGTCATCTGGGAAAAGGAAACCTCAATTAAGAAAATGCCTCCATAAGATCAGGCTGTAGACAAGCCTACACGACATTTTCATAATTAGTAACTGACTGGGAGGGCCAGCCTATTGTGGATGGTGCTATCCCTGGGCTAGCACCATCTAGGTCCTAGGCTCTATAAGCAGGCTATGCAAACCAGTAAGCAGCACCCTCCCCGGCCTCTACACTAGACCAGCTCCTACCTCCAGGTTCCTGCCCTGCTTGAGTTCCTGTCCTGACTTCCTTTCAAGATGAAAACTTCTATGAAGTGTAAGCCAAAAAAGCCCTTCCCTCCCCAACTTGCTTTGGTCATGGCGTTTCATCACAGCAAGAGAGACACCTTAACCCTCAAGCCAACCTATGACATGGGTGCCATTATCCAATCTTACTCAAGAGAAAACTGAGTCACAGAGAGGCAGATGAAGTAAACGGCCCATGACCAGACATGGGGAAAGCAGCCAAGCTAAGGCGAGCTGAGGTGAGGATGGGTGGATGCTGGTAGTCACTGCCCACGCTGCCAAGGCTGCCACACGTCAGAGCGGACGGAAATCTTTCTCTTCCGGGAGCCCCAGGACTCTTCAAACAGTGCAATGCCAATGTATTTAAACACAGAAGGAAAGCATCGCTGGTAAGGCTCTGCAACCCTCCTTGCAGGCAAGTTTAATTTTCCTCACAAATACTTCCCTATGAGGGAAAGGTAAGCTGCTCCTGAGTGTCTACAATTAGTTCTTCTGGTTAAAGGGTGTCTGGAGGCACAGGCCGCTACTCCAGAAGGCAGGTGAGCCCATGCCCCGTTCTAGAGGGAAAGGAGTGGTGTGCCAAAACTCGAGAGTGGCAAAGCTCGTCCCATGCAAACTGCTACACTTGTGCCGGCATCATGCTCTGAACTGACAAACCTCATTCTGAAGGAGGGCCAGGCTAAGGATGGCAGCGTTCCTACCCTCTTAGCCAGCCGCAAGGTAACAGCCATGAGTAAGTGTGTAAGAGGAGAAGGGGAAATACAGGCTGATGCGGCCACATGAAAGAGAGGGCAAAACCCAGAGAGAGGGGAAACACGGAAAGCATGCTATGAGCAGTAAAAGCTGTGAGGTTCTACGTCAGAAGACACTGCTCACACAAAACCAAGGTCTAGCTAGGGTCATCATGTCTGGTCACCAGCTGTGCAAAGGCAAACTCTCCCGAAGCCATGCTTGGGAGTTGGGTGGTCATGTCACCTTCTTACTCATTCTGTAGAAAAATTATTTTAGCACCCTGTTCCTCACCCTCCACCTAAATGTGGAATCTGTGGCCATGCTCACACACGGAAAGGGACCTGCCTGGGCTCACTGCTAGTTTTGGAGAACCTGCTGGATGGATTTCTTTGAGCTCCTGGGGGAGAGGCGATCACATCAGGAGAACAGTAACTACCGGCTCGAGGAGAAGAGAGGGGCTGATCTATTTCCTTCCCCTCCTGCCTGGGGGTGAAGAGACAAAAACTAGGGTGGTAATGCTCAATACTCACACCTTGCCCTGACAGGAGACAAAAGCCTACCCACCCACTATCACACAGTGAAGATGCCTATTACAAAAGTGGTTTGCTGAGAAATGAGAAGACATCTGTCTGCCGCACCTGTTTACACAAAAATGAGCGGTGAGTGGGACAAGAGAGGTTAACGAGTCAACCACGACCGAAGTATATCACAACACACATCTATGAACATCCACAAAGCCCACCATCACTCTGTTCCATCAACATACACTAATGAAAAGGGAAGCTGAATAGACAGAGCAGAGCAGTGTGTCAGTGGGTCCTCTGCAGCATCTTCCAGACAGAAGGACCACATGGACAAACAGCTTGTGTAGCCAGAACAACACAACATAATACAACATAAGATGTTTCGGTCTTCTCTTCCACTCTGATACCCATGCAAGCACCGGAAGCACAGCGACCTGCCCAGGAAACAATAACGTTCAATTTCCTCTTTCCTTCTCATCCAGCATCTGTGTCTGACGCCCAAGTGCAGGGTGGCAGGGAAGAAGCAGTGTGTGCCAAGCACCCATCCCATCCCCCTTCCTTCCCTCCCTCCCCCTCCCTCCTTTTGGAAAGTCTTTTTTGCTACTGAGAAAACTCGTTATTTATTCTTCGTAACTTCTGAAGAGAAATCAACTCCTTTGTTGGCAGTCGGTTCCCTAGGATGATGCTCCCTTACCCGCTTTGTTGGCTTTGTCATTTGTTGTCACCGCCAGGACCCCCAAACTCCCCCGGAACCTCACACTGTATGTGAAAATTAATCCGTGTTTTAGATAGGGCAAAACGTTGAGATAATATGGACGGGAACTTGCTAGGAGTGAAGATGAAGAACCGATGGATAAGCAGGGGCTCTCAAGGCAGGCAAGGTCCCCCTGCTACAGAAACAGTGTGCATGTCCAAACCCACTGCAGACACAGCACCAAGAGCAACCCTAATGTCAAGAGCAGGCCCTGGTGGTTGTGCTGGAGCACTGCGGTTCCCACAGCAATGAATACACCACTCTGCAGGAGGTCATGCCTACTGGGGGATTTACGGGGAATCTCCTACACTTGACAATTAATTGTTCTATGAAATTAAAAGTGTTCTTTTTCCAAAGTCTACTTCAGCAAGAGAAACTAATCACACAATTACTGTGTGTTCCTGAAACTGCACTCCAGAGGAAATGAAAACTCGCTCACAAAGACGTATGCACACAAGTGTGCACAGAGGCTTTATTGTTAGGACAGAGAAACTCTTGGTCAAGAGAAGAGAATCTGTGGCCTAGGTGACCTAACATTCCAGTTGGGCTGTTTCAAGTGACTTTGGCTCAGACAGCGGGCCTAAAAGGTGGGCTCATCCTTAAGCCATGAAAAGGTGATAGGAGGAAGTAGTCCTTGTGTGAGACAGTCTACACAGGGCAGCAGAGCGAGGGCAGAAGCTCACTGGCCCACCGGTCTCTTGAGTTCAATGAGAGACCCCGTCTTGAAAGCAGGGGCGGAGAGAGATCAAGCAAAGATACTCAGCATCAATCTTTGGGCCTCCCCACACATACCCACACACATACAACACCATGCACGCGCTCAAACAGCTTAAAATGTAAAAATGAAAAAATTGTTACTGAGGTGGTTAAACTAACTTTAACATTAAAAAAAAAAAAACAAAAAAACAAAAAAAAAAAAAAAAAAACACTTCCTCACCCATAGATTCTCTTTCAATTTCCTAATCTTTTCTCCATTTCATGCCCTTTTTACTTTCATCCTTTTGCCTTCCAAGATATCAAACAGGTCACCGCAAGAGGGCGCCAACCCCACAGCTCCCAACCCTGAAACCAGGCCAGAGCCACAGGGAGCAAATGAGACCTGAGAGGGTGATAAGAGCTTCCTGTGTCACTCAGAGAATGCCAGGCAGACCTGTGTGCCAGCTGTGTGGCCCTGGAATCCATCAGGGCAGAGGCCCGGGCTTTGCTTCCGGCCAGCTCACAGCTGCGCAAGAGAAAGGCCTCAGCTTCAGGCCACACTGAAGGCGCGGGAACCTTGTCTTTAAACACAGGTGCTGGTTCCCACCTCACACGTTGTTCTGTTGAGGATCTTGTTTTCCCCAACCACAGGAAACAATGCACACAAACACATAGCATATGCATGTATGTGTGAGTGCATGCTTACACACACACACACACACACACACACACACACAACTACATGCCTTAGTAAGATCAGTGGGGTTCCTGCCCACCCCCAAGCCTTTGATGAAATAATATATAACTAGAGACGGAAATCTAAAACAACAGCGTGCGTTTTTAACCTATCAACTTCCCTCAAGATCCCCTCCCTGTATCTCGATGGCAATGATTCCGCAGGGTTCCCTCAGGTGCCTGCTATGTTCTGTTGGGTCTGTAGCACAGTGAGAAGCTTAGAGCTCTTCTGCATCATTCAGTCAGAGGGAAAAAAAAAAAAAAAACCACCCCTGGCAGACACTGCATGCAGCTCAGTGACACCGAAATAACAGCTAACTATCTTATTTCTTGTAAGAAAATCATCCTTTACCAAAGGTACTGAGAAAGCCCGGCCGGCTCTCCCAACACAGAGGTGAAACCTTGCTTACGTTATACCACAAACAAAAACTCAGAAGAGCGAAATTACACAATACTTGGGAAACATGGGAGGCAAAGCATTGTAACACGGAGTTTGGGGCGGTGTGGAATGTGATACCCAAAGCACAGAGAACCGAAGAACAATCAGAAAAACTGGAAAATTTTTGTGCAGAGTACTGAAGAGTAAAAAGAAATCCTGTGGGGTGGAAGTGTCTGCAGTAACATTGTTTGGTGAACGGTGCCCTATTAAAAAAAAAAAAAAAATCTACTATAACAACCAAAATTCTGACTATAATATGGGCAAAGTCAGGACCCAGAGTCAAGATGCAAATAGACAAAAGGTATGATACTGATAGCTGCCAGAAATGCAAACCAAAACCACAAGGAAACAGCCTTTCACACACGTCAGAATGACAACCACATTCAAGAAAGACATGGGAGGGGGCGTTCTGGGTGCATGACTGTAAGTATAGCTAGAGCGGTGCAGCCACTGTGGACGATGGTATGGACACCTAAAGATCATAAAACCACCACATGATGTAATATTTCCACACACTCTGTTCACAACAGTCAAGGGGTAAATGCAATAACCAAGCCCATCTGTCCACCGAAAGGTGTGGGAATGCACACCTTTGATCCCAGCACTCACCGAGGCAGTGGCAGGCAGATCACTGTGAGTTGGAGGCCAGCCTGGTCTACAAAGCAGAGTCCAGGACAGCCAAGGCTACACAGAGAAACCATGTCTCAAAAAATAAATAAAAAAACAAACAAACAAACAAAAGACAGATACTGACTGGTCTGCCCATTTCTAGTCTGCATACTTCCATCCTTTTCTTTTCGTTATTGTTGTTTTCCATTTTCTGAAACAGGATTTCTCTGTGTAGCTTTGGCTGTCCTGGAATTAGCCCTGTAGACCAGGCTGGCCTCAGTCTCTGCTGGGGTTAAAGGCATGCACCACCACCACCACCACCTGGCCAACCTCTCCACCCTTTTCACCAGCACAGACTGGGGGCTCCTGGGGACCTCCCACAGTGAAAGAGGACTAGGAGCTGGCTAGGGAGGAAAATACCAGGACTGAGGAAGACAGCTCTGGAAACCTGCCAGGCAGCTGGGACAGATACACAGTGCAACATTTGTACCCCAGGCAGCAGGGGGACCACGTTCTAGGAAATCCTCTGTGGCATCTGATCATGAGGGAACCGGAAGTGGAATTGTGTGGTTACACTATGGCCTGGCCTTCAGAGATCAAATTTAATTTGCTCCTTCAGAGGCAGCCTATTCTTCCAAGTGGTGAGCTGTTTCAGAAAGGGCCTGGTTGAGGTCATGAATGTCTGCCAGCCATGTGCTGGACAAGTCTGAGGACGTGCAGGCATAAAGGACTACAAAGATCAAAAGGCAAGCAGAAATGAGCCCGCACTCTAGTCCCCTGTGTGGGGTACAAGCAGGTCCACCTCCCTGATGGTGCAGGAGGGCACACTTCTGCTCCCCTCCCCCCCTACATTCAGGCATAAGGTTCCTTTCTCCTCCACTCCTCAGCTCCCTGCCACACACACAGAAAAGACCTGTCCACACAGCTCAGTTTAGAAAGGAGGAGTGGAGTCATGGAGGAGACATTCCCTAAAGCAAAAGCAATGAAACCAGATGTGTGCCCAACCTCCTCGGGAAAGGACCAAAACACAAGAGGGTGCTGGGAACCAGTTGTCCCAGTTTCTTCCCGTGGTGCACACCATGCTTGCTGCAGAATCAGCTCACAGTCTGCTCAGCGGCTAGGCTACAGTATAGACTACTCATCTTTTTAACCAAGAAATTCCATTTCTACATGTTTGTTCTAAGGAAACACACACAAACAGCCCTCTTTGCAGAGCTGGAGAGGTGCCTCGGTGGCTAAAATCACCTGCTGCTCTTGCAGAGGATGGGGTTTGGTTCCCAGCACCCACACGGCATCTCACAACCATCTTAAACTCCAGTTCCTGGGAATCTGACTTCCTCTTCAGGCCCTCACAAGCACAAGGCACACACATGGTACCTTATACACCCTCAGACAAATGACTCATAAAACAAAAAGTAAATATATGTTTATGTACACACACAGAGGTACATATGTATGTTACTTATGAAAATGCCCACCATTGAATGAACGCCAGTAGCACAATCTCTGGTCACCAGCATCAGGCGCCACTAAATCTTGGTGCATGACAAACACAACATACAGAAGAGGTGTAGTGTGGGAAATGTTCAGAACACATTATAAAACTACGCAATTAATCGGTCCTCTTTATCATGTGTGTTGTATCGACATACTCAACAAAGAACAAAAAAAATTTTTTAATCAGTTGGGAATGGTTGACACACAACTGTCCCAGTACTTGGGAAGCTGAGGCAGGAAACTCAGGAGTTCGATTTCAGCCTGAGCTAGAAAAGGAGACCCTGTCTGAATAAATACATAGACAGGGTCCACACTAAACATGCACAGACTGTTTTCTTTTTTTCACTTTCTGAACACCTAAATATAATTGCTGTTAAAACTGTTAGGCATATAATCTAGAGAGGATTTAAACTACAGGAGAAGGTGTACACCCCCTGAACTTCTTTAAAAGTATCTGAGCATCCTCAGAATTCAACATCTAAGGGGAATGCTCTTGAAATCTGTCCTCTGTGGATAATGAAGGACGACCGCATATACAAACTTCAATTTTGTCTAAAAGCAAAATAAGTTCCATAGACATGTGTACACATTATCTACACACGTAAACTTCATGGGGTAGGCAGGAGGAGATGCTCACTTGGTCAAGGATTTGCCATGTAAGCACCAGAGCCTGAAGATGGTCACCAGTACCACATTTCTGAGCATGGTGGCACGCCCCTTTAACTGCAGAGCTGGGCAAACACGCAGGCTTGGGCCGGGCATGCATGCATGCAGACATAGCAACTGGTTCCAGGGACATCTACACTTGGCCCGCAGAAGCCCTTGGATTGAGAAGAATGTTCCCTTCTTTACGCAATGCTCTGCAGTCCCAGCTTAGACACGTGGCCGCCAGAAAGTACGCTCATTGTCCAGAACAGCGAATGCATTTCCGCCCCCAAACCGTTGGATCCGGAACCTTTCTGGTCACTGTTGTGACCCAGAACCCGGGGCACTGCACACCCCAGACAAGCACTTCACAGTGAGTCACACCACAGCACAGCATCTATTCAAATGCCCATCTAACCCACACAGCTGACAGAACACAGAGTGGCCAGGCATGGCAGAGAAGATGACGCTACTGAACATCAAGGGATGCTGCTTGCAAATACGCACAACCTGTGTTCCTCGGCTTTTTGTTTGTTTTCTGTGTGCACTACCAGCAAAGGCCAGCCAGGCTTGTTTCCCAACACACAACACAGCCTGTCACCCTCTACAGCCTCCTCCACCCGCAACTCCTCCACTGCCCTATTCTTTGTGCGCTGAGCGATGAGCCCGCAAGTACTGAAATACTAATGATCTGGGTTCCTAGGCGAAAGGAGGCCAGAGCGCTACGGGGACGTGATAATCACTGTGCAGCAACTTCTCTTGCACCAGCAGGCCCACATTTCCTATGCTCCCCTCCAGGGTGGGGCCAGCAGAGGGGCAGGCAGTAAAAAGTGACCTCTGCAGAAGCAAATCGTCTGGTCGACTCTTCTGTACAGGAACATTGCATTCTTTGTTCTTTATTTCTACAGACAATTCAAATAGGCTTCTTTTCCAGATTTTAAAGGCTGCAAAAAAACGGAGTCACACAATACCCATCTGTGTCTCCGTGTCCAGCACTAGGAACAGTAAGGGTTAAAAAGTGTCCTATCAAGGTCACTCAGTGATGACAAAGACTAGCAAACTAAACCAGAGCCACCAGTGGCTGGGGAGTCAAGAGTCCCTGCCACCTGACAGGCATCAGAAACAGCCACCTGCCTGTGTGGCTAAGGAAGTCCCCAATGCTGGCCTTGGAAGGCAGAAGCAGGTAGATCTCTGTGAGTTCAATGCCAGCCTGGTCCACAATGTGAGTTCCAAGACAGCCAAGACTTACACGGAGAAACCCTGTCTGGAAAAAAAAAAAAAAAACAAAGAAAGCAAGGTTCTGGGAAGACTTCCCATCATTTCCGTGAAAAGACCAAGTCTTCCCAAGTCTGGCCCTGACGGAGGACTGCCTCGGTCTTGGAAGGTCGCTGGGGTGGTGAAATGTTCACTGTACAGGAACAAAGTCCTGCACCGGATCTCCAGAACCCACGTTAAAAAGCCGAGCATGTGGCTTTTTAACCCCAGTGCCGGGGAGGGAGAAACCCCTGTGGCTCAGTGGCCAGCTAGCGAGCATACATACAAACGTGCACAGTTTGTCTCTGTCTCTCTAATCCCTACCGCCCTCCAGGTTCTAGGCAGGGGTTTTACAACAGGCCTCCAGAGCTCTATGTCCCTGACCTCCTATGAGAGTATACAGACAAGAGTCGGCCAACGTGCACCCCAATGGGTCTTCTCTGCACCCAGCAGTGTCCAGGCCCAGATGCCTAGGAGAGGGCAAGTCTGCTCTTCCTCTGCCGTGCTGCACGAAGACACCCTCCAGGCCAGAAGCAGGGTTAGCACCCAGAGTTTTATCTCCTGAGACTAAGTATCAAGAGGAAGAGAAAGCAGAAAGTAAGGGACCATGAAGCCGGGTGTAGTGGCAGACACCTGAAACCTCAGCTCTTGGGAGGCCTGCTTGGACTACAAAGCCAGCCTAGGCTAACACAGCAAGCCCCCCATCTCAAAAGAACAAACAAGGGAGAAAAGTCATGTGAGCAAAGAGACTGATGCAAGCCAAACCAGGTGGCTAGTGTTTTCAGCCAAGCACTTGGCAAGGGACTTGCTTCTCAATAAGCTGTTTATTCAAGGAGGACTCATAAAAGAATACAAATGTTCTCCATCGGCGCCCCTTTGATCTCCAGGAGTGTCCAACAATTATCATCCAACTAACCAGAAATGATCAGATAACTGGCTGAAGTTAGGAGGAGAGATGGGCTGATTCTGCTGGAGGTGGGACAGTACAGTGAGGAAACAAACCAACACCAACAACAAACTGACCTGATTTACACAAGACCATGCCTGACTCTAGGTCTGTCTTCCAGAACAACTCTCTTCATCTGTGAGATGACCAGGTCAGGGCATCTGTCTTGTACAGAGCCAACTGTTTTACTTGTCTGATGCCCCACCACCACCACACCCCTGGACCCCGAATTCTGTTGACACCCAATCCTCAATGCAGTGGGAGTAAAATGAAAAGCTTTGGGAAGTAATTAGGTCACGAGGGCTCCATTCTCATGGATTCCATTGGTGCCCTCCGGCCTTTCCACAGTGTGAGAGTGGACAGAGGGCACTTGGCTCTCGGCAGACACCAAATCTGCCAGCCCCTAACTGTGAGCAATATGCTACTTCGTACACACTACCCGGTCTCAGGTGCTCTGCTATTAACATCCCAAGCAGACAGAGGCAGTGGCTTTATGTTCTTCTTCTTCTTCTTTTTCACCTGGCTGAAATATTAAGCATTTCAAAGTCTGAAATGTCCTTTCATCAATCACCGCAGTGTTAACCAGGGAGTGAAAAGCAGTGAACAGATGAAGAACATACCCTGTATAGATATACCCTGCACATGAGGGACAGTACTGCGCTCCTTACAGCGCTGGCCCCACTCCTTCCTGGGCTCTGGACCCACAGGGATCCTCGCCTGCAGCCAGGTTGCACAACGAACGCCTAAGGCTCTGACTCCCAAGCACAACACAAAGAGTGAGAGCTGGTTACCCACAAAGAGACTGGAAACTCGGGGCCAGGCTGCTGCGGTGGGGTGGGAGCAGGAGGCCAGCTGCGATGGACAAGACAGGGTAGGCAATGGGGGTGCGGGAGGAGCAGCACCTAAAAGAGAAGGTTTCCTCCCCAGATCTGAGATGGGGACGTACTTTCACTCTCAAACCCACTGCTGCTGAGACATCTCCAGTGCAGGGAAAGCTCAAGGATGTGAGCCCAAAGAAAAGGGGTGTCACTTCTCTGAGAACTGGAACGTAGGAGAATATTCAGGAGACTGGGGAGGGGCAGGGAGAGCTAACCAAGTCAGACAACACACAGGGGCAGAAAGCAAGCCTCTGGCAGAGGAAAGGGAGGAGAGTTGGAAGAAAGGTGCCCCTTCTTTAGCCAGCCAGAAGATTCAGGATGGCCACTGGCGTCCCTCTGTTCCCAGAATGCAGGCAGCCTCCTCCACAGGGCAGTATGAGAAAATGAAAGAATGGCACACCCTTGGAACATCTGTCCCCAAAAGCTGACGGCAAGCATAGAAAGGGTGGTCCTTTTAGGTGGATTTTACAAACCTTTGTCCCTGCTGGAGATGACGCAACTCAGTTAACTTCCCTGTTCTCCAAAAACGCACAGCTATTAAACATACTGTCAACAAAGCACCAATTCTGAAGGATGTATCCAGCAGGTGCCACTGGAGAACAGACTTAATTTCACCCCTTTAACATGAGAAATGTCTACATGACCCCAGATCCAAATCAAATATTTACTATTCAACAATGACATTTATTTTAAAACAAGCCTCTGGTTAATATATAATTTTGCCATTCATTAAAGATAAAAAGCATGCAAATAAAGTAGATATGCTTGCTTGTTTTGGCATTTAAGAATTCTTTACTATCTACAGCAAAGGTCAGGAAAATAATGTTGTAATATCAGAATGTTTTCTACCTGTATACTATTTACCTACTTATAAACAGTGGTGAAAGAGTGGTCAGTAAGGAGTTTGATATTCCTTTTGTAAAAACATAAATCTTGGCTGGGTGTATGCCTTTAATCCCAGCACTCAGGAAGCACAGACAGGTGGATTTGGTCAACCTGGTCTTCATAGCAAGTTCCAGCATAGTGAGGACTATAGAGTGAGACCCTGTCTGGATAGACGGATTTTAAAAATAAGTAAATACTGAGAGCTTTAGTGTTGGCTCCTTGATTAAGAGCACTTGTAGTTCTTGCAGAGGTCCTGGATCCAGGCCCCAGCACCCACATGGTGGCTCACAGCCATCATCAATTGCAGTTTCAGGGGAAAAGCCCTCTTTTGACCTTTGGGATGCATTTCAGCACAACACAATCCAAGATCTACTAATCTGACTCTTACATGCTTAGGGATGATGGCAGAAAAATTCTGAAAGTCTTTGTTGCTCATAAACCACCAAGTTTCTCTGCATGAACACCACACTGCAATTCCTAAGATACAACAGTCTCCGATGGGTACCGGGATTCCGGGCAGCAGACCAAGGTATAAGGTGCTTGTGTGTTTAGAACCAAGGCTGCTTTGAAGTTACTGCCAAAAGAACCCTTAGGATTCATCAGGTGTGTGACTCTGAATTAACTTTGAGTCACGGTGCTTTCAGAAACCCCTACATTAAGTTACACAGCCTCACATCAGGTAGCAATCCACAGTTCAAGGACTGCAATTTAGGAACTTCCAGGTGGCTCAGGGTGAAAGATACCTGCTGCCAAGACTTATGACCTAGGTTCAATCCCACATGGTAGGAAAACCGACTCCCAAAAGTCGTCTGCTGACCACCTCGTATGACACAAACACACACACACACATTTATTTCCTAAAAGAAGGTGTGATCTAAAGAATTTAATGGTTTATGCAGCCCCAGTAATCTGGCTTAACTCAGTATTCTCTGAAGGCCTTGGAATGCCTCCTAGTCCTTCTTTCCTCACCCATCTAAGCATGGGCCCTGGCAGGCCATTGCAAACATCTCCTTGGAAGGTAAGGCTCCTATGGTACAGCTGCTGAAGGTGATAAACCTGCCTCCTCCTCCAGCCGGGCCTCTCCTAAGCTGAGAGATGCCCACCAGGCAGGAGTCGGTCGGCAGGACCTACAGGATGGGATATGAAGCAGGAGCTGTAAGTTCATGAGGTTTGCTGACGTGTCCAGACCTTTCTGCGGCAAAGGCTGGACTTGGCGACTCTCCGGGGGCCAAGTTCCCAGGCCAAGCAGAACAGCTGTCTGCTTGCTTGTTCACCTGTCAGCAAACTGAGCTAATGTAAGCAAAGCTGCCACATGGGGCAAATGGGGACTCACAGCCACTCACAGGTCACTCAGCGACACTAACACAACCAGAAACTAGGAAGTTCAATTGCCGCTAATGGTCCCTCGGATCCCCACCTTACACAAGCCTAATACACTCTAAATGGTTTTTGAAGGGATCTGAAAGGATCAAGTATTTCTCAATTCTACTCCCAGACTTTCTCAGAAAGCCAATTCTGGATACCTGAAAACCTGACAACAGTATCGGCACACCATTCACACTGTGCCCCGAACTGGTGCACCTGCCTCCGGTTCCTGCAATGTTCACACTGCAGTATACACTGCCTTCCAAGCCACCCAGCTGGCTCCATTTCCAATGCCATCCTGCCCATCCCGGCTCCACCCTCCTCATCCTGGCCAGATTCTGCCCAGTCATCACCCTTCTTGCCACCTGCTTTCCCCACCTCCCGACTCCTCCATCTCCCCACCTCCCCCACATCTGCCCCAGCATGTGCTTCCTTCCCTGTTCCTCCCTGTCAGGCAGCTCACTCCTATCAGTTGTCTATTGCCTTACTTATCTTGGCTTGCCAGGAAACGAGTCAGGTATCCTCACACCTTACTGTGCCTGTCCTAAACTACTTCTCTTTTCACAAGTGGCAGAATTAGCTGGGCGGGGGTCTCCCTGAGAGGACCACTCCCTTCAGCCCACTTGTCCTCACCGCTTTCTTTCCTCTTCCTCAAACTGGACATTTTGTGTTTCTTTCTGCCCCTGCTTACTCCTTTTCATTGAGGATTTGTGTAAGAGCGAGCTACATGACACACTCAGTACTAGGCTGGAGCGTGCTCTCTCCCTCGCTCCCCCCCCGTCCCCCTCCCTGCCTGCCCCTGCCCAGTAGCAGTTGTCTCATGATGTTAAGTTCCCAGCTGCTCTTCAGCGCCATGTCTGCCCATGCTTCCCACCATCCTCTCAAACTGTCACCATCCCCATGAAATGCTTCTTCTCTGGTACTACCGCTGTGACAGGCCTGACCAGGATGTCTTCTGGAGGAATGTGGAAAGGCTTAACAGCCCACCCTAGAAAGGAGCTCGAAGGGCAGCGGTGCTGAGGGCCACGTGGACTACAGAGGGCCAGCTCAAGGTTTTTGGGGTGAGACACTATTAGCAACTATTCTCGTGATATGTTTGGCAAAGAATGTGGCTGCTTTTTGCCTGCTTGCCTTCGCTCCCACTGGCAAGTTCACCTCTCCTGTTCCTGAGTCATTTACTTGCTGGTGTTAGAAGCTTCTTCCTTTGGGATTCCATCATAGGCTGAAAACTGGCCTCTCTATCTGACTTCCCGGGGACTCCAGCACCGGCTGAGATTTCGGAGATAGCCAGTCTCATGGACTCAGCAAGTATGGGGTCTTTGGTCTTTTTTGTCAGAAGACAGCCATTGCTGGACTACCTGGACCCCACTCTGTAAGCCACTCTAATAACCTCCTATAACATAACATAAAATACTGACATCTGTCACTTCTGTTCCTTAGAACCCCAATGAGAACCTCAATGAGCCAAAGGCAAAGGCAAAAGGTCAGGTACCAGCTACCTGTAGCACCTTAGGAAGACATGTCTTCCCTGCCTTAGTTTTACCATGACTTGATGGTGTGTGTATGTGGGGTGTTTGTGTGTTGTTTTGAGACAGGGTCTCATGTAGCTCAGACCAGCCTCTACCTTCTAATGTAGCCACAGATGATGACCTTAAAGCTCTGCTCCCGCTACAGTTTTGGTGTGCACCTCCGCACTGTTTTATGTAGTGCTAGAGACCCAAACCACTGCTTTCTGTGTGCTAGGTAAGCACGCCGGAAGTGCAAGACTGAGGCAGGAGGGCCCCCTGGTTAAGACCAGCCCATGCGCAATAAACCTTTTTCTGATAAATAAAGACATAAATATTTTAAAAACTGAAAGCTCGCTTCTTTGCCGTTTATTACAAGTTACTCAGAGGAACAAATCTTAAGACATCTGCAAAACCATCTAACTGCAGACTGAGCTTCACCCCCGAGGCTCATATTAAAAGGAGGGATAAATATTACCACTTCCTCACTTGGGACTCCCGGTTGACAGGGGATCAGCTGAGGAAGCAGGTGTGTGAAACTGAGTAACTGTGAAAGGTGGGTGCCCTGAGCCTGAGTGCTTTCTGAGACCCTTAAGCCACCTCTGCAGGTGGTGAGGCCAGGGCGCATGACAGTGCCTTCCCAGTGCAAAGCCTGTCAAGGGCCCCTAGTTAACACCCGCCCTTCATTTCCTGCACGCTTGTCCCAGTTAACACGCATAGCTGCCAGAAGAATGACTTCCACCCTGGGATCGGGTTCCAAGTTAATTATCGGCTAAAGCTTTCAAGCTTCCACTGAGGGAGCCCACAGCCGGGGCTGGGAGGTTAGCGGTGAACTCAGTGCCGGCAGTTTGTCAAGATCATGTGTCGCAGACCCAAAATATTGACTAAAATCATCTGAAGTCTCTTTTCCTTACAAGATACTCCCCTTGCCAATTGTGGCACAAATTCACACGGGAACATCAACTAGGGACTTATGACACACAAGCTGGCTGGAGGAGGGCGCTCTGGGGTCGACAGCCTAACTCCTGAAAGGTCCTGCGATTCATCCCCAACCCCGTGGCAGACTAAGAGCCACTGGCTGCAGTACTTGGCTTTAGGGCACCTGTGCTACTCAGGAGGCTGAGGCAGGAAGATCTTGGATTACAGAAACTGTGTGGTGCCTATGTGGTGGCCCCCATAGGCTCATACACTGCAATTCGTGGTCTGCAACTGTGTGGGATCATAGGGTGTGGCCTTGCTGGAGGAGGTGTGTCACTTAGGGGCATCATTCCCAGTTGGTGCTCACTCACGGATGCTCCGCCACCTCTCTCAGCTACTGCTCCAGCCCCATTCCTGCCTGCTGCCATGCTCCCCGCCGTACTACCCGCTGGCACTGGGCGCCCCCAATGTCTCCTGTAAGGTGCCTTGGCCATAGTGTGTTGTCACAGCAGTAGAAAGGTAACTAAAATAGCACGTCTCAATAAGTAAATAATTTAAACTTAAATTTAAGAGTCACTACATTGAAGCCCATTACAAGTTCCTTAGAGAAAGCTGGGCATGGTGACACACACCTTTAATCCTCAGCACTCAGCATTGGGGACAGGCGGATCTCTCTGAATTTGAGGCCAGCCTGGTCTCCACTGTAAACTCCAGGCGAGCAAGATCTACAATGATGGTTTGGTTCTCAAAACAAAGAACCAAACAAATGAAACAAACAAACAAACAAACAAAAAAGCCAGGTATGGTGGTGCATGCTTTTAATCCCAGCACTCTGGGAGGCAAAAGGCAGGCTCTGTCTACAAGAGCAAATTCCAGGCAGCAAGTCTACACAGAGAAACCCTGATTCAAAAAAACTAAAACACAACCAAAATTTAACTATTTACTCATCATTTCTGTTATATTTAAATATTATAAGTAATCAGAGAGATGATTTTTAAAGCACAGGGTATCGGAAAGGCCTGTAAGATGCTCAGTGGATCAAGGCACTTGCCACACTGCGCTTATGACCCGAGTTTGGTCCCCCCGAGACCCATACGGTAGAGGCAGAGAGCTGACTCCTACAAGCTGTCCCCTTACCTCCACACAGATACACACCTGACAAACAAACAAACAAGCAAGCCATGTTTTTAAAAGGTTAACTAGTGCATGGTAGAATATGCGGAGGATACTTGCAAATAAACATTAGGCCACTTTACTTAAGGGCTACAGCATCCTTAAAGAGTTTGTTTTTACATATATAAACATTTTAGATTATATGACATGCTACATTAGGATATAATCACTTCACCATGGAGAATTTTGTTATGATTTTACATTTTTATGCCTATTTTCACATCTTACTCCCATAACACCAGAGTGCCATAGACATGATACTCTTCCGTTTCAAAAATGATCAAAAACCAGAGATTACGACTGGGGTAGAACTTGGTGACCTGTGGTAGAGCATGTCTAGCATGCTCAGGGTCCGATGTTTAATCCCCAGCCATGAACCAACACACACAGACACGGGCGTGCGCACACACTTTAATCATCTTGCACCAGAACACGAGTAAGCTGAGCAGACCAGTTCCACGTCTCTGAACCTCTTCCCAGTGTTCTACTCTGGCAATGATAAGGGAAAGAGGTCCCAACAGCGCACACTCTACAGCCTGCATTTGTTCAGACACCCCCACAGAAACCCTGGAATGTGCAACTCAGCTCACAGACAATATGTGGGCTAAGGCAGGACAGGAGGAGGCTGCAGGGAGGGAGAAAAACTGACTGAATATATATGTAAGACAGCTTCACTTCCTGCCACGCTGGAGTCTGTTCCTGTTGAAATGTGTTTGACTGTCGGTGCCACTCTGCAGCAAGATGTGAGGAAGCAGGATCTGCTGCTATTTATAAATGGCTTATTTTGGGCTGTCTGCCGTGTACAGTAACAGGCGATCCAGACAGGGCCTAGAAATGGGTTTCTGTGGACAGAACTGAGAAAACCTGACACCTTGCAAACGCCCTCCACACCACGGCCTGTTGCTGCCAAAAACGTCTAAATGGAGTCAGGAGGGCCCAGGAGGGCCCAGGAGGGCCCTGTCTGATCATCCCTGAGGAGAACAATCCTTTTCATTGATTTTCTTCTACAGTAAGACATCTTAAAACAGGAAATTGGGGCTGGATGTGATGGCCCATACCTTTAATCCCACCATTGATCTCTGTGAGTTTGAGGCCAGCCCTGTCTTTATGAGATCTACATGAGGCCACTCTGCTCAGGACCAGTCAGGGCTACATAGTGAGACCCTGTCCTGAAAATAACAGAAATAAAAAACAAAGAGCAGGCTGGCAGTGTGGAGCACCTAACTAGCACAGGTGAGCCTCTGGGCTTGAGACCCAGCAATGCAGAAAAATGATCGACGAGACACCAAACAGAGAGAGGGGAAACACGGGCTTTCGAGAATTCTGCACTGCGTAGTCTCCTCTGAGCTGCGGAGAGACTTCCTGCCCTAGAACAGGCTAACACTGAGCTCTGTGCTCTCCTCCATGCAAACATGCTTAGGATAAAGTTTAGTTCCTACCAGTAAGCAATGAACCAGTTATTAAGAGAGTAACTATAACAACAGTGGTGCTAGGATGAAGGTTCTGTGATCGAGCTCTCTGTGTTGTTAGTGTTGTATGAGCCACCGGGACCAGGGCGACTCTTTATAAAGGAAACAATTTAACTGAGGTTGTTTAGTTTCAGAGGTGCAGGAGAATATCATGATGTTGGGAGCATAGTGGCAGGCAGGCAGACATGATATTGCCGAAATTCCTCAGTTCTACATCCAGATCCACGGGTAGCAGGAAGAGAGGGGCACTATGCCTTGCTTGGGCTACTAAAAACCTCAAAGCTCAATGCCAGTGGCGCACTTCCTTCAACAAGGCCACGCCTCCTAAGCCTTTCAGGAAGTGCCACAGCCTGGTGACCAAGCATTCAAATCTATGAGCCTATGGGGGTCATGCTCACATGCACCACAGTCTTTCTCCCTCAAAGATCTCTTGTAGATGCTTGATTTTATATGTACGACTTTTGCCTGCACATATGTACACCACATGCATGTCTCCTCAAGGAGTCAGAGCCCCTGACCTGCAATTACTGATGGCTGCAAGCCACCATGGGGGGTGCTGGAAGTTAACTTGGGTCCTCTGCAAGAAAGACATGTGCCCTTAATCACTATGCTGTCACACCAGCCCCTCAAAGATCCTTTTTAATTGTGACAACTTGTCCTCTGGCCTCTACCATGTTGCACCATGGTATGCTCTCAGCCAAATACACACAAAACAGATCAAATCAATAAGTAGTGTGTGTGTGTGTGTGTGTGTGTGTGTGTGTGTGTGTGTGTGTGTGTTTCTCAGCGTTTTGACTGCATGCCTATTTGCAAAACCTGCATGCCTGTTGCAGGTAGATGCTGGGAATCAAACCCAGGTCCTCTGGAAGAGCAACTGGGGCTCTTAAAAACTGAGCCATCTCCACAAACCCCTCAAAGGATCCCTGCATAATGGGGATTTATAAAGAAGGGAGGGAGGGTCAGACCAAAAATAAAGAACATAATACAGTCATTGATGGAAAGGAAGACACTGAGGGAAGCTGAGTGTGAGTGGGTGGGTGGGGGCTGCTTCTTCCCTTTTCTCTTCAGACCCAGGAGAGAGCTGTGATTATATGGTGTCTCTAGGCACTAACCCCACAGTCTGACACCAGCGCAGTTTCAAAGCCTGCTCCCTGTGACCTATGTGATTCTGTGCTGGGGTTGGCATGGAGGCAGGATTGAGAACCTAGTTTCCATACAACTGACTCACAGTAAAGGACAACCGGAAAAAGAATCAGGAGCCAGGACTCTGGCAGAGGCTCCTCCTCGGCAAGAGCCTTTAAGAGGAAGATGATGCAGATGTTTGAGAGACGAATATTACAGTGGGAGATCATCTAGAGGGCCACCTACTTCCTGGCCCAGCTGGCCCACACATGTACCAATCCCCTCCCATTCTGGCATCTGGGCTCCCCCAGCCAGAGTGCATTAGCACACACTTAGAGGAGCAGATGAGACGCTAGAGGGGAGATGGGAGGTGATGTATCTACACAGAAGCATCCATCAGGAGAGACTTTACTAGCTTGGCTTTGATCCTTGTCAGTCTATAAAAGGACCTTCCAGAATGTTCAAAGGAAACCACACTGTACTTGACATCCAGGTTTGGGCTGTAAGGTCACTGCTAAGAACCACGCCCATATTTTAAAAGAACAGATCACAAAAGGATAGGTTCACATGTTCAAAGGGAAGGTAAGACAAAAGAAGCGGAGCCTGTGCGTTGGGGAAAGCCAGAGACAAAAAAAACCTAAACACACTTTTACAAACCATCCCCCTGTTCTGTGCTGGTAGGTGACCAGTGCACTGGTCCTCTGACGAGAGAGACAGACAGCACAGAACCAGGTCACATGACCCAGAAGGGGGTCTCAAAGCTGCTCAGGGCAGCTCTAAGGTGGGACACTGGTTATTGGGTTCTTCTCACTATTCCAAGCCATTGTCACCAAGTCAGGGTCACTGACTGAGTCAACAGTCTGACCTGTTAATCCAGCCAATGTGAGGAATATATGTCACTGACTATGCCTATCTTACCTGGAAGATGGCCAAGTTCAGAGGTAGGGCCTTGCCAGAAGCTACTCAGCAAAACTCGTGGCTGGATGAGAATCTACAGCAAAAGAAGACGAGAAAGGCAAGAAAAGCTCCACTGAGCCACACCCTCTGCTGTTCACCCAAGCGTCGGGTCTTTCAGGGCGGGTGAGACGGTTCCATGGGTAAAGGTGCCTGGCTTGACAACCTGAAGTGTATCCTTGGAACCCACATAGGGGAGACCTCAAAGGGGAGCAAGTGTGTGCTCACACTGACACATGACATACAATTATTACATAATAATTTTTTTAAATAAAAGCAAGTTTTCCTGGTTTCCCAGTTCTCTCACTCCAACATTTAAGGGCAAAGACAAAAAAGGAAAAAAAAAAAAGAGAGAACTGTTTCAGCAAACATGAGTTCCTTGCTTCTACCCCTGATGAATCTGGTCACTTAGGGTCAAACTATTATTAGTGTCGGGCATGGCTTCCTCAGAGGAATCCAGCTTGGCTCTCTTCACCCCAGCTCCAGTGCCCCACTGCCCTGCCTTGCCCTGCCCTGCCCCAACGCCTCATCCTGTGGGGGGAGGGGCGGTGCAGAACACGTGGATCCTTTCAAGACTGAATTCCAGAAACTCTGCTCTCCTTATGCGCTCCCCACTCGCTGCCCAGACCAGGAACCCACAATTCAGCCACAGGCTCTAATGACAGGGTTTTGGCCTCTCCGCTCTGATTCCCAGACAAAGGCTCTCCGCCACCTGACCCCTTCCATCTGGTTTGTCAGCAAAGGGTTGAGTTCAAGAAAGCCACAAGCGCTGGCTGCTCTTGACCCTAGCCCTTCCCTCACTGTGAGTAAACTTCCGACCCAGTAAATCAATATTGGTGTTTTCACTAGGAGAAGCCTCCTAAGTTCAAGCTCCTCTTCGCTCCCAGCATCTGTCTCTGCTTCCCCTAGTCCCATCCACCTGCCTTTCCCCACTCCAGGCTCCTCCTGGACCACAGCCAACTGGGCAGTCCGGAGCATGCTTTCCTGTGACCTCATCACATTTTCTGGTAGATACAAAGGCTTCCTCACCTTTGACGCATGACCTCAGCTTTAGGGACAAGGTTAGGGATGGTGGCTGGTATCAAAGAGTGGCACAGACCTGCTGGCCACCCTCTTCCACCCCAAACACATCCATAAAGACTGTTATTTCTTAAAGGAGTTTAACTTCACCAGGCATGCTGGCATGTGTCCATAACCCTAACACGTGGAGGACTAAGAGAACAGGGCTATGCAGAGACCCACATAAGGTAAACCTCTCCCAGGCCTTCAAGTCCAGATAAAGCAAGGGGACACAAACGAACACCTGAGAGAACAAGTCACCAGAACGGCCTCCCCTGTCACTCAGGTCTATCAACAATACCCTATTGGTTTGTTGTTGCTCTGTAGAAGTTTTTTGTCCTATCTTCCCACTTCCCATGTCTGTGTGTGTGTGTGTGTGTGTGTGTGTGTGTGTGTGTGTGTGTGTGTGTCCTGACTTGGACTGTGCTCCCTGCCCCATTCCTGGCAGAGACAGCGTTTCTCTGTGTAGCCTGGAACTATCCTAGGTCTCTTTAGACCAGGCTGGTCTTGAATTCAAAGATATCTACCTGCCGCTGCCTCCTGAGTGCTGCTCCTTAGAGGCGTGTGCCACTCAGCTAATGTTTATATTTTATATGTATGAGTGTTTGCCTCCACATATGTATATACACTGTGTGTATGCAGTGCCTGCAGTAGCCAGGAGAGGGCACTGTAACCCTCGGACCAGAGTTAGTGTTAGAAGGCTAGGCAAAGTGGCACACAACTAAGCTTCAGTCCCAGGCCTTCTCAGATTTCATCTTGTAGCCAGGCCCCCTTGCTGAGCGTGATATTGCACTCCTTTAAGCCCAGCGCCCAGGAGGCAGACACGTGTGGATCTCTGCAAGGTTAGCCTGGTCTACAGAGAGAGTTCCACGGCAGCCTGGGCTATACACACAAAACCCTGTCTCTAAAAGCCAAAACAACAACAATAAAAAAATGGAGCCTATAGGCTTTGAATGCTTGAGGCTACCTGACAGGGATTAGGAGGTGTGGCCTGGTTAGACCTGTTGAAGAAAGCCGTGTCACTAGAGGTAGGCTGTGGAGTTTCAAACACTCAAGCCAAGCCCAATGTCTCTCTTCCTTCCCACTGCCTACAGAGCAGACGTAGAACTCTCAGATCCTTCTTCAGCACCACGTCTGCCTGAGTGCTGCCATGATTTCTGCCATGATGACAATGCACTAAACCTCTGAGACTGTAAAGCCCCACCTAAATGTTTCAGTCACGGTATCTCTTCACAGCAATAGAATACTGAGTACTGACACATTGAGACAGGGTTTCTAGGTTGGGCAAGTTGACCTCAAATTCTCAAGCCTCCTGCCTGTCAGTCTCCTTAGAACTTGGGACAAATGACCCACATGTTTTGTTGTTGCTGTTGTTTTGATAATTACAAAAATAATCATTTTTTAAAGTAATGTGTTTACTTATTTATTTATGTATGGGTGCCTCAGAATGCATGTGGAGATCAGAAAACATCTTCCAGGAGTCAGTTTTCCTTCTACCATGTGGGTCCCAGGAACCAAACAAAGGGTAGCAGGCCTGGCACCAAACATCTTTGGTGAAGCATCTCACCCTGCACACACAGCCTGGAGCAGCAGTAGAAAAATAAATACGGCCAATTTAATGCCAGGATGCCAGCTTTTCCTATGACATCAGGCTCACAGGGGACAGAAATGGCATCACCCTGACCAAGAACCCCTTCGAAGCTGGGTGTGACACAGGCAAAGTGACACAGGCCTGCAATCCCAGCACTCTGAGAAGCAGAGGCAGAGGGATCTCTCCAAGTTCAAAGCCAGCCTGGTCGGCAAAGTGAGTCCAGGACAGCCAAGGCTACACAGAGAAACCCTGTCTCGGGAAAAAACAAAAAAGAAAAAGAAAAAAGAAAGAAAGAAAAATAGAACCCCTTTAAGATGTCATGAGCTACAATCCAAACTGCCCTCTCTGGTTTACTCACACTCACCTTCTGTGGGCTTGAAAATACATACACACCATTATCAAGTTGGGGTGTCCAAGATCCTTGTCCCCAAGAAACAATACTCTGTTAGCCCTAATCAAAACAGGGTCTTAGCTGCTGTCAGCACCAGGGGATAAGGGGTCCAACGCCTGTCCCAGGAGATGTGTGCTCAGGAGATAAGTGTCCCTTTCTGAATGAAGCTCATCCATGGACACCCTTCTTCCCCTACCCCACCCCACCCCCAATCTACCTAATGTGCCCTACAGAGAAAACTACTTCAAGGATGGAAGCACAGGGCCAGCCCCTCCCAGGTGTTGTCAGCAGCGCTCTGGTTAGAGACAGTCTCTCCGAAGGTGGGAGCTGAGGACTACAGTTGGAAGGTGGGGAGCCTCCAAGGGGTGGGACCGTAAAGGGTTCTCAGAAGAGATTGAAGGTGGTTCTCATGGGACTTGGTTAGTGCCCACAAGAACGTGCAGTAACTGCCGGGCTAGCCTGGCATCTTCCACATTCTCTGGTTTCCTGTCTCCCACACAGGCATCCACCAGGGCACCATCAGCCATAAGGCCCTCAGCAGTGACCAACCTGACGACCCAACCTTGAACTTCCAGCCTCAAAGCAGCAAAGTAAATACGATCCTTTTCTTTACACTAATTACCTAGCCTCAGGCATTTCAATATGGCAACAGGAAACAGACCAGCACAGCCAACAGTATGGACACTCAGCTTTCCAAAAGGCTAGCGTGTGAGTACCCTGGGACACTACCTCTCTTCAACGGCAAGCCACTTTGTCAGAATCAACAGAGCGGGAGTGAGAATACACAGCTGCTGCAGTGCTCCCTGCTAGGATACTGCTGAGACCAAAATGCTTCCCAAATGTGAAGGAAAGTGACATTTAGTTGAGGTGAAACAAGCTGGGATCCAGCTGATTATTGCATAGTCAAGATAATGTCTTATCAAGGGACAGGATTCCCCAGGGAGTCAGTTAAAAAAAAAAAAAAAAAAAAAAAAAAACAAAAAACTGTGTTTGCCAAAGAGGAAAACCTTTTTCTATAGATGTGCTCTATCTAACTGGGTGGGCTGGCCTACGCCTGTCCTCCAAGCACTCAGAAGGCTAAACCAGGAGTTCAAGACCAGACTGAGTAAAATAAGCCTCGCTTAAAAAAACAGAAAGACAAAGAACAAAGCTCAGTGTGGGAAAGTGCTTGTCTAGCATTCACAAAGCCACAGGTTTGACCCTAGCAGTATTTAGGTGTGTGGTGGTACACACATGAAATCCCAACACTTGAATTGAACAAACAAACAAAAACAGTTTAAGTTCTGCATCTGTGCAGAAATGTGTGTCTCTGGCTGAAATGAAAGGACCTAATGAGGAAAGCCTGAGGAAATCTTCTGCCTTAGTTCCTCCTCTGGACTTCTACAGAATATTTCCTCTTTAATCACCAAAACATGTGAGAATTTCTGCCACCAGCAGCCACTCAGCTCTCCAGCTGGGTGTACTACAATTAACTCTATTTTCATGTTACCAATGTGGAGACAGAATCAGATCTGCAGTTTAAGGACTCAGTCCCCAGGCCCCACTTCCCCCACCTCGTTCGGCCCGTGCCTCCGATGCAGGGGCTATAAAATGGGGTTTCCTTATTCCCCACTGGGGTAGGACCAATCTGTTAGGAAGAGCACGAACCCAGGGACACTCTCTGTTCACCACTAGGCCATCTGAAGAGCTACAGAAGAGACTCAAGGCGGACAGTTGTACGGGAGGAGTCTCGGAGCACCCTCCGGCCTCCCTCCAGCATCCCAGCTCATTCAGTTACCCAGAGGCCAGCTTCGTCGTGGGCATGGCTGACTAGCAGCACTGGCCACAGTGATCAACTCAACTCTTTTTCCCCTCCCTGGATGTCACAAGACAGGGAAGATCATGAAGACTCTAGCCTCATCAACAGAACAATTCAAATTCAAATTCGTTTTTTTCCCTTTGCTTTGTTTTATTCATTTATTATTTTTACTTATTTTTGCTTGCTTTTTTTGTTGTTGTTGTTGTTGTTTAAGGCAGGGTCTCACTGTGTAGCCCTGGCTGACCTAGAATGCTCTAATTCTGAGTTTTTCAACCTGTCAGTCTCAACCCTTTGGGAGGAGGTCAAATCACCCTTTCATAGGGGTCTCATATCAGATATCTCATATCAGATATCCTGCATATCAGATATTTGTGTTACAATTCATAACAGCTGCAAAAGTACGTTATGAAGTAGCCAGGCAAACAACTTTATGGTTGTGGGAGTCACTGTACTAAATGGCTGAAGAATTAGGAAGGGTGAGAGCCACTGCTCTGTGTAAACCTGATTGGAAACTCAGAGATCTGCCTACCTCTGCTGGGAGTAAAGGCCTGTTCCACCACACCTAGCCCAGATTAACGTTTTAATGGGTCCAAATTTGATAAACTATTGGGACCATAAAAAAAATATATATATATAGGAGGTCTGGGCTGGGGATTATAGCCCAGTTGACAGAATGTTTCCTACACCAAGCCCTGGATCCATCTTGAGCATCCTACAAACTGTGGCATGGTGGTACACACCTACAGCTACGCTGAGGCATACCCAACACTCAAGACAAGAAGATCAAGTCATTCTTCAGCTACAGAATGAGTTCTCAGCCAGACTGGGACACATGAGACTATCTCAAACCAGCCTGATCCCCTATATAAACTGCTGGTTGATGCAGGAGGATCATGTTGGCCACCGGTATTTGCAAGGCCTGCCTGGGATACATGAGATCCTGTACAGGAAGGAGGGAAGCTACAAAACTTAGGAGGTGGAAAAAGACTAGTTAGGTCAGGGCAATGTCCCTGATGAGCCGTCCACTTCCTGCTCCCCATGGAGCAGGCAGCACTTCACCACCAAGCTTTCTCTCCCTTGATGCTCTGGCCTTGCCACAGGACCTCCAATACACGCTGGTGACCATGGGCTGACACTGTAAGCCAACGTTTTTTTCTCCTTCAAGGTCCCAGTCACAGGGTGACACTGATAAACCCAAAACTCTGTGACAGGAAGGGGGACAGGAGGTTATGCCAAAGACCAAATACTAACAGGAGAGTCTCCTGATCTGTGCACACACTAGGGAGTTAGGCATTCTGAGCTTGGCCCACGTCCCTTCTTAAATGCCTACTTCATAGTCTACAGGCTTCTATGTCTGCTTTTCTCTGTGGAATCTCCTGTTCATTCTGAACCTAGCATCATCTATGAGGGGCTCAGTTTCCCGTCCGGTGGGCAGTCACTAACTGCCCTTACCAAGCCTGTGGCTGGGGCTTCCCAGATCAGAGTCATTTTCCTAGGCCCTGAAGTTGTCTGGCCAGGCTTCGGATCCAGCACCACAGCTCTCTGGCTGTGGGACTTGGGGTGGCTACTGAACTCTGTGAAAACAGAGAATGGTCACAGCAAACCCGCCTCCCACCTCCAAGGGCTTAAAGTGGTTACAGAGTTAATAGAGAGGCAGGTTCAGCAAGGGCCCGGGAAATAGACACTATTATAAGCAGAGCCTGCTCAAAGAAAGGGACAATAAGCAAGCATTAGGAAGGCTTAGGCAGTGACAGAGGGAAAGCTAAGACAGTGGCAAGTGAGCGTCACACCACTGCCAGCACTTTACTAAGGGCACATGGTATTTAGATTAAGGAAAGACAGGTTGGGCTGGAAAGATGGGCAATGGGTGAAGGGCCTCGCTGCCAAACCTCCTTGATTTGCTCTCCAGGACACGCATGGTGGAGAGGACCTACTCCTCCAAGTTATCCTCTGGACTCCACATTGGTGCTCCGTACAGCAGGCACGTGTGTTCACAGTCGTGTGCACAACACACACGTCACAAACACAAAGCCACAAACTTTCTTTATAAAGAAAAAGAAATGCTGTTGTAAATGTTAAAAAAAAAAAAAAAAAAGTTGTTTAGGTTTCACTTTGTTTGTGGATTTGTTCTGATGTGTTTTTGGGTTTTTTGTTTGTTTGTTTGTTTGTTTGTTTTTGAGACAGGGTCTTGCTACACAGGCCTAGAACTTCCTGTGTAGGCCAAGCTGGCACTGACATTACACAGCTCTGATCTGTCTCCCCATCTACCAAGTGCTGGGATTACAAGCATGAGCTATAATGCCTGGCTCGTGTGTGTGTGTGTGTGTGTGTGTGTGTGTGTGTGTGTGTGTGTGTGAGAGAGAGAGAGAGAGAGAAAGCGCGCATGCGTGTATGTGTGCAGACCTGTGTATGTTTAAATAGAAATAAAGTTTACTAAGAAAGAAAAAACAAACCCAATGACAGGAATAGGACAGGGAAAGGTTGTTGTTCCTAAGGAAGTCAAGGGCTGTGCCACACCTCAAAACCCCTGAGTGCCAACAACTTCCTGAAACGCAAACATCTGTCCCAGTGCTCAACAGAAGAACTACGGTTTCTGCTGCAGACACCGGGACCGTTTAAAGCTGGCTTTTCCTAGAACTGGCACGTGAGACTAACTTCTCAGATCTCAAGTTCTAAAGTTGGGGTGGCAGTGGGGGTCAGACAAACTCCACATAAGACAAGGAGGGAAACCTGAGCACACTCTCTCAAGGGCCTAGGCACCTGCCACATTGTACACAGACAGAAGGGCAGTGTCCTTAAATTTTTTTCTACTGGGAAGATACACAGTACAGAAGAAGAAACACCTAGGACTGGATACCAATTCAGACTCAAGTGAAGTGGCAGATACATTCAGGGGAGGGGGGCTTTAAGAGATGAACAGATGTGCCCAATGAGAGAGGAGGGCTTCAAGAGATGAACAGAAGGGCCCTATGGGAGAGGAGGCAGCTCAGAACTCCCAGGTGGAGGTGAGCTGAGCTCTGGCCCTGGCAGTGGTTATCAATTCCGGTGGGAAAGGACAGATGTGGTATGTGTAAAGAGACAGACAGCAGATTATGGCTTGTCGGGAAGGAAATGCCAAGGGCAAGATTGGAGAACCACAAAGAATGCCCTGGGAGTGACGGGATCAGAGCTGCATTTGTTTAGAGATCACTCCAGCAGCAATGTGGAGAATGTTCTGGAGGTGGTCCAGGCTGCTGGCTGGGAAATCAGCCATTGGAGAGTCATGCTGTCCGGAAATGATGGAAGCAGGGGTAAAGATTCCAAAAGAGAGTCGCAAGGGGCCCTGTCGGGAACAGTGGCCTGGATGGATGTGGAAGGACATGGATTCTTGTACACTGAGGTGACAGCAAAGCACCTCTCCTGTGAGTGGCTGGAAAGAATGCAGGTGGGAGAGCAGGTCTGTGGCGAGGAAGCTGGCGCAGGGGTTAGCAGAATGCACGGAGGAGAAATGCAGGGAGAGCGCTCAATAAATGAGAGAGGGCTCCGAAGTACTGAGGAGCAGCTAAATAGCAGCTGAGCAGACAATCGCTGACAAATGAGAATACAGATGCCAGACAGGGAGAAAAGCAGTGGGCCAAGGAGCTTGAGGCTGGACCTATGCCCAGGCAGAAGGAATACATGAAGCAAACTGAGAGGACAATGAGATGCAAAAACCCTTGGAGGGGGGGGGGGGCCCAGCAGACCATTGGTCCTCAACCTGTGGGTCATGACCCCTTCAGGAAGGAAACAGGACTACTATTTCACAGAGTTGCCATCAGATATTTACATTACAACTTGCAACAGTAGCAACAAAAATAATTAGATGGCTGGGAGTGACACCACAGGATACTGTATTTAAAGGGTTGCAGCACTAGGAAGGTTGAGAAGCACTGCAGTAGACACATCCCAAGGGAAACAGCAAGTCTAGCAACAGGGAAAGGTGAGCTTGGGAACCAGTGGCATCAGCAGGATCCAGAGACAAGCAAATCCCGTAAGAAAAGCTTCCTCGTGGCCACCAACAGTCCCTGCTCCTCTTGACCTGCCCAGCACTGACTACCACTCCCATGACATTCGTCACCCACACTCATCACTCCCTCAACAACCACTGAAGCCGTCTCCCTGCAAGAGGCTGAGGGCACAAGGCATGAGGCTGCATCCCAACATTCTGAAATCCAATATCACAGGTACAGTCAACCATGACACGGGACCAACGCTCCAGGAAAGTGCTTAAGGCTTAGTCCCGCTTGATACATGTTTAACTAAGCACCTACCCAATGGCCAGGTAGTATGGCAGGTGCTGAACTGACAGGGTGAGTTAGAGCCAGGCCTGAGATCTCTGGGGTCAGGGCTCTCTCTCGGGCACCACTGTGCCCTACCACCTCGGAAAACCCCAGCACAGTCAACGTCTGCACCATATTTACCAATGAACAGAACCTGGCTGAGGACGAAAGCTCCCTCTTCCTTCAGGACTACAAAGGGGTGAAAGCGTCATTGTGTTTTCTGATGTTTCTAACAGGGTCTTGCTATATAGTCCAAGGCCTAGACCCTCATGATCATCATGTCTCTACCAGCACAGTGCTAGGATTACAGTTATGCAAAACACACACACACACACACACACACACACACACACGGCTCACAACATGCCAGGTGCATGGAGACTTTATTCTCTTCCTTCAGCAGACAAATATTAAGCTGGCGTGGAGGCAGGAGGGTTACCGGTCCGAAGTTGACCTGGGCTACTCAACACTTTGCATCAACAAAAGAAAAAGAACTAGATCAAATTTTAAAAGGTCCACCTGAGGCAGACAGCAGACTGCTAACGAGAACAAAAGAACTAGTACAGCACCTAGATCCATGAAGCCCTGGCCGGTATCCCCAGCGCAGCTCACGCCAGCTTGCTGTGGCGGTTTGAATGACAAGGTTCCCCACAGGCTCTGACACTGCCTCCTCAGTGCCCAGGCGGTGGCGCTGTCCCAGCAGTTCGGGAAGCATGGCCTCGCCAGAGGCTTCAACACCAGGTGCCATTCCCAGTCAGCTCTCGGCTGTCAGTGTAAGACAGGAGCTCAGCTCTTGGCGCCAGCTGCCACGTCTGCCGCATGATGCCACGCTGTCTTTGCCACAGTGGCCACTAACCCCCTGAAAGATAAGCCCAAATAATCCTTCCCTTCTATAAACCGCCTTGGTCGTGATAGTTTATCACAACAATGGAAATGTAACTGCCTCAGCGTCAGATGGGAGGGTGGTAAAGGCCAGAGGATCAGGAGCTCCTGATCAGTCAGTCATCCTGGCCACACAGCAAGTTCAAGGCCAGCTTGGGGTACATGAGAGAGGAAAAGGGGAAGTAGGAAGGAAAAGACGATAAGGGAAGAAGACAGGGATGGGGAGAGGAAGCAGAAAGACTGGGAACAGAGAGGTCCACCCTGAAAGATACAGGACTGCTTGAGCCTGATCAAGAAAGAAGGGCAAGGTACCCTCAGTACATTAACACACAATACTGAGAACAAAGCTCTAACCCACTGTTCTCCCTACCCTATTCCAGACACGACCAAGCTGAGCCCCTCAGTTTAGATTTTAAGTGTTTTCCCATCAAAAAGGGTGATGAATGTGTTGTTTACTGGGCTGAGCCATTCAACATAAATCAAAACATACAGCGTTAAAAGTATTCCAGGATTAAGCAGTGGTAAGGTAGGCCTTTAGTCCAGTGCTCCGAAGGCAGAGGCAGGAAGGAGGAGCCAGGCTTACAGAGAAACCCTGTCTAAAACAAAACAAAACAAAACAAAACAAATACAAAACCAAATGAAAAGCATTCTCCAACTAAACAAATAAATATTGAGAATATAATGTTTTTAACAAAGCAGACTGGTCAGAGAGGCTATGCTGTCAGCACACACACTGTACGTGAGTGCAGGCGTACCTGGAGGGCACACACTGGGGCACGCTATCTCACTTATTCCTGCCAGGCTAGACCTTATCTCCCCTTCACAGGTACAGGGATGGGTTCAGAAGAAACAGACTAAAACGGGTCAAGCCAGGCAAGCAGCACAAGCCTGAGCGTGAGGCCAACGTTCCCTGCCCACCGAGGCAGGAACATCTGTCCCCTCACCGGAAACCATTTCTGCAACAAGCCTGGAGGGGGGGGGTGTCTCTGTCCTTACTGGACACAGAGACACTCTAAAGCTTTGATTCTATTTCGATGAGAGACTTCAAATCTCAAACTGCCCCCAAAAACACAATCCCAGGGAAGGCCTGGTGGAGTTCTTTCTTCTCAGACAACATGTGTGAAATACAAGCCTCCCCTTTATTCATCCGAGAAGCAAGAGGCCAACCCGGCTCCGGTGTGTCCTGGGACATCAGATGGGAAAGGTCCCACGGCTTGCATTTCTTGCATTTCCTCCAGAACAGTGTTCCTGCCTCCCTCATTCAAACAGGGGGGATTGCTCCGTATTGTCCAAATTCCAAAGTCCCCTCAGACAACCAATACAAGGCACGAGGGAAGCTTAAGCTTTCTCCCGAGACAGAACCTTCACGCTGCTTCTGTGTTCTGCGGCTCCCCCCACACCTGTGACAGAGGTGGGCCCGTGAGCCTTAAGGATGCTGCGGGCGACCTGCAGCCCCGGTTCCAACCCTGAGTTCTGACTTCTAGTCAGAGCTACTCATTACCAACACTATCACAAGCCTTTATTTATCTACTTGTTTGTGAGGAAGGTTGCTGAAACAAGGTCTCTATTGCATAGCACTGGATATCTTGGAACTCACTAGGGTAGACCAGGCTGACCCGAACTCAGAGATCTGCCTGCTTTTTTCTGCCTCCCTAAGGATGGGGTTAAACGTGTGCTCCATTATGCTAGGCTGAAACTGGTAACACTTTACCTTCTAAGTTTAGTGGGTTTCTGGGAAACCAGGCATGCCTGCACTGGATGAGAGAGACTTTAAAAACAGCCTTCATAAAGCGGTGTCATCTCGTATTCTCTCTTTTGGATGATCACCATTCTTTCAGGACACATGATATATAATTACATGTATTATAAACTTCTGTTAAGGTCCTAGACACTGCTATTTAAGATGTCTTTTTTTTTTTTTTTTTTTTTGATGAAAGGAACACAAAGCCTTCGTAAACTGTGAGACGTGCACAGTGTTTTCTGCTGTATTCGCTTTCTGATAGAGAGGCCAGAAGGCTCAGTGGTTAAGAATGCTACCCAGGAAACCGGGGTTTCATTCCTGGCGGCACCTGCACAGCTCCAGGCAATCTGACACCCTCTTTAGACAACTTTGTATCCCTGCACAACATGGTCCTCATATATACACTGAGACACACACACACAAAGTAAATCTAAAAAGATTTATCTGAGGGAAAAAAAAAAAAAAAACCTACCTCCCTGTTTTCCTACTGTGTCCCTGCTTAGCTTCATCAATTTCAATCCCTGTTAGAAAATCCCTGTTGAGGTCCTTGCAAGCTGACCAAAGCAGGTGGCTTTTCTCCAAGCGAAGTGGATCTACCTGTTCCTAGAAGATACCTGTCTGGGCTTACGAGGTCTACTCTTAAAAGCATCTCTTGGGTTGACGATCCAGCTCCTATAGATTAGCATTCACCCAAACAAAATGGATGACAACTGTGAGAACCTGAGGAGAGGCGCTCAAGTCAATCTCCACATGATTTTGTCCTTTTTCTTCATGGAACATTAGACAGGCATCTAGCCATCCAGCATGGACAGTTACTCTAATCTATGTGACTTAGAATATAGCAGCAGCACCGTCAGGGTAGTGAGGGTTGCCCTCTCAAGAGAAAGCACAAGTGTGCAAGTGTGGAGAGCACCGGCCCAAATGTTGACACAGTATTTGGGGACTCAAGAGCAGTTCAGCATATGAGGTCCTGTGTTCAACCACAGCACCAAAAAAAAAAAAAGAAAGAAAAAAGAAAACATTAGAGGATATAACTGGGCAAATGGGCAAAGAAGCAATTCATTTGTACCACATGCATATTTGGGGGAGTGGTCACGAGAACCATGAGCAAAACACTCAAGAACCCAAGAAGTGCAAGCTGGACATAAAGACAATTAGAATTAAGATAACAGAGTTCTCTCCTCCTGCCTCATGGCTAGGGCGAGAAACAAGTCAACAGAAAGGAGCCATTTGCAGGCCCTTGTGGGACTTTGTCTTTATTTATCTATTTATTTACCTATTTATTTATGGTAGCTGGGCATGCCTGTGGAAACATAGGTCAAAGAAGGGGATCTTCTACCATCACTCTTGACTCGTTTTTTGACCGGTTTCCCACAGAACCTGAAGCTGTCTTAGGCTGGTTGAGGAGCAAGCCACCAAATACCCTGAACTGCCTGTCTCCACCCCCAAGTGCTGGGTTATAGGCACAGGCAGTCCCACCACTTTTCCATGGCATCACGGAGGAAGGGATTTGGGGGAAGGATAAGTAGTCATCTCATCCAGGAGACAAGCAGTCCTCCCAAGGCTTTAGCAATCTTCAGGTGAATTACATTGCATTTCATGTGAGGCAAGCTGGCGACAGACAGGAGACAACTGTGCTGTTTTTATCTTTGGAGCAGATCAGAATGTCTCCACCCAAGCCAAAGGTATTCATTCTTTAGATCAGGATGGCTAAAGGAGGGACGGCTGTAGTGTTTTCCTTTCTAGTGATAGCGCAGAAACCAAGGGGGCGACCCTCGGCCCACCAGGAGGGAAGGGCCCACGTCAGCGGCCTGCCAGGCCAAGGATTCCTATCTAGATACCTAACAGTTCCTCTCACTTTCCAAAACCAAGGCCAGTCATTCCTGAGCTTGAACCAACCCTCAATGGAACAGCATGAAAGAGTGCTGAGGCCTCAGCAGAGCTGCCTGACAGCCCTTTCTGCGGATAAGGGTTTCAAAACAGTGCGCTGGGCACTGTGGCAGTCTCTCCATCCTAGTGCTTGGGAAGTTAGAGGCCAGCGGGGACATTAGGACTTGTCCCCTTCACTGCAAACTGAGTTCAGGGTCGGCCTGGGGCACAAATACCCTCTCAGAAGACAGGGAAGGAGCAGGCAAAAAGTCTTCTCCTACCAATCTAGGTTCCAGTCCCTCAGGGTAACATGGTAAAAGAACCTACCCACATGTTTGCTTCTGACTTACACACACACAGCAACACAAAGTCTACACATACACACATAATAAGTAAAATGTAATAAAAAAAATCTTTTAAACTGGAAGTAATAGTGCATGCCTTTGATTCCAGTACTCAGGCAGGCAGCCGCAGGCAGATCGCTGAGTTTAAGGCCAGCCTGGTCTACAAAGCAAGTCCAGGACAGCTAAGGCTATACAGAGAAACCCCCTGTTCTCAAAAAACAGGAAGGAAGGAAGGAAGGAAGGAAGGAAGGAAGGAAGGAAGGAAGG
>NW_026596057.1:3444156-3479055 GCF_907164565.1 Psammomys obesus | reverse complement strand
GGAAGGAAGGAAGGAAGGAAGGAAGGAAGGAAGGAAGGAAGGAAGGATCGATCTTAAGTCACAATGCTCAGGAAGCAGAGACGAGGTCAGAATGATTACATTGAAACCCTGTCTCAAAAAAAAAAAAAGCAACAACAAAACAGTCCAAAAGAAATTAAAATGTATAATATAAAATAAAGCTCTAATATACAAAGACATTTTATTGCTTAAGTATTAAAAAAAATAATGAAACACTTAAAAAAGCAAAATTAAGGACTGGGGAAAGGTGTGACTGCAAATGGATGGGTAGGGATGCTTTTCCAGCAAGCCTAAAGACCCAAGTTCAATCCCTAGAACTGATCCCTAGAACGATGGGTCTCATGTTGATATCACAATAAAAACACAGCACAACTTTGAAAGGCCCACAGTCTTTTAAAAACTGCAAAGAATTGTAAAAAATCCTCTGCCCGGGGTGGGCTGGAGAGATGGATCCATCAAGTAAGAACATACTGTTCGATTCCTGGCACCCACATCGAGCCACACACAACCTGCCTGTAATTCTGGCTCCAGGAGTATCCGATACCTCTGTCCTCTTCGAGCACATACACACACACACACACAAATAGTAAAAATACAAGTTTAAAGAAAACCTGACCTACATACAATAAATAAATAAATGGAAAAGGAAAAAGAAAAAAAAAAAAACTATGCTATGGAAACAAGCATTGTTGATCATGACAGAGTTTCTCTCCACAGCCTTGGCTATCCCAAAACTCACTCTGTAGACAAGGCTGGCCTCAAACTCGAGAGATCCGCCTTCCTCTGCCTCCAGAGTGCTGGGATTAAAGGCATATGCCACCACTGCCTTTAATCACTACCAATCAATCCAGGCCTGGTGACACACTCCAAGCACCCAAGATAGCTTGACCTTAGCTACCCAAAGTTCATAGGCCAGCACATGGCATGCTGCATCCACAGCTGCCCACCCCGACATATACACACACATAATGTTAAGTTAGGAGCTAGGCACTTGCCTAGCATGTATAGGATCTCAGGTACCCAGCTCAAGAACAAACAATCCAAACAACAAAGTGTAAAGTCTAATGAGGAAGCTAAATGATCATTTCCTGCTTCACCCTCCCAGGTTCTGTCTGATTGTTTGTTTGTCTGGGGTGGAGGGGTGGAGTGGGGGGTTGGTTGAGAAAAGCTCCGTCTAGTCGCCCTGGTTGGCCTGAAACTTGACAAGTAGACCATGCTGGCCACCTACTCAGATTTCTGCACCTGCCTCCTGCATGCTGGGGTGAAGAACGCTCCACCAAGAAAATCTTGTCTTTTTCCTTTTTATTTTCATTGTACAGTGACTTGTCCAAGTGGAAACATTTCATTCTTCTTTTCCTTTCACGTTTTTATTTGCTAATGTTTTATGTAGGAATGAAAGAAAACTAAACCATTTACTGCTTGATGGGGTGGTCACAGCTTATTAATTCCAGCACTCAAAAAGGGCTACAGCAGCAGGATACTGATTTCAAGGCCAACCCTGGCTACAGACTCTGACTCAAACCATGAAAAAGCAGACAAAAAAAAAAAAAAAAAAAAAAAATAGCACCAAGTTACCTCTTAATAAGATACTTTGAAAAGCTGCCAGGCACATACCTTTAGTCCCAGCACTGAGGAGACAGAGGCAGAGGCAGGCAGATCTCTGAGAGTTCTAGTTCTAGGGCAGCCAGGACTACCTTGGGAAGACACACTGAACACCAAAAACAAACAACAACAAAAAGCTCCCACTGTTAGGCAGCTTTGAGGCAAGATATTTCTAACCTATTTTAAAATAGTGGAAATTAGGATGCCTCAATGAGTTTTGTATCTACTATTATTATATGGTTCTATTATGGTGGCATCTTGATTTTTAAAAATGGCTGATGCACTGAGGAATTAAAACTGTGCAAGTTCTTCTGCAAAAGCCACTGCATAATTGGGGGTGGAGGCAGGCTTTCAATTTAGTACGGATGTCGTAGCTTTCCTCTAGGAAGGCGAGGTCACACAGCCATTATCCCAGCACTGGGAAGGCTGAATGAAGCAGGGACCTGCAAACTCCAGACCCAGCTGGGCCTGCCTGAGACCTTGTCTTAAAAAGCCAAGGGCCATGGGTTCAATTGGTCAAAACACTTGCTGCAAAGGCCTACACACCACCCGCCCAGGAAGGACCCATGATGGAAAAAGACAATATCCTCTGATTTTCACACTTTTGCCATGGCATACACTCTCTTGCATTCACATACAATTATATATATATATATATATATATATATATATATTTTTTTTTTTTTTTTTTTTAAGGACTTTCTTTCAGCCAGGGATTGTGGCACATACCTTTAAACCCAAAGGCAGGTGGATCTCTTCTGAGTTCTAGACCAGCCTGGTCTATAAAGGGAGTTCCAAGATAGACAGGCTACCCAAAGAAACCCTGTCTGAAATCCCTCGACCCCCCCCCCCAAAAAAAAGGACTTTCTTCTACTTGGGCTTTTGAAGAGCTAATATGGCAGTCATTATATCAATATCCAAAAAGGCTGAATAGATCCGAACACTCCACTCCTAAACTAGTATCACTAAGCCACCAAGAATCATAGTATCAAACATGATTTGGGCTGAGAATGTGGAGTATTTCACAGTATGCACCAGGCCCTGAGCTTCTATCCCCAGCACAACGTAAAACATTTAACAGTGTGTGGCGGCACTTGCCTATAAGGTGAAGGCAGGATTGCAAATTCAAAGTCACCCTCAGCCACGACAGCACCCTCTATCTGCGAGCCTGGGAGAAGGCTCAGCAGGTACCTGTACTGGAAGGCCACAGGATTTAAAATTCAAGCCCCAGATCACAGCTGGTAGAAGGTGAATAAAATAATCTGCTCCGTTTCACCTGCCATTTGTATATTTTTTACAGTGTGTGTGTGTGTGTGTGTGTGTACAATGTATGTGAACACATGTGCTATAGCATATACGTGAAGGCCAGAGGGTGCCTTTTGGGATACCCTCTGGGCTCCAGAGCCCAAACTCAGGTTCTCAAGCTTTACCCACTGAGCCACCCCACCCTGCCAAAGACACATTTCAACTGAAAATGTTTAGGTTCAGCTGGGTGTAGTGGTACATACCTTTTACTCCAGCTAGCTCAGAGAGGCAGAGGCAGGCATGTATCTGTGAGTTCGAGGCCAGTCTGGTCTGTGAAGTCCAGGACAGCCAAGGGTACACAGGGAAACCTCTCTAAAAGCCCCACAACTTTTGTCCTTTCATAATTCCTGTCCTGTTAGTTCATGATTAGATCATCTAACCATCGAGCTGATAAAGATGATGTACAGGGCAAGAAAGTATAGTACACTGTAAGTACCAAGTACACCCTCAAATGTTTTCATCAACTTAAAAAGTCAAGGGCTGGAGAGATGGCCTGGTGATTAAGAGCACTGGGTGCTCTTCCAGAGGACCTGGGTCCATCCCAGCACCCTGTTGGGGGTCTCATGACTGTAACCCCAGTTCCAGGGGCTCCAACACACACACGACACTCATGCAGGCAAAATACCAATGCACATAAAATAAAAATAAGTAAACTGTTAGGGTGGCAGCACACACCTTCAATCCCAATGCTTGGGGGGAAGAAGAGGCAGGTGGATCTCTCTGAGTTCCAGGCCAGCCTGATGTACAGAGTTCCAGCACAACAGAGAAACCCTGTCTCAAAATATATACATACACACGTACATACATACATACATACATACACACATACATACATACATACATACATACATAATAGAGGAACCCCAAAGACAGTTTCAACCTCACCATCACAGAACCAACCAACAAAAAGTCCTACCTCACATTTTCAGTGGAATTCCCAAGCGGGAGCTGTCTGCATCACAGAAGCTAATAAAAGCTCAACTCTGAGGAGAGCTAGTGGGAGTCAGTTCTCTCCTTCCAACCGCATCCGTGCGTGCACAGACTACCAACACACAATAAATAAAACATTTTTCTCTTTTAAAGTTTAAAGCAAGATTCTACAAAATTACATTAAGCCCAAAACCTAAGCAACCCCATATACTAAGATAGTATGAGAGGACCACAGGGGATAAGCATCAGAAAGGGCACTTCAAACACACTCAACCCAAGAATAAAGGACAGCCTCCCCGAGGGAAGGCAAAAGGGAAGAGCTGCTGCTGGGAGCTTGCTGCTTCTTCACTCCACAAAGTAGCGCCCTGAACTAAATGGAAGAATTTTAGGAGGAGCAGGTAGTAGGGAGGACTACCTTGGGCGAGAAAAAGCAAGGCATACCTGGTGAGAGTGACTGTAAAAGAGCCTGGGACCGGCAGTAGGGCATCAGGGGTCAGAGCATCACCCCTCAAGATCAAGACAGCAATTTGGACCAGTAGAAAATACACAGAGCCTGCCCAAAGAAACAGAGCCCAGAGAGCAAAGACACACATGCCCTGGGTTCTGGAAGCACCTCAGGGCCTGGGACAAGCCGTCCAGAAAGAAGGGAAGCAGCTGAGGTTCCAGGAATGGGGCAGCAGAAGCCAGGATGACATGGCCCCACAGCATTCTGAGGGCGGCCAAAAGCAGATGCTGACTCACAGTCAAGCAGAGCTGAGGTATCAGCCCACACCTCAGTTGGGGACTGCTTGTCCTGTATTACTCACAGCCCAGCCTCCCTAAAAATACCTTCGAGGGGTGGTCACTGCTTGCCGAGAAGCTCAAATGAGACAGATTCAGAAAAGTTGGGTCCCAGTGCTACCTCTGTCCTTCAGTTGAAACTGCCACTGTCTCTTCTAGAGAGGGACCTGCCCGAACACCTATAAAGGACTGAAATAACTAGATTCTTTCATGATAAAGCCTCATGATGAGAAAACAGACACTCAGGGGACCTTCTCCGGCGTCCTTCAGGTTAGATTCCACTTACGCATAATAAATAATCCAGGAGAGGCATGATGATGCACGCCTGTGATCCCAGCTCCCAGTGCTCAGGAGACAGAGGCAGGCAGATCTTGAGTTCGAGGGCAGCCTGGTCTAAAGAGTGAGTTCCAGGACAGCCAGAACACAGAGAAACGCTGTCTTGACAAAGCAACCAACCAACAAACAAAAAAACCCTATCTTGCCCCTCTCCGTACACCTCAAATACAACAGCATTTCAGTACTTCTTAAGGAAACTCTGGAGGAAGCAGCAGTCGGAAGCATGGTACAGGGCAGCCTCCAGTAGATGTGATGGAGCCAGAAGAATTCTGACAAAGGAACCGGGTGACAAGTTCCCTTCGGAAAGCAGTATGCAGCTGCACTGAGAGCCGCTGTAGACTGCGCCGTATAAACAACGGCATCAGTGGAGGTTTAATTAGACATGTGTGAAATACACAGGCCGGGACCACATTGGAGGGCCCCAGGGGCAGGAGCAAAAATCAGAAGGAGGGAGCCATATCTACAGTGAGAAACGTAGACAAACACAGGCAGGTGGGCTGGCGGGGCCTTGTTGGTTTTGTTTTTCTGCCTCCCTTCCAATGTTATTCTCCCTATCATCTGAACCTATTGTTTAGGAAGAAATAAGAGTCTGGCTTTCTCATCCAGCACATAGAGTGGCTTCATGTTTTGGGGGTTTAGGAGATGAAACTCAGGACCTTATTTGTACTAAGCAAGAGTTCGATCATGGACTTACATTCCCAGTGATTGATTGATTGATTGATTGATTGATTTTGAGGCAGGATCTCACTATGTAGCCCTGGCTGACCTGGAACTCACTATGTAGACCGGGCTGGCCTCAAACTCTCAGATCCATCTGCATCTGTCTCCCAAGCGGCAGGACTAATAGTGTTCACCACCACAGCGAGCTTATTTGTATGAATGTTTTGTCTGTACATGTGTGCCTGGTGCTTTCAGAGGCCACAAGTTGGTATCAGATCCTCTAGAACTGGAGAGCAAGGAACCAAACCCCTAACAACGATTTGCTTTGTCTGCCTAGGAAAGTTTACATTTTTAAATCATCTTCTCGATAAAATAAGCCTCAAGCGGGCACAGTGGCACACGCCTGTGATCCCAGCACTTGGGGAGGCAGAGGCTGGCGGATCTCCGAGAGTTTGAAGTCTGCCTGGTCTACAGAGTGAGTCCAGAACAAACAAGGGTACAAAGGGAAACCTCATTCTGAAAATAAGTAAATCTCAAAAGGTGTTACAGAGCAGAGTGTCAGTACATTGTGATCCAACCATGCTTGAGGCAGAGGCAGGAAGACCACCCTGGACTATTGAGTTCAGTTCAAGCCTGAACCATACAGCAAGAGCCTGTCTCAAAAAGTTAGAATATAAAATGTGATACACAAGAGCTGTGTAGACAGGATTTTTAGAGACAAGGTTTCTCTGTGTAACACTGGCTGTTCCAGAACTCACTCTGTAGACCAGGCTGGCCTCAAATCAGGCTGGCCTCAAACTTAAACATCTACCTGCCTCTGCCTTCCCAGTGCTGGGAAGAAAGGCGTGCGCCACCATCCCCTGCAGTTTCTTTCTTTCTAACTTCTTTGTTTTTGACAATATTAACAAGCTAAGCTGGATCTCCTTGAGGGTCAGAACCTGGTGAAGTAGGGGCTGGAAGCAACGTGGGTTCGGGTTGATACCCTCCCTTCTGGCTAAAGGAAATTGGAAAAAGGTGTTAAGAAAAATGTCAGCTTACAAGGACCCTCCAAGCCTCCGGGGGCCCACAGTCTGACCAACTGTTTCAAGATTTACGTTTTGGGGTGGCGTAACCAGGAGCCTGCACCTGTCACATCGCTGAGGGAGAGGAGACTGAGTAATAATGTATGCAGATGACGTAGTCAGTGGCAGTGCTGGGACTAGGGAGCCATCCCTGCTCAGTCTCTGCTGCCGGCTTTACCAGCCAGGACATGAATCCACAGCACGTCCTCCCGCTGTCACACGGGACAGGAACTGAATGGACGTACCTGGGAAGGAATACAGGGACTCAGCCATGAAGTGTAGATCCCCACTTTTCTCCCTTTCTGGTCTCTCCTTCTCCAGCCTGGTCTACAAAGCAAGTCCAGAACAGCCAGGCAACACAGAGAAACCTTGTCTCAATAAAACAAAAGAAAGAGAGCTCCAATTCTTTACAGGAAAAACACTAAGGACTAGAATGGTAAAATAATGATATAATTACATCAAACTGACTACAACATGAAATTTTTAGAAGTCCAATGCTCTTTTGATGTTCTGAGACAGCATTTTGTTAAGTTGCCCAGACTGGCCTCATACTCCATCTGTCACCACATGCAGCTAGACTTTTTAAAAAAACTAAATGCACCCAGCCTGGTACGGTGGCCCACACCTTTAATACCAGTCCTAAAGAGGCAGAGACAGGGGGATCTCTTGGAGTGAGGCAAACTTAACCTATCTACATAATGAGTTCCAGGCCAGCCAGGACACTGTCTTAAAATAAACACACAAACACACAGTTCTTTAACAATAACAAGCTGTCTTATGCCCAAAATGTACAATTTGAAAACCGCATAAAGAGACCCTTCTTACGCTGGCTTCCTCCTGGATGAGAAGCAGATCAGCAGACAGCTGGCTACTCCCACAGTGGCTAACTGACCCTCCCATTCCAGCTCTCTAGGTGAACCTTAAAACCCATCCTCAATACCAACTGCGAATTCACTTGTGTCAGCTGAATAAGCAACGCGGAATAAGGATGTTTTCACCTTTTCAGCGTGTCCGTTCTCAGCCTCTATGGTGACTAAATTATTTAGGTGACTGCCAAGGTCATTTTGTCTCTAACTGTTCCACTCATCTTCCCCACTAAGAGGACCAGACTTCGGGCTAAAATGTTACCCCAATTTCACTCCTGGAGTTACCCTGGGAATACAGCCATTAATTAGAAAAGGCCATTCTACAGCAAGAATACAAGAAAGAGAATGGTGTGGCAGAAATTTAAAAAAAAAAAAAAAAAAAAGGCTGATAAGGAGTCCTGTCAGGACTGACATCCTGGTTTTGCTCTGCATTCCTGGACACACAGTGAAGAAAATATTTTTAACCTTAGGATGATAAAAAGGCAAAAAGAAAAAAAAGAAATCCAACTTCAGAGACCTAAAGAGCATTAGATTCCTAGCCGTGGAAGCTAAAGACTAGGTGAACTTCATCAATACTGGAGTTCTACAGCACAAAACGCTGAGTCTGGGTCGCTGGGCTAAAGTACTCCAGACCTGGAGGGAAAAAGCGTAAAATCAAAATGGAGGAGGGGCCAAGGAGAAATGGGCTGGAAGCAAAAACCTCGTGGCGCGTGGCGCGCGTCTCATGGCGCCATCCAACCTTCCTGCTCCACACTCCCCGGCCTCGGGACTCGCCATCCCGCCTCCCCGGCGGCCGCACGCGGCGCCCAGCTCCCCCAGGCACCACCACCACCCCTCGTGGAGCCCGGGCGCCCCCTGAACTTGGAGGCTGTTAAACGGCAGGCGATCAAGCAGCCCCATCTCAAAAGGCAGCGAGGGGGAGTAAAGAAAGAACCGTCTGGGAGGGCTCCACCCTTCTCCACCTGCAAAAAAAGACCAGAGGTTAAGGCAAGATGCCCCCCCTCGCTGCCTGGCAGGGGGGAAAAATACAAAAAACAAAAAAAAAAAAACAAAGAGACTCCCCGGAGAGTCAGGACTCTGTAGCCCCTTCCCTGGGAAAGGAGGAGCGAGCGACCCGGACACCTAAGAGCACGGAGCCAGCACAACTTTCTCACTGAGACCGATCACGTTTTCTCTTCCAGCCATAAAAGACAGCAGCCCCTGCGGTCGTTCCATCCGCGACTGCACCCACCGGGGCTTCGGCTCTCTAGGGGAAAGCCCTGCAACCCCCAAGGTGGGCTCCCGGCAGCCGGCGCGCCGCCACGCGCATCCCCGTCACCCTCGCCACGCTACGGGCTTGGACGAGCGGCCGGGAGCAGGCCGGCCGGAGGAGGAGCGCCCCCGGGGCTCGGAGGGAAGCCCCGAAAGCCCCGTCCCCGTTCCCCGACTTGCAAAACAATAAGCATCCGCCTTCCGCCCCTCCCCCACAGGACCCTGACCATGAGTCGCCGCCGCCGCCGCCGCCGCCGCGGGGATCCGGCGAGGGAGCGCACCATCCCTGCGTGGGGGGAGGAGGGCAGGCGAGGAGAGGGGAGCCGCACCCGGGACCCTCGGACGAACCGGTCCCCTCCCCGCTGGTTCCCCAACGCCGCGCCCCGAGCCTGAGCGCGGCGGCGGCGGCCCGGAGCGAGGACCGCGCGGGCCACGCGGTGGCAGGCTGCAACTGACACGGCCCGCGGGCGCCGGCCACATGCGCCTGCCGCCCGGCGGGCCGGGCGCGCGGACCCTTACCTTGCCGCTGGCCGTGCCCCCGCTCACGCCGATCAGGAAGGGCTCGCCGCCGTTGGGCTGCTGGTGGTTCTGCAGGGTCTGCTCGCTGTCCCCGGCCATGACTCGCGCCGCCCCTCCTCTCGCAGCCTAGGCGAACCGACGCACGCTCCCCGCCCGCGACCGGGCTCGCTCGGCTCCTCGCAGCCGCCTCCCGCTGGTCGCCGCCGAGGTCGAGGCTGGGCCGGCAGCGGCGAGAGCCGGGGCGGGAGGGGGAGGGCAGGGGACAGGGGGGACGGGGAGGGAGGCCGAGATGGCTTTCCCGGAGGTGCCGAGAGCTCTCCTGTGCCCGTGGCGGCCGGCGGGGTTTACATCCCAGGCAGAGGTCAGCGTGATGAGGCTGCTCCAATCCGGGCGGGCGGCGCGCTGCTATTCGCCAGGAGTCTGGCCGCGGCCTCCGCCCCGCCCGGGCCCTGCCGCCGCCCGAGGTCTCTGGGAAAGGTGTGAGCGCCACTCCCCTCCCCACCCTCCCGGTTAACCCTTTCTCGGACGGAGCCCCGGGACAGAAGAGCTAGGTCAGCGTTTTCACGGGCCAGCTTGCGTCCCTCTTTCAAAAGAGAGGAGAGAGCGAGGGGAGGCTGCAGACCGGATCGGAGGCCGGCGGAAATGCCCCGGGTTTGCGACGCGAGACTGGAAAAGGCTGGGAAGGGAGGAGATGGAGCGGAGTTGACGCCTGGCCCCTTGATCAACGCTGTTTTCAGAGACTCCCTTCCGAGCCCCCCTTACAGAGCCAAAAGAGTGTGTCAGCCGCTTGACTTTAGAGATTTTTTTTTTCTGTCTTGGAAACCCTCAAGTGCCATTTTCTTTAGCAGGTCTGTCCTCGTGTGACCTCGGGTGACTCGAGGACGGTTCCCCCTCCCTGGAAAAGCGGTGCCCTTCCACACCACGGCGTGCATATACCCAGTGCTGAGATCCCCGCAGAGCTAGGGCTAATGAAAATAGAAACAAAACAATACCATTTCATTGATGACTAACTGACCTAGTTTAGTAAAGACAGGCAATTTGTCACTTGGTTAGGAAGATGGTACCAGGGACTAAGGAAGAGTCTTCACCTCCGGGGCCAGGTGTCTTCGTATCAAGGTCCATAAGGAAGTCCAAGGGAACACTGCGCCTCAATGTTCCCATCAATCAAAATGGGAATAATGGTGCTCACACCACTAGGATTTGTTTTGGACTTAAATGAATTACCGCAGGTAAAAAAAAGAAAAAAAAAATTTAGAACAATGCCTGAATATCCCTCTAGAGCCTGTATTGGGGCTTGAAAAGGCTCCTAAAGGACTGAATCAGAAAGGGCAAGTTTTGCTGGGCACACCTAAAAGGTAGGGCTAGAATCTTTGCTTTCTGAACTCTGAACCTTTTCAGTGAAAGGATGGGGCCCTAAAAGGGGGTTAAGAGGCTGGAAAGATGACTCGGCAGTTAAGAGAGCTGGCTTCTCGGGAAGAGGTACCCAGGTCCAGTTCCCAGCACTCGCATGGCAGCTGACAAATCCTACTTCAGGGGGTCTGGAGCCCACTTCTCGCCCCTGCCCGCACCAGCGCGCAGACATACATGCAGGCGAAACAACTACATGCATAAAACAATTTTTAAGGTTTTGTGGGGTTTTTTGGAGGGGATTTTGCTTGTTTTGGTTTTTCAAAACTGGGTTTCTCTGTGTAACCCTGGCTGTCCTGGAACTCAGTCTGGCCTCTAACTCGAAGAGATCTCTCTGCCTCTGCCTCCCGAGACTGCAGGGATTAAACGCGTGCACCACCACCCTAAAAGTTTTGAAAAAAAAAAAAATAAAAGAACGTAAGTCTAACACATTTTCTTGTAGATAATAGTTTTGAAAACATTGTTAAAGGGTATCAGGCTGCTCGTAGGGCATGGAGGGCCTTTGGTCATGCTGACTTAAAAAAAAAAAGGAAGAAATTTCCAGTTGTTCAGTGAAAAAACACTAAAGACTTAGCAGGATGGTGATGGCCTTTAATCCCAACACCAGAGAGGTGGAGGCAGGTGGATCTCTTGAGTTCGAGGCCATCTTAGTCTACAGAGTTCCAGGCAGCCAGGGCTACACAGAGAAACACTGTCTTAAGAAGAGGAGGAGGAGGGGGAGGAGGAGAAGAAAAAGGAAGGAAGGAAGAAAGAAAGGAAGGAAGGAAGGAAAAGCGCAAGTGCTCTTGGAGTGTGGCTATTTTGTTCTTTTGAGGCAGGCTGACCCAGTACACCCTGCATAGGTGAAGATGATCTTCCCATCGGCCAGTCTCCTCCTCCCAAATGACTGGATTACGGACATACACCAACCACAATGTCTAGTTTACAATAGTTCTTTTCTCTCCCGAATTGTTTCATGTCACGGTCAGCACCTACCCCTGTTCCCAGGAAGCCAAGATGAGAGCAATCGCCTGTTGTCCATAGGAAGCATCTGGGGGAGCCTGGCTAGACCTCATCACACAGCCCAGGCAGTGTGGAGGGCTGACTTCTCCCAAAAGCCTCTTCTCTGCAAAGGAAATAGAACACTATTTATAGCCCAGTGTGAGGCCTGCTGGAATTTGGAGTTTAATGAGTCCACAGATTAACATGGAGATAGTAGGTAGCTAAGGAGAATCGGAAATGGAAAGGCTACACCATGGACTTTTCCAAAATCCCCACCCCTAGCTTTTTCCATAGTTTAACACAAATTTTCAAATGTACTTGAAATAAGCTTACAATAAACTATGTACATTGGCTGGGTATAGTGGCAAACACCTTTAATCTCAGCACTTGGTAGGCAGAGGCAAGCCCGTCTAGGAGCTGGAGGCCAGCTGGGTCTGGAGTCCACCACTGACACACTAACCCTGCCGTATCGTGCAGGAAGTAGTGTGCCCATCCCTCTACCCATGAAGACTTTTGTCTGAGGACCTATGTGTTTTACTTAGCTTACTCTGAACTGACACACTTCTTGCGGGAAGGGGAATCCCCCCCTTTAATCACTACACCCAGACATCTAGAACAGTGGCTGGCATATCCTAGGGCTTCAGTGACTGTTCCTTGTGTGAAGGAGCCGGCACTCATCTCATCTGCATTCCCTGAGGAGAAAGACAAACAATGCCTTTGATGTATGGTTGTTGAAGGAACAATGAAGAATGGGTTAAAAGGTACCAACAAATACACATTTTTGGGTTTTGGTTGTTTTTTTTTTTTTTTTTTTAAATCATATTGAAAGAAAAAGTGAGGCTGGAGAGATGGCTCATCTGTTAAGACTGTCCACTATTCCAGAGGACTGGAGTTCAAGTCCCAGCCCCAACATGGCAATTCAAAACCGTCTGTAGCTCCAGTGCCAGGGGATCCAACACCGCCACACAGACATATGTGTAAGCAAAACACCAATGCACATAAAATAAATTTGAAATAAAAGAAAACATCCCTGCAATTGTAATTGTGTGGTTACTACTTTTAAGAGAGAGCGAGAGAGCTGTTCCTGGAACTTGCCCCACAGACCAGGCTGGCCTTGAACTCACAGAGATCCTCCTGCCTCTGCCTCCCAAGTGCTAGAATTAGAGAAGTTTGCCAACACACTCAGCTTCTAATTTGACTTTTGAATTTTTTTTTTCCTGGCTGTTAAATTTTCAGTGTAGTTAGTTCCCACCAAAAATTTATTCTGATATTTGATTCCTTATTGAACAGTACAAAATATTCTTTGGAGCCAGGCATGGTTGCATAGGCCCTTTAATCCCAGCACTCAGCATGAGGGAGGCAGAGGCAGGTGGATCTCTGTGAGTTCGGGGACAGCCTGGTCTACAATGAGAGTCCAGGACATTCAGGCATTCAGGGCTATAGAGAAACACTGTCTCAAAAAAAAAAAAAAAATCCTTGGAACCTTTTAAGAGGGATAGGAATATGTCACAGGAGCTCCATGCTCATGGTGGGATTGATGTAGCTCTCCAGGTTCGTTCAGTTATCAGTTGTGTGGTCCTTGGCTCCCTATTGCTTCCTCTCTCACAGAATTCTCTTCTGCAGTATCTGCAAATCACTCGCCACACCCTGTCCATGCTGTGTCATCTTCCATATTGTGATGAAGCGTAAAATTAGTCTCTCAGCAGAAGCCTGTAGATGCTGGGGTTGTGCTTGGAGGCTTTCCTATTTTCCACTGCTGTCTTCAGAATTCACAGCGACTCTCTACAGCTAGTCCTGGTGCTAACTCAGTGCATTCCTTTGCCCCTCGCTCAGTACTACTAATAATAGCATTTGACCTCTGAAAGTGAATTAATATTCTCGAAAATGCTCTGAAAATGCTGAAAGCTTTCTCTATAAAGATAAGGCCTGGTTAGCAGAGGAGGACAACCATCCTCCCCCTCTCACCCCCTCTGTTTTCACTTTCCCTCTTTGCTTTCCCTTCCCTGTTCTTAGGGCTGGCTTGCCTGCACAGAACTTGCCCTCTGTCCAAAGTATTAAGAGTCCAGTCCTCATGGTGACCTCAGCAAGGACCTAAGTGTCTTGCTCTGCACCGAGCAAAGCAAGCTGCCTCTGCTGCTCCCTGGGCTGTACCATCCTCTCTTGAGAGCTGTCACAAATCCCAGAGCCAGGGATGCTCACCTGAGCCTACTCTGCAATTAACACCGCAGTTCTGAAACTAAGTGATTCCAACCAGATCCTCTGCCCCTCCTGCTAAGGAAAATATGTCTTTGGAGTAGCTACAGTGAATAAAATGTGTCTTCTTGTTATCCGTGATTTTTTTTTTTTTTCTTTATACGGATTCAGCCTGCTCAAGTCCTGGCCCAGGTACGGGTTGGGAATGAAGTCAGCATGAGTATGCATCTCCAGTTGTAGCTAAAGAGCAATGAGACGCTGCTCCTTGACAGTCCTTTGTCTGCCTGGCCCCCTCTCCTGGAGCGCCAGCACCCCTCCTTCTGAGAAGCTAACTCAATTGTTCTCCCTGCAGGTGCTTCAAAACAATGACCAATGCTGCATTTGAATATTCATGCCCCACAGAACAATAAATGCGACCACACTTCAACGCCAGCCTGGGCAATTTTTATTTTATTTTATTTTAATTTTTTTGGTCCCCTCTGTTGCCTTCCTAACTTCTTTCCCCCTTTCCTCATTCAGCAGTCGCTTTGAGAAGCCATTCATAACTATTCTGAAAAGATGACCTTCCAGTAGGAAGGCTCTTTCAACCTCTCCACCCGTGACCTTCATGCTGATGCTGATGCTATCTTGCGGGAAAGCGGAGCTCCTAGGGAAGAGAGAGAGAGAGAGAGAGAGAGAGAGAGAGAGAGAGAGAGAGAGAGAGAGAGAGAGAGAAGGAAACCAGCGCAGCGGCAGCCCCGCAGTGGCAGCCCCAGCAGCCGCTGCTGCAGCCATCCTCGGCACTGCGGCTGCAGATGCTAACGCCCGGGCTCCGCCCCAGAAGTTGTGAATCAGGAATCCGATGGTGGCTCGGTCCTGAGCAGGCTTTCCCAACCTCCCCAGAAGATTCTTTTGCCCGCTGATGTTAGCGAAACACTGACCCTGCTTGAGGGTAAAGAGGGGTTAGCTGGAAAACCAAAGTTTACTTGGAGGCGGCATCTCACATACCCCAGGCTGGCCTGATTCATGAACTCCAATCGCAGGGCCCTGCTCCTGTAGTGCTGAGAATCATACCCACGTCACGCTAGGCAAACTGCACTACATCAAGTGAAACACGTTCTCGGCCCTGCTTCTACCTTTGTAATTTTGGGCAAGTTACTTGGAGTCTGTAAACATCAGCGCCGTTAAGCTGACAACAAACTGGCAGAATGGCTGTGAAAACTGTTGCAAATCACTACACATTCATTGGTAAATATTATCTCCTGCCCCTCCTCGTTCTCACAGCCTTCTGGTCTGGATTACAAAGAGTCTATCTGCCATTCAGGGATTAGGTGTTCCAAAAGGAGTATTCCCGAAAGGCTCTTTCTAGTAAAAATCAAGACTTCCTGTCCTTTCATTAAGATCTGCTAAATGTAGGCCCTCTGCACACATGTAACAGTTGTGCAGCCAGCTGGGTCTTTCATGTGGGACCCCTAAAGCTAAGGCTGTCTCTGACTACTTTGCCTGCCTTTGGATAACTGCCCCCAAACTTGGCCAAGTTGTCTAGCCTCAATGGAAGATGCTCCTTGCCTTACTGCAACCTGATATGCCAAGGCTGGTTGCTACCCACGGGAGGCCTCCAATTTTCTGAGGAGAAAGGGAAAAGGGGGCATTGAGAAGAGGTAAGAGAGGGGGATGGGGGGGGGACGCTGCGATCGGTATGTAAAGTAAATGAATAACTTAATGAAAAGATATGCAAAATGTGCACATGGCGCACATCCTTGCGCATATACTAAAAAGGAATGATAGATTTGAAGAGTCGAATGTTTGAACTGATAGTTACATCATGCAATGACTATGTGTGTGTGTTTATATGCCTAGCACTCCATCGTACCCCACTAACCTGCACATCATATGTTGTATGTATTGTATTTGTTTAAAACCATCATTTAGTCGAGACAGGTTCTCACTCTGTGGCTTACAGGGGCTAGAGAGACCCTGTCTCAAAGTAGCAACAACAAAAACAAGAAGGTAATGGTGAGACTAGAGGGATGGCTCAGCAGTTACGAGCTCTCTCGCTGCTCTTGCAGAGGACCTGCCTTCAGCTCCCGGTACCCATTTATCCCCTTACAACCCACTCCAGCTCCAGGGGACCTGGGACCTTTTCTTGGTCTCATGGGACACTGCACTCTTTCATGCACAAAACCTAACACTCAGATACACATATGATTAAATGTTTTAAAAACATTTTTTTTTAATTATCAGAATTGGAACATCTAGAAAGCCATATCTACTTAGGAAAAAAAAAAAAAAAAGAAGGAAAAAAGGGAAGAGATCCTCATAGAAAGATCTTTTTATTTAGTGGAGAGGGGAAGGGCACAGGCGTAATTCAGCATATACAAATACATGTTAGAGTCAGAGGACAACTTTCTGGAGCCAGTTCTCTGGGTCTACTCTGTGGGTCCTGGACAGTGAACTCAAGTCATCAGACTTGGCAAGTGCCCTGAAACCCAATGAGCCATCTCCCTGCCCACAGCCTATTTTTGTGGGCCATTCCTAGTCACTTCTATTGGTCTGCTCCCTCCAAAAGGCAGGTGTCAGGATGAAATTACACATGAACACGATTTTATTAAGGGAATTGTGGGGGATAAGAAATAGGGAAGGAGCCTGGGAAAGCTTTCAGTTTGCAATACAAGCCATATCTTGAGTGAAAGAAAGTGTCTTAGTTTGGATTTTATTGATGTGAAGAGACACCATGACCACGACAACTCTTGTAAAGAAAAACAGTTGGGCCTGGCTTACAGTTTCAGAGGTTTAGTCCATTATCATTATGGTAGAGAGTGTGGCAGCATGCAGGCAGACATGGTGTTGGAGAGGCAGCTGAGAGATATATCCAAAGGTAGCAGAAGGAGACTGTGTGCCACACTGGGCAAACTTGAGTACCTGAGACCTAAAGCCTGCCCCCACAATGACATACTCCCTCCAACAAGGCCACGCCTCCTAATAGTGCCACTCCCTAAGTGCCAAGAATTCAAATACACGGGTTTATGGAGGCCATTCCTATTCAAACCACCTCAGCAAGGTAGAGCAAAAGCTTCTAGACTCCTTGGGAAAACAAAAAGGTTGTAAAAAGCTGCTGGGAGTTCTCAGGCCAAAGCTGCTGACGATAGAAGAGCCAACTGTCTTCTGGAAATGAAGCTCTTTGGTATAGCAGCTCTTTCCCTTCATTGGCTTAAAGTAGACCAAGGAGGCGTGGCCAGGGAGAAAAATGCAACGATCAGTCTCAGAGCCCAGGAGCCGGGCATGTTGGCCATGCATGCTCCTGTTGGCAAGAGGACACTCCAGGCTACCACATACAGAGAATGAAGCCGTAACATCTCAAACTAGAATAGTTGTCTCAGGAGGCACAAGCAGGAAGAACCCTGAGTTCAAAGCCGGCCAGGGCTACATAGCAATATTTTGTCTCAATCTATCAATCAATCAATACACAACCCAAAACAGGTATTAAATTAAGTAGTCAAATACTTCATGTTTTTTTCAAATGCATCAGTATTTTTCTTCCACATATCTCGAGGCTTTCTTTTTGAAGGCAGGGTCTTGCTATATCGTAGAGTGCCTCACATTCATTATTATGAAATGTACCTTTTTTTTTTAACCCTAGTAAGCCTTCTAAGCCTACTTGGTTCTGAGGGGCATAGCTCAGTCAGTAATAGAACATGTCAGCCATTTGCACCCGGAACAGCTTGTCTCATAATAAAGTAGCAACTACAGCTCTCTTGTAATTACTGTTTCCACAGTGTGTCCTTTCCTGACTTTTAGGTTGTTGTTGTTTTTCTCTCTATGTAACCCTAGCTGTCCTGGAACTCACTCTGTAGAGCAGGCTGGCCTGGAACTCAGAGATCGGCCTGCCTCTGCCTCTTGAGTGCTGTTATTAAAGGCATGCACAACCTGACTTAGTTAAACAGACTTGTGTTCATCAATCTAAATTATTTCTCTTATTGACAGCCAATAACAGGGTCTTGCTTGCTGTTTTATCCGAGCTGACAATCTGATAAATCTGCTTGCAGAGTAATTGGTCAGCAGGCCACAATTCTGTTTTTTGCTTATCTGTTAATGTCTTTATTTTGTTTTCAAAAATAGTTTTGCTAGATGAAGAACTTAGTTAAGAAAAACTTAGTTAACAAAAGTTAAGTTTTGTTGTTGTTGGTAGTGGTAGTGTGTGAGTGTGGGTGTGTGTGTTTGTTTTAAAGATTTATGCTTTGTTTTGTTTTGTTTTGTTTTGTTTGAGACAGGGTTTCTCTGTGTAGCCTTGGCTGTCCTTTACTCACGCTGTAGGCCAGGCTGGCCTCAAACTCACAAAGACCTGCCTGCCTCAGCATCCCAGAGTGCAGGGGTTACAGGCGTGCACCACTCCACCCAGCTTGTTTTTAAAACTTTTTATGTGTGTGTGAACACCTGCTCTTCTCTATCTGCACCACTTGAGTATGGACACCCCCAAAGTCAGAGAGGGTGTTGGTGTAATGTCAGGATCACGGGACCCTCACGGACCACCAGGAGACAACGCAATGCAATAGCAAAAGAGCTTTATTATGAGAGCAATCGAACTCAGGACCCAAGTCTCACTGATGCAGCAGTAGAGAAGTGGGACCCCGAGCTCTGAGTGAGCAGGGTTTTTAAAGGGAAAGTCTGTGAGCCGGGGGTTTCCATGACAGCAAGCAGGGGGGGTACATGCCTTGATGTTACAGGATTAGGTAAAAGTTAGAGGGGAAAGGTGACCTTCTCTGTGGCACAATTGCCTAAGGCATATGCCTCTCTGAGACACAATTGCCTAAGACATATGATCACAATGGCTATTCTTTTAAACTATATCTGAAACATTGGGGAGAATTTTCCCACCTGATTCTCAACCGATTCTCATTGATTATTGCCAGGGAGGTTGTCTCTATTTTTTATCAAGTATTTATTCTGTGATATTTCCTGGAGGCTGTTGCTAGGAGAGTTAACTTTGTTCTCTGCCAAGTGTACATTCTGTGATTTCCTGGTACCTGAATTCAGCTCCAGTCAAGATGGCTCTATATTTCAAAATGGACTTATACTCAGGCTAACTATACCCAGGCTAACTTAAACTCTTCATTGGATCCCTGGATCTGGGATTATCCGTAGTTGGGTACTGCCTGATGTGGGTGCTGGGAACTGAAACAAGTCCTCTGCAAGAGCAGCCAGTGCTCTTGACTGCTGAGTCATCACTTCCATTCTTATTTCCACCTGAAAGCACACGTTGTCTCAAACTCAGGAAGGATGACTGGGTTCTTTATTCTCCCTGGGTACTGGGATGACAGACATGCTCCATCACACCGGATTTCTGTGGTGCTGGAGATCCACTCTAAAGCTTCCTGCATGCTAGACAAGAACTCTACCAACTGAGCTACATCCTCAGCATTCTCTCTCTCTTTTGGACAAAGTATCAAACTGTAGCCCAGACTGGCCTCCAAATCACAATCCTTCTATCTCAACCTCCCAAGTGTTAAGATTATTAGTTTGCAACATCATAACCAGTTGGTTGTTACATTTTTTTTTCTTATTTTCCAATAACAGGTCTAGATTTAAAATGCTTAGTCTGTTTCAGCACCTGGCATGGCATGTCATTTTTGGTGTTTTCACTGTTTTGTGTGTGTGTGTGTGTGTGTGTGTGTGACAGTGTTCATGTGAAGGTTAGATGACAACTTTTGGAAGCCATGTCTCTTTCCCCATGTGGGTCAGGTTGGCAGGTTTGGTGGCAGGCACCTTTACCCTGCTGAGATATCCACTAGCCCTCCCACTCTTGTGTTTGCTAGTGTACCTTGTCTGCTCCACCTGTCTTCTTGGCTAAATTGCTGGCTGTTGAGCCTCAGTAGCTTCCTAGGTGTGTAGTCACTAGGAGACGTAGGTAAAGGGTGTACCCACACCTTGAGCCAGTTGGCATCCACCTTCTGCTTACTGATATGTGTATGTGCCCTAGGACTAGGACTTTGAGGCTGGGCTTTCACGGGTCCCTTGGGTCCTCTTCACTCATACATAGTGTCCTACTCAGCCTCAGCCAAGGTATGAGGATATAGATAGATAGATAGATAGATAGATAGATAGATAGATAGATAGATATAGATATATATATATATTTCTGTCTGTACCAAGATCTCCATGTTAACTTTCTCAACATTTTGCACCTTGAACCAAAACCTCCATCTCAAACTGGCACTGGGGCTGTGGGATAGCTCACTGGGTAGAGACACTGGCTATCCAGGCTGATGACCTGAGTTCAGTCCCTCGACTCACCCCACATGGTGGAAGGACAGAACCCGGTATTGCAGGTTGTCCTGTGACCTCCTGTGGCACAGGTCACAGAGGAAACATCCAGGAAGCTTCAAGCCCATAAACCTCTAATATGAGGACAGCAGGAGTTGGCCACTCCCGCTCTCCCAGCCTGGCGCCACAAAGCTGGCTCCCCCACCAAAAGTTTTATCACCCTGACAGTTATCAGGCTTCACTCCTTGTTTGACCTTATAAGGCTCTCCCCCTCCCTCTACAGCCTCTTCCCTGGCCAATGGTACATGGCCACCCAGACCTTGCTCAGAGACCCTGGCCACCTCCCCCGGGGGCATAAATACCCACCCCACCCCCCATAAACCAAACCAGTTCTCTGAAGCTGTTCTTCAGATGTGTTCTTAGCATCACACTCAGAGGCTGTTCCTGGGTGTATTCTTTACCAGCACACTCACCACTGACAGAGAACCTACACTGCCCTCACCCCTACACTGCACTAACTGGTGCCCAGCTAAGCTTCCCTCCTTCCAGTCCAGCCTGAAGTGCAACGGGCCTGGCTATCCCCACGGAGAAGCAGACACGGGGTGGCAATCTCCAAGCCCATGCTGTAGTGCTGCCACACTCACACACACACACACACACACACACACACACACACACACTCACATGCACACATATACATACACACACATATAGAAGGTTTTTTTTTTTAAGTTTTTTTCAAATTAGTTCACCATTCTTGCTAAGGGTGAAAGGCAGAGGCTTTCTTCCCCATGCTTCCTAGACTCTGACTCCTTTAGAAAAACTGGCATCCAATTTGAAATTTGTCAAAGAAAATGAAACTTGAGGCCTGATATTTGCACCAGAGAATCCCACCAAACGTTTAAAGGAGAGTGTGGTGGTGATGTCCCCTGCAGTCTCAGGCATTTGAACGCTTGGTCTGCAGTCAATGGCTCTGTTTGGGGAGGCTTAGGGTGTGACCTTGTTAGAAAAAGTATGTAGGAGGTAGGATTTGAGGTTTAAAAACCTTGCACCACCAGCGGGGTGGTGGTGGCATACACTTAAATCCCAGCACTCTGGAGGCAGAGGCAGGATGGCCAGGGCTGCACACAGAGTAATCCCTGCCTCAAAAAGCAAAACAAAACAAAATGAAACCATGCACCACTTCCAGGGTGTTTTCTCTGCTCCTGCCCAAAGTTGAAGATGTGAGCCCTCAACGTTCTGCTTCGGCCACCATGCTTTCACTCCGCCATCCTAGACTCTGGAACCAGAAGCCCAAATAAACCCTTTCTTCAGTAAGTTGCCTTGGCCATAGTGCTTTATAACCAGCAGTAGAAAGGTGACTAATATAAGGGAGTTAATGCCAAAATCACACCAATTCCGCCAGAGAGAAGAGGAGCTTGCAATACATAGTGAGACTCTCTACCAGCAAAAAGAAAAGGAAGATGAACTGGGCCTGGCAGCATGTCTGTAGTACTAGTCCTAGGAAAAGTGAAGGTAGGAAGATTGTAAGTTCAAGGTTACCTTTGAGTACCCAGTAAATTTGAACCAGCTTGAGCTACATGAGCCCCTATCTCAAAACAACAAAAAGCGGGGAGGAGTGAGATGGCTCAGTTGGTAAAGTGCCTGCCACCCAAACGCAAGGACCTGCCTTGAAAGCTCCCACACCCACAGAAAGGCGGGGTGTGGTCACACATTTCTGCAGCCCTAGCATTCATTGGGCAGAGAGAGGTAGAGTCTGATAGCCAGCCAATCTAGCCAATAGGTGAGCTCTGGGTTCAGTGAGACCCCATCTAAAAAGATGAGTTGATGTCAGGAGAGGTGGCAAACACCTATAATCTCAGCACTCCAGGAGGCAGAGGTAGGTGGATCTCGGTTGAGCTCGAGGCCAGCCTGGTCTACAAACAAACAAACAAACAAGCAAACAAAGGTAAATTGAACCAGGTGGCAAAGGCAGGCAGCTCTCTGTGAATATGAGGTCGGTTTTAAATAGTAAGTTCCAGGGTTACTTACACAACGCAAGGAGTGGAGGAATGAGTCTGAGTGCAGCAAGCACACACCAACTCATTCCTCTCTCTTTCTTTTGTTTTGTTTTGTGTTTTTTTTGTTTGTTTGTTTGTTTGTTTGTTTTTTGAGACAAGGTTTCTCTGGGTAGCCTTGGCTGTCCTGGACTTGCTTTGCAGACCAGGCTGGCCTCGAACTCACAGCAATCTACCTGCCTCTGCCTCCCTCAATGCTGGGATTAAAGGCATGAGCACACCTGGCTCCCCTCCGTTTCTTGACCATGCAATGTAACCAACCATCTCAAACTCCAGCAACGGTGATTTCCCTGGCAACAAAGTATCTGGAACTGTGAGCTGTGATGGTTTAAATAGGAATGGTTTCCATAGAGTCATGTGTTTGAAGGGTTGGCCCATAAGGAGTAGCACTATTTGGTATGGCCTTGTTGGAGGAAGTGTGTCACTGTGGAGGTGGGCTGTGAGGTCTTATAAATAAGCTCAGGCCATGCCCAGGTTGACAGTCTCCTTCTGCTGCCTTCAGCTCTCCCAACACCATGTCTGCCTGGATGCTGCCATGCTTCCTACCATGACAACAATGAACTAACCCTCTGAAAATATGAGCCAGCCCCATTTAAATGTTGTCCTTCATAAGAGTTGACGTGGTCGTGCTGTCTCTTCACAGCAGTAGAAACCCTAACTAAGATAGAGCTAAAAGAAACGCTCTCATTTAAAACGTGAATGGTGATATTAGAAGACCCATGGCATCAACTTCTTGCTTCTACATGCACAGACACTAGTGCACACACAACCATCTCTACCTGTGCATACACATGTATCATACATGCACATACATTCAGTACACACACACACACACACACACACACACACACAAAGGAGGGAAATTTACTGTGTATTCCCAAAAGCAGGAAGGGATTTTGAATTTTTTGACTGAAAAAAAAAAAAAAACATGATTAAAAAAAATGTTAATCCCAACTTAAAGACTGCACAGTGTATGCATAGCTCTAAACATCACAGGTACTCTGTAGGAGAAGTTTTGATGTTCTCAAAAACTCAGTTATGGGCTCGAAAGATGGCTCAGAGGTTAAGAGCACTGGCTGTTCTTTCAGAGGTCCTGAGTTCAATTCCCAGCAACCACAGGGTGGCTCACAACCATCTCTAATGAGATCTGGCACCTTCTGGTGTGCAGGTGTACATGCAGACAGAACATTGTATACATAATAAATAAATAAATCTTTAAAAAACCAAGTTATGTGAACAGGGTTTTGCTTTAATCCCAGGCATGGAATATGAAGCTGATTCAGATGGTCCACAGCAGCAAACTATTTACTTCGTACAGGCTCTGAGATGGGCTCTTTGCCAGCTGCAGATAGTTTAATTCTGAGGACTCTGGAGAGGGAATAAATACCAGAGCCCAGAAAGAGAGAGGGGATGACTCTGAGGAAGAAGAAGGTTGTTAATGCTTCCCCTCTACTGCTCCTGGTTGCTGTTGCCACATTTTGACAAGAAGAACTTGAAAACATCCTGATACTGAGCTGCCATGGGCTACATCCAAGCAGGGGTTCTAGTTTATAACCATGCATGGTCCCTGGTTGGAGAGTCAGTTTCAGACAAGCCCCTGTGCCCAGATATATTTGGTCCTTGTGGAGCTCCTGTTCTCTCCAGGTCTTACTAACTCTCTCTTCTAAGGGGAACAGGGACTGTCTCTGGTATGAACTCTATGGCTGGCTCCTTGACCTCCCCAGCCCCTGTGGGAGGAGCAGCCTACCTAGGTCACAGAGGAGGACATTGCAACCAGTCCTGGTGAGACCTGATAAGCTAGGGTCAGACGGAAGGGGAGGAGGACCTCCCCTATAAGAGGACTTAGAGAGGGGCAAAGAGGAGATGAGGGAGGGAGGGTAGGATTGGGAGGGAATGAGGGAGGCGGCTACAGCTGGGACACAAAGTAAATAAACTATAATTAATATAAAAAATAAAAAAATTACAAAAAAAAGAAAAGAAAACATCCTGAAACAAAGATTGGACTTGCCCCAAGGAACCCAAACCAAACAACCCTAAACAGCAGGAAGTAGCCAAAGAGAACTATGCCCTCTCAACCACCAACATTCTCTCTCTCCTGTCTAGTGTTGGAGGGACTAGGGTGGAGAAGGGAAGTAGAAGCACAAGAAACCAAAATAGAGTTTGAAAGTACGCCAACGATACTCTAAAGATAATGTATATATATAGTACATTTTTTGCCCTGAACTTGCTATATAGCCAAGCCTCGCCTTGAACTCCAATCCTCCCGCCTCCATCTTCCAACGGCTGAGATTGCAGGCCCGTGTGCCACACCCAATTATTAGTACCTGTTGGTAGACTTCCCCCTCAATCTTCCCTACTTTCCCAGGGTGCAGTAACCATCCTACTCTCAACTTCCATGGGATCAGCTTTTCTGGAACCTACGTGTGAAGCCTTACCCAATTGCTACGTCCAACCTGTTTCACTTAATGCTTTCTGGTTTCACCCACATTGCTACAATTTGCGCGTTCATTTGTGTGCATGTTCACGAAAGTGCAGGTGAGCGTGCCCAGGCATGCATACATATGTGGGGGCCAGAGGCCCGCTTTGGGCTTTATTCCTCAGGCACTGTACACTTTTGTTGTTATTGCTGTCATTTTAAAATTTATTACATGAACCACATGACTTGGCGTCTCCCAGCCTTGATCTTCCTCAGAACTCCACTCCCTTGCCTTCTAGCACATGGCCAGTCTTGATGCAATGCTGGCAAGAAGCTTGCCCTGCTGGAACTGCTCCTCCAGAAAACTGCTGATCTGGGGGTTCTTTTTTCCTGTCACTATGCTTCACTAGAACTTCCTGTTGGTTTTTCTTTTCTTTCCTTTCAAATCTCTTCCTCCTCAGGGGACAGCTTGGCCCCCTCCTTGCAGTGCCTCGTGAGGCCCTCGCACTGTCTGTACTGCGAGCTGTGAATGAACGCGACGCAGTTCTTCACCAGGGTCTTGGTGTGGACCAGCTGGCTATTGGACACATGATAGACAACATCAGCGGTCATTGCTTTGTTAGCACAACACGCAGAGCACAACACATCAGTCTCAGGGCATGGTACTTGTTTTGTTTTATGAGACAGGGTTTCTGTGTGTAGCCCTGGCTGTACTGGACTTGCTTTGTAGACCAGGCTGGCCTCAGGCTCACAGAGATGCATCTGCCAATGCCTCCCTGAATGGTGGGGTTACAGGCGTGGGCCTCCGTACCTGGCAACACTGGGATTTCTGATGTTCAGCAACACACTCAGCCAGTTTTGTTGCTTTTATGGACAAACAATATTCCAATGTGTGTGTGTGTGTCAGTGTCACATTTTGTTTTTCCATTCAACAATTGATAGACAAAGATAATGTGTCTGTTTTAGCCACTATGGGCAGCGAACACAATTTTAACAAGCAAATCTAGCAAAATATAAAAACTGATATATCATAACCAAATTTCATTTGTTTTGTAATTTTAGAAATGAGATCAGTTTAATATATGAAATATCTACTTTAAATGATTTATATCTGGATTAAAAAAAAGCCTAGACAGTAAAGAATATACCTTTAAATATAGATAAAAGCTGTGGTGGTGTTGCATGCATTTAATTCCAGCACTTGGAAGCAGGGATAGGCAAATCTCTGAGTAGAGGCCAGCCTGGTCTACAGAGCTGGTTCCAGGACAGCCAGGGCTACACAGAGAAACCCTGTCTTGAAAAGCAAAAAAAAAAAAAAAAACAACAACAACAACAACAAACAAACAACAATAACAACAAAACCCAAAAACCAAACTAAAAGAAAAAGTTGTGTTAAGTATGAATGAACCCTTCCTAGAATGTCCGAAAGCAGTATTTCCCCAATTGCTCCTTGTAATAGTAAGGCTGGGAAGGGAAAAGAGTTCAAGAAAAACTGCATGCAATTGGGCACAGCGGTACATGCCTGCAATACCATCACCGGGGGAGGCAGAGGCAGAGGCAGAGGCAGAGGCAGAGGCAGAGGCAGAGGCAGGCAGCCAGATTTCTGTGGGTTCAAGGCCAGCCTGGTCTACAAATAAGTCCAGGACAACCAGGACTACACAGAGAAACCCTATCTCAAAACAAGCAAACAAACAAACAAACAAACGAAAAAACAGAGAGAGAACCTGCATGCTTTTCCCCCTCTAACATCTTGGAGAGTCATAGTGCACGAGAGCATGGTATTATCACGTAAAACATGATGAGTAACACTCTTGGGAGGATGTTTGCTTATCTTTGCTTAAACCACTGTTATTCCAAAATCAACTAAGCAAACATAGCATGTTTCTCTCTGAAGAAGGAATCTGGACCGTCTTGTCCATTGCACCATCTGTGTACTGCCTTCCCTAGACCAGTGTGCTGGAGCTAGTGGTAAGAGAACCAGCCCAGGCAGGCTGTAGCCTGCCTCAGAGCCTGGGGCCGCCAGAAACCAGCTCTACGCTCACTGGTGCTACTTCATTCGTATTGCTGTCAGTTTTTTCCTCTGCAAAGGGATGGAAATGGCATTTAGCTGTTTAAGCTCCTTTCCAGCTCTGGATTTATAGTATTATAACATGGTGGCCAGGCTCCTCTGCATTCCTACACGTCACAGAGAAGCTGAGCAGTGTATCCTCAGCTCAGCTTCCCATTTACCAGTAACTGATGAGAGTCAAGCACATTCTTAAACATGGCAGCCTAAAGCCTCAACGGTTGAGCCAGCATGGTGGTACACTTGCAATCCCAGCTCTTGGGATAAAGGCTACAGGAAGATAAACAAGTCAAGGTTGGTCTTGGCTACAGAAAGTCCAACCTGGACTATAAGAAGCCGTCTCAAAAAGGGGGTGGTGGTGAGGTGTCCAAGTGGGTAAGGACATTTGCTATCAAGCCTGATGACCTGAGTTTGTTCCCCACAACCCACGTTGTGGAAGGAGAAACTGACTCTTTAAAGTTGTTCTTTTATCTACACACACATTGTACACATATGTAAATGAATGTAACAAAAAATTATGTCTTGAACACATTATCTACTTTGATTTTATGTTTGAGACAGGGTTTCACTGTGAAGCCTTGGCTGTCCTGGAACTCACTTTGCAGACCAAGCTGGCCTTGAACTTCCTCTCTTTGCCTCCTGAGTACCGGGATTAAAGGCATGAGCCACCACTACCCAGCTCATTTATGCATTTTTACATTAAATATTGAGTTCCTACTTAATATACCAGAAAGGTAAATACCGTTCCCATCCTCACTGAGCTTGCAGTTTAGAAAAACAGGCACTGACAACAAAATGCAGCACTGGTCAAGGCCAGGGAATGTGCAGGAGCAGCTACAAGCAGCAGAGCCGTTGCAATCTTTGTTGCTTTTAGAGATTTTTTATTTATGCAATGACAGTTCTGTAAATGTATAAAATGTTTTGCTCCTCTTCAGTGCCCTTTTCTTTCTTTCTTTGTTTCTTTCTTTCTTTTTTTTTGGTTTGTTTTTGGTTTTGGTTTTTTGAGACAGGTTTTTACTGCTGTCCTGGAAGTAGGCCAGGCTGGCCTCAAACTCAAAGAGATCTGTCTGCCTCTGCCTCCCAAGTGTGGGATTAAAGACGTGTGCTTCCACCACCCGGCTCATTGCCCTTTTCTACTCCTGAAGAATATCTTTATCCCCTAAAGCCCCTTACTCTGTTCATGTTTTTTTATAATCCACTGAGTTTCCTCAGTGTGCTGGCTAGTTTTATGTCAACTTGACACAAGCTAGAGTACAGTTATCTGAAAGGAAACCTCAATTAAATGTCTCTATTAAGATCTGGCTGTAATGAAAGCAAGAATGTTCATTCATGAGCCTGGCATAGTGGTGCATGCCTTTAACCCCATAGAACTCACTATGGGGTTCAAGGTCTAGCTGACCTTGAACCCACAGACCTTGAACCCACAGAGATCAATCTGCCTCTGTCTTCTGGGTGCTGAAGTTGAAGGTGTGCGCTAACCACTGCCCGGCTTCTAATTTTTAACTTATTAAAAATCCCACTAGGTTTTTGTTTATTTTTATTTTTTGAAATTGAAGTATAATTACATCATTTCCTACCTTTCCTTTCTTCAACCCTTATGTAACAGCTCCTTGCTGTCTCTCACATTTATGGCCTATGTCTTTGTTTCATATATATATGCATATGTATATTTTTTAAATATATAAATACAACATGCTCAATTTGTATAAAAATAAAAGAGTTGTCTGTGAAGCATTTTCTTAATTAGTGACTGATGTGGTGGGGAATGAGCAGCCCATTGTGGGTGGAACCAGCCCGGGGCTGTTGGTCCAGGGTTCTATAAGAAAGCTATGAGCAAGCCAGTAAATAAGCAGCACCCCTCCATGGCTTCGCATCAGCTCCTGCCTCCAGGTTCCTGCCCTGACGTCCTTCAGTGATGAGCAGGGGTATGAAAGTAAAGGCCAAATAAACCCTTTTCTCCCCAAGTTGCTTTGGTCATGGTGTTTCATTACACCAATCATAACCCCTAAGACACTCAGGGTTGCTTGCATGACTATGGGAGGGGGTTATTTATTGAAGCCTAGGCAAGTTACCAATGGCTACACCATTGAAGAAAACATGTTCCCCTCCTCCACTAACTGCCAGTAGCTCCTCCATGGTGGAACCTCACAAGCATCTCTCTCATCCTTGGTAGAATGTTAATGGAACCATTATGGTCCGGGTCTTGTGTAAGTAACCGTAGCTACTGAGTTCATGAGAACAAAGGCCATGTCATATCCAGAAGATGCTTCACAGCATTCTTCCCCATCCTCCAGTACTTACATTCTTCCAGTTCCCTCTTTCAAGATCTTGCCCATGCCTGGAAGAGAGTATTTAATACAGCATCTTGTGCTGTATCCCAGGACAGTTTCTAACTAGCAGCAACTTTCCTGCCTCATACTCTGAGTTACAAGTATACACCATCATGCCTGGTACTGTTTTCTTTTTTTGGATTGATTGATTTATTTATACAGTATTCTGCCTGCATGTGAGCCAGCAGGCCAGAAGAGGGCACTAGATCTCTTTATAGATGGTTGTGAGCCACTAAGTTGCTGGGAACTGAACTCAGGACCTTTGGAAGAACAGTCAGTGCTCTTAACCTCTAAGCCATCTCTCCAGCCCTGCCTGGTGCTGTTTTCAATTCATAAAATATTTTTTTTGTCTTGGTTACTTAAAACTTGGAAATTTTTAAAACAATTTATACATGTAGCCCTTTTTTATTTCTTTAAGAAAACAAATTAAGTAACAATATTTAGAAATTCTTTGTTTTCCTGCCTAAAACTTAGCACACTTAGGGACTGGAGAGACGATTCCATGGGTGACAGTGCAAGTATGAGTTCAAATCCCCACGTAAAACTACTACATTGGCTTAGCAGGCTTGTAACCCAATGCTGTGGGGAGTGACTGGGGGCTTTGGGGGGGAAGAAAAGGCAGGAGGGGCTTTCTAGTCAGCCAGCCTCGCTGAAAATCTTCCACAATCCAGCTTCAGCGAGAGACCTTGTCTCAAGGGAATAAAGTAGAAAAACATTGAGGGCATTTGGTGTCTTTCTCTGGCCCCTCTATATGTGCACGCATGGGGCGAACACCTATACACCACATATACATTAAATAAATAAATGAACAAACAACAAACAGGCACATTCAAATGTCTCCATGTATGAGAACACCTCAGAACCAAGGGAAATGGTTGTCAAATGGCTTAATCTTTTCAAGGAGCCGGGAGAACTGCCTCTTTTGTTCAGCAGCAGGAAAACAGCTTGCTCTTTTCTCCAATTACTGTTCAGAAACAGCCCTGTAGAGGTGAAATGAGTCAAAGACAATCCAATTAATTCACTGTTCACAGAAACACCTCAACTGTGTTCCACATGAAGGGCCACACAGATCGCTGTGACACGTTGCACGGGGACATAACTGGCTAGCATATACGGTGATTTGTCATGAGGCATATACATGTGTTTAGCAGAGTAAAGCTTCATTGTCATTTTTCTTTTTAAGCGTTATGATAGTTATTTATCACTATGTTTCCCTATCACGCATGTACAATAGAATTGTGGGCAATTTAGAGAGTCTGAGGGTTTGGTTTTTGCTTTTTCAAGGTGCCCAGCCAGAGAGATGGCTCAGCAGTTAAGAGCTCATACTGACCTTACAGAGAACCTGAGTTTGGTTCTCTCAGCCCCCACCCAAATATACACATATGTATACTTAAATTTTTTTTAAGTGTTAGCCATCCTGTAAGGCTCCAGTCAGAGATAAATATTGTTATCTCTTCTGTCCCTCCTGTTTTTGTTGAGACGTTTCTTGTATACGATGGTGGCTGCAAACTCCTCACTTAGCCGAGAATGACCCTGACCTTCTGATCCTCCAGCCTCCCCAACACCTCTCCAGTGCTGAGATTACAGGTATATGCTACCACTCTTGATTTACCTGGTTCTGGGAACTGAACCTAGGACTTGTCCATGGTAGACAAACACTCTACCAATTGAGCGTTATCATTTAATACTTTCTTTTCTTTTTTTCTGAGACAGGGTCTTGCTAGCTATACCAGGCTGGCCTTGAACTAACAGATTCACCTGCCTCAGCCTCCCAAGTGTGGGACTAAGGCTCTTTAAAAAATGGATTCAACATTTTGAAGAACTACTTAGGAGATTAATCAGACCTCTATAACTGATATTTTTGACATTTTGAGTAGCACATGCCCAGGAAAATACTCAGAATGAACAAATGACTAAATAATGCTACCTCTAAAAATATGTTTTAGCAATTACATTTATACATAGTTTTTAAAAGCCTGCTGACTAAGTAATGGATAAATTTCGGTGTATTGCTAGTGCTATTTAAGCTTACAGAGAGTCAAATGACATATATAAGATTATGTGGAAACATGATTGAGAATCAAAAAGATCTTAGTTTACACAAGAAATTATTGCGTGCTGGTAAATTAGATCTCTACACTGGAATGTAACTGCAGGCTAATACTTGATCTCTTTGTTTCTGTAAAACATTAATGTGTACAATAACAATAAAACATTACTTGGTGAAGCAGTTTCTTAAAAAATGGACTCAAGTAACTAATACAAATTTGAGTTAACAATACTCTTACTTTGTCTTTCTCATCATCGACTCTATTAAATTTTATCTTATTAGTTAGTTCGAGGTGGCACACGCCTTTGATTCCAGCACTCAGGAGGCAGAGGCAGGTGGATCTCTGTGTGAGGCCACCCTGGTCTACAGAGCAAGCTCAAGGACAGCCAGGGATACACAGAGAAACCCTGTCTCGAAAAACCAAACAAATATTAATATTGTGTGCATGTATGGTGTGATATGTGTTGGTCCACACATGCGATGGTCCACACATGGAACAACTTTCTCAAGTCACTTTCCTTGCACCAGGGATAGGATGCAGGTCATTGAGCTTACATGGCTGGTGGCTTTTACCTCATGAGCCATCTCACTGGCCTAGCCCTGTTTACTTAGAATGAGTAACTGTTGCCTTATGCAGGATCTAGAATATGACAAGTAAGCTAATGTCAACATTCTCGGGGGAGAAGATGTAGCTCAGGGGTATAACAATTGATTAGCAAGTGTAAGGCCCTAGGTTTAGTTACCAGCACTACATACATGTACACAAATGCTTTTCTGTGTATGACACACACACACACACACACACACACACACACACACACACACACACACAGTCTAGGAGTGTTAGATTTTGATTTTCAAGACTTTCGTTTTTTCCTTTTCTTTGATACAAGGTCTTGCTAAGTTTTCTGGCTGCAGAGGTGACTCAGAGGCTAAGAGGGCAAGTGCCTGTGTAGATGCAGGTGCTGTCCACCTTCGCTTTGAAATGTGGTGGCTTATACATTAGGGTAGGCTGGTTGGCCAGCAAGCGCAAGGCTTCCTTGTTTCTTCCTCCTCCGTGCTGAGATTACAAGCACACACCTCACCTGGCTTTTTGTTTTTTGGGTTTTTTTTTTTTTTAGACAAGGTTTCTCTGTTTAGCCCTGGCTGTCCTGGAACTCACTGTGTAGACCAGGCTGGCCTCGTACTCACAGAGACCCGCCTGCCTCTGCCTCCCAAGTGCTGGGATTATAAGTGTGCCACCACTGTCCAGCTTCTAATTGACTTTTCAACATGGATTCTAGGTATTAAACTAAGGCCCCTGGGGGCTGCAAAAATGGCTCAGCAGTTAAGAGGGCTAGAGATGGCTCAGTGGTTAAGAGCACTGTCTGCTCTTCCAAAGGACCCGGGTTCAATTCCCAGCACCCACATGGCAGCTCACAACTGTCTGTAACACAAATTCCAAGGGATCTGACACCTTCACACTAATGTACATAAAATAAAAAAATTAAATAAATAAAATTAAAAAAAGAGGGCTAGATGCTCTTTCAGAGGATCTGGGTTCATTTCCCAGCACCTATAAGGTGTCTCACAACTGTCTGTAATTCCAGTTCCAGGGGATCCAACACGTTCCTCTGGCCTCTGAGGGCACCAGGCATGTACCAAGATACATATGTAGAGTTCCTCACTTCTAGTTGAGTGCCATAATAGAAAAAAACTTGAGAACTGACTACAAAAACCAAGCTTCAGCTTCTCTCTCACCCTCTTACATGTACAACCTAAGTGGCAGATTACAAATCTTGAGAATTTGAGAAAAACAATGAAAGCTTAGAAAAAATGCATAAATATAAAAAGCTACACATAAAGTTCTGTGACACTCATGTATCTCAGGTTTAACTGTGCCGTCAAGAATCTGATTTCATGTTGGATGGGCCCTAGCGATCTGATGGTCTCAGCCTCCCCAACATTGGTATTGTGTACCACCATGCCTGACATTTACAATGTAGATTCTTTTTATTCCTTGTTGTTATTTGCTTTTGCTTTTCAAGACAGTGTTTCTCTGTGTAGTCTTGGCTGTCTTGGATTTGCTTTGTAGACCAGGTTGGCTGTCTCTGCTTCCCTGAGCATTGAGATGTAGGCCATTGTGCCTGGCTTCCAATGCAGATTCTGAAGACTGAAACCAAAGCCTGTACTTTTGCAAGCATGTTACCGACTGAGCTCACTCTCCAGCAAGTGGGGACCCTGCCTTTGAGAAAGGGTCTCTATGTTTTATCAAAAATGACCATGAACCTCTGACCTTCCTGCCTCCATCTCCCAAGTGCTGGGACTACAGACATGCACATGTGGTTTTTATACACCATTAGTAATCAAGCCCAGAGCCTCGTGGATGCCAGACAAGCACTTGACTAAACCACTTTCCCAGCCCTTCAGTGCTTTCTCCCCCCCTCTTTAAGACATTTGTTTACCTATGTAACCTTGGCTGTCCTGGATTGGCTTTGTTGTCCAGTCTGGCCTGGAACTCAGAGAGCTCAGCCTGCCTCTCCAACTGCTGAAATTAAAGGCGAGTACCACCATGCCCAGCTCAGTCTTATTTCTTTAAATACATACCCTCTTGAAACACTTTGAATGTTTCTGTTATACATCTGCTCCTAACAATTCTCATTTCCAACTCAATGCTTTTTGATCACAGCTTTTCTCGTGTCTTTAAATTTTACCTTTTCTTCTGTGTCCTAAAATTTGATTCTCTCAAGATTTCTACAAACTACCATCCTGCCTCACTAAAGTATAACTTGTTTGTTCAGAAACCATTTCCCATATAGTTTCTGTTCCAGGTCACGTTTCAAAAGTTAAAGATATAGCAATGAAAAGAACCAGTCTGACCTCAAAACAGTACTGATCACCCCAAAGCAAACTAAATACACTTACTTCAGATATACGCAGACTCACATGTTATTTGGGGAAGAACAATACACTAAAATAAACAAACAAAACCAAACAATTTAATTACACTTTAGTATTTTATTTTTCTTTCCTACTTCACAATTCTTTTGTGCTCAGATTTATGAAGGTCTTTATTTAACCCTGCTGGTAAAAATTGGGAGCAGGTGGGATCTTTTCCTTTTACCTTGGTAACTCTTCTCTGCTCTTTGCTGTGAATATAGTTAAGTGTCTAGAAGGGAAAATCTGGGTGGGGACCCCAGTTTCTTCTTCTTCTTCTTCCCAGTTCTCTGTATCTAGTTGCTCTGCACTTGATAAGGAAGGAAGGTTGATTTTGGGGGGACATATACAGGCTCAGTTTGGGTTATCTAAATGAAGTGATAAAATGTCAGTCCAAGGATTACATAGTGGTTTAAAGAACCAGTAACACCATTAGCAACCTTTGGCAAAAACTGAAATTGTTTTACAGAGAAGGTAGAATAAAGTCCTTAAAAAAAAAAAAAATACAAGGTCTTACTCTACACCCAACTGGCTGGCCTGGAACTCACTATGTAACTATGTAGGCTGGCCTCTGCACTGCTGGGGTTGAAGGCTTGTAGGCACTATGCTCTCTAGGTATAGCAAATGCCTTTTCCCCCCTCACAATTCTTTTTCAAATGAGAATACCAAGTGTGTACCACCAAGTGTAGCCTTTCCCGGACTCTTACAGACCAGGTTGTTCTTGACCTCAGAGATCTGCCTGCCTCTGCTTGCCTGAGTGCTGGATTACAGGTGTGTGCCACTTTGCCCAGCTATAACACAGATTCCAAGGGATCTGACACCTTCACACTAATGTACATAAAATAAAAAAATTAAATAAATAAAATTAAAAAAAAAGAGGGCTAGATGCTCTTTCAGAGGATCTGGGTTCATTTCC
>NW_026596057.1:3408359-3444146 GCF_907164565.1 Psammomys obesus | reverse complement strand
TCCAGGGGATCCAACACGTTCCTCTGGCCTCTGAGGGCACCAGGCATTTTTTTGGGGGAGGGGTAGGAAACTAAATAAAGCATTTGTATCTAGGCACTAGCATAACTATTATTCCATTTTATCGTCACTGAATCAAAGTACATTTCTGTGAATAGCTGCCTAAAATTAAATCTCTAGTTCATCAGTGGATCCAGATTTGAAGGAGTCTTTCTGACTTCAGAACTTTTCACTTAATCCCACATAACTCACAGTAACTGTTAAGTTAGGTATTTTTACTCCCATTGAACATTCTTCAAAAGGGTCAGAGAAATTTGATATCAATAACTTATAAAAGAAACCAGTTAAAGAGCAGTTAAGATTGAAGTCATATTGTTTCATATTTGAATATAAACAGAAATAATTCTCTTGAAATATTTCATTTATGATAACTAGTCTGGTACTGTTGAAAACTATTATTAATATCAAAGAATAGTAATACAGAATTAATATTTATCTTCCACAGGAAGTGGTAACACAGCAGAAAGCAAATATAAACTAAAGAGGATTCTCTAGATATCACTAACAATACTAGGTATCATTTAAGAGAGTGAAGAAAGTCAAAGACAAAAGCTTTGCTGCAGTCCTAGAGACGGGGGCAGGACAATGTGCTTTGGGGGATGGTTTTCAGAAAACCTTTTAAATCTAAACACTGTGAAAGCTGTTGGGGAGAATGTTATTTGAAGTAGGATGCTTCCTCAATAATGTGCAGTGTTGTGATCACATCACTGTCCTAATGAGTAGCTGACCAGTTGCTGTTTACATAGTAAACATTTACACAGGAATACTTGAAATGATTTTTATCAGTCATCTCATCGATTAAACATTAAAAAAGTGTGCGTGGGTGTTTTGCTTGCATTTATATACCACCATCTGTATGCCTTTGCCCTCAGCCAGAAGACAGCGTATGATCCCTTGGTTACAGACAATTTTGACAGCAGCTATGTAGGTGCTGGGAACTGAATCCAAATCCTTTGGAAGAACAGCTGGTGCTCTTATCCACAGCTAAGCCATTTCTCCAGTCCTCAGTTCATTTTTTTAATTTAAGTTTATTTGGCTGAGTGTGGTGGTGTATGACTTTAGTCCCAGCACTTGGGAGGCAGAGGCAGGAGGATCTCTGTGAGTTTGAGGACAGCCTGGTCTACAAAGCCAGAGCTGTTTCACAGAGGCACCTGTGTAAGAACCAGGAGAAAAAAGTTTACTTATTATTAGTTTTAGTTTTGTTTTTCAAGACAGGTTTTTGTTTTGTTTTTCTAGCTCTGGCTGTCCTAGAACTCACTGTGGACCAGACTGGCCTTGAACTCAATCTACCTCCCTCCCAACTGCTGGGATTGTGACTACGCATGGCTAATTTTATATAGATGAGTGTATTTGACCACATGAATGTATGTGCATGTGGGTGCTGGGAACTGAACCCAGATCTTCTGCAAGAGCAGGCAGCACTCTTAGAGAGCCTGTGTTTGGCCTCATCTCATCAATTCTAACACTTCCTTTTTCCTAATTTTAAGATGGTGTATGTAACCACAGTATGATATGGTTGAATTAGACTGCTTCCGTGTACAAGCAGTATCATAGTCAACTTGACGAACTCCATCAAGCTGTGTCAAGTACAGCTTTAAACGCTGCACAGTATAGACTCTTCCTCATTCAAGCGTTAACAGTTTTACGCAGCTGCTGTCCTTACTGGTTTACAGAACTGAGGCTAAAAGACTTAAACAGTATCTTCAAAAGTCACTGTCAAATGAGTTAGCAGGGCCAGAACTGAAAATCTGGCAGATTTCAAAGGTCACCCTTTGGTCCTGTCTCAACATTTACCTTGGGTGATGTACAAGGTTGAATAAAAAGATACCCTTGTCTGAACTACTATTCAACTCAAGATTCAGCTCAGGCATGACCTTTCTGAAGTCTTTCTAAGTCCTCCAAGAACAACCAGTCTTGTGTTCTCAACACTTTAAGAATAACTCTATTACAGTTACACACAATTTCCCTGGGGAATTACCTTATTGGCATCTTTCTGACCCTGCAGTGCCCAGTACTGTACCTGACACATTGGAACTCGGTATGTCTGTTACTAAAAAGGGCGGTCGCCAAGTATAAGGGAAGAGAGACTAAAAAAATAGCGGTGCAGAAGACCTATAAATTGTGTCTGGTGGGATTAGAAAGAACCAATGCCAGGAGGTAGAAGTCAAGCTAGGCATGGTGACCACGCACAGTTAAGGAAAGCTGAGGCAGGTGGATCTCTGCGAGTTCCAGGTCAGCCAGCGCTACGCAGTCCAACCCTGCCTCAAAACAAACAAAAACGCACATAAATCAAACGCAGAACAAAACCAGATCAGAGAAAGCAGGCGTTCATGAGGACCATTCACACACCACACCCTTTCAAACACCGTTTCCCACCGTCCCCTCTGCCTTTCACTTTGCCTAGAAAGTTTTCTTTTTCCCGAAACCACTTCTAATCCTCGAATTCAGCGTCTCCATCTGTACCGCTGTAGGAAGAACTCTGGCCACACTTCCGATAAAACCACAGCCGCAGCGTCCGCCGGCATAAAAAAAAAGGCTTATTTTAACCAGGGACCGAACTATCCCACGACTAGGGGCGAGCACCCAAATCAAGGAGTTCGGTACGTGTCAGCCTAACTTTTCGTCCACCAAAGTGGGGCTGAAGGTGAAGTTCAGAGCGCCGGAGCCGGCCGGCGATCACACACGGACACACACCGCGGAGGAGGTATAAGCTCCACCGCGCCACCTTCTCCGGTGGGGACTGTACTTCCAACTCTCGCGAGACTGGGCCTGAGCGCGCGCCTCCAACCCGCGAGACTTACGTGTTGGTCTCTTCCGATTCAAGTAGCCACACGGCAAGAGTGAAACATGCAATTCCGGGTCGGTGCCCCGGAAGCGGAAGTGCGGCCTCCGTGCTGTCAAAGTTGTAGTGTTCCTCAGGGGTCGGTCCCGCGAACTCTGGTCCCGGTTTCTCTGGCTCTTGAGCGCGTCCCCCGCGAAGGGTGGGAGCGCAGGGACGGACGAGCGAGATGAGCACCATGTTTGCAGACACGCTCCTCATCGTTTTCATCTCCGTGTGCACCGCGCTGCTCGCCGAGGGTGAGGGTGGCTGTTTCTTGGACCTTGGATTAGTCTCGGGGTGGAAGGGCACGGGGGTCCCTCGCGCCTGTCGAGGAGAGACCAGGAGCCTCACTTCTTCAGACCTGCCTGGTCCGTGGCAGGAAGTCCTGGGCGCTTCTTCAGTCGAAGCTGGAGAATAGTGTGGAATCCGACTTCCCGACTTTCTTTGGCGTACTTGTGGACACTTAAAAAAAAAAAAAAGTTTTGATCTGACTTTGGAAAAACAAAATTACTGAAAAGTGCAGAGCAAAATGTTGAAGTCCTTTTGTTTTCCGCTAGTAACGATTAAAGGCAGTTTGTTGTGACCATTCCAATAATTTCTCATTAGCATGTTGCTTTTAATGTTTTTAGGCATAACCTGGGTCCTCGTTTACAGGACCGACAAATACAAGAGATTGAAAGCGGAAGTGGAAAAACAAAGTAAAAAATGTGAGTATGGTAACACGTTGGTAGCTTCAACATGTTAAGTTCACAGTAGCCGGTTTGGGAGCACCAGCTGATACCAAGAATACAAAAAGAATTCAGTATACTTGGGTGGGGCTCATCACTGAAATCTCAGCACTCCCTTGTGGGTTGGTTGGAATGTAGACAGAAAATAAGATAACGGGGGAAGGAATTCTAGGTAAATGATAAATCACGTTTGGAACCATGGAGATTTTAATATGTGAGTTGTGTTTGGAGAATGGTATCATCATGTCTAGTGTCAGTGTGAGTGGGACCTTTTAGGTATAAGCCAAGTTTCAGTTGAGTAAGAAAGCTGAAAAATGTTTGAAAAAATGATTAAAATAGGTAAAATTTGTTGCCTTTGGAATAAAGTTAAAATTCAGCAGGGCACAACTGATCTTATAAACAAGGCCTTATGTAGCCCAGGCAGGCCCCAAGTTCATGATGCCTCAGCTCCACAATTATAGGCACAGTTGGTACCCGGCATCTTTTTTATTTTTTTATTTTAAATTTTTTTAAAGCATTTTGGAGACAGTGTTTCTCTGTGTACCTTTGGCTGTCCTGATCTCACTTTGTAGGCCAGCTTGACCTCGAACTCACAGAGATCTGCCTGCCTCTGCCTCTGAGAGTGCTGGGATTACAGGCCAGGCTCCCAGTAATCTTTTTGTTTTGTTGTTTGGGGTGGGCCTTATTTAGCCCTATTTGGCCTTAAACTCACTATGTAGCTGAGGATGACTTTGAGCTGATTCTCCTGACTACCTTCCAAGTGATAGAATTATAGCCATTCACAACCCACAACTACACCTAATTTGGCTTCTTGGACTTTCTACAACTAGCTTTATTCTCATTTCTTTATATCTTTGTAATTTTTAGAGTGTCAATTTTTTGCTTTTTTTCAGAGGGTTTTATTTTTATTTTTTAAGATGTATTATTTATTAAATGTAGTGTACTGTCTGCATGTACACCTGCCCACCAGAAGAGGGCACCAGATCTCATTATAGATGAATTGTGAGCCACCATGTGGTTGCTGGGAATTGAACGCAGGACCTTCAGAAGAACAGTGAGTGCTCGCTCTTAACCACTAAGCCATCTCTTTAGCCCCTAAGAGGGTTTTATGAAGGCCAGGCTAGCTTTGAACTCTGTTTAGCTGAGGTTGACATTGAACTTCTGATCCTGTTTCTACTTACTAAGTTCTAGGTTTACAGTTCCTCTCATGCCCAGTTTCTGGGGTGCTGGGGATTGCCTCAGGGCGTTGTGTAGGATCAGGAAGCCCTCTGCCAGCTGAGCTGCATTCCTCAGCTTTCCTTCTATTTCTTCCCTCTAAATTATCTTACTTGGGGGCTGGAGTATTCTGCAATAAAGGTCATTCCTAGCATACTCAAAGCCTTGAGTTCAGCCTGGTGCTGTGGTGTAAGCCTGTAATTCCAGCACTCAAATGCAGAGGCAGGCAGATCTCTGTGAGTTCTAGGCCAGGCTGGTCTTTAAAGCGAGTCTAGGATAGCTAAGACTACACAGAAAAACCCAGTCTTGAAAAACCAATAAAGGGGGCTAGAGAGATAGCTCAGAGGTTGGGAGCACTGACTGCTCTTCCAGAGGTCCTGAGTTCAATTCCTAGCAAACACATGGTAGCTCACAACCAGCTATAAGATCTGGTGGCCTCTTCTGGCATGCAGGTGTACATGCAGGGAGAACTTTGTATACATAATAAATAAATAATAAATCTTAAAGAAAAAAAAAAGACTCATTTGATTCACATAGCAACCACTGTGGTCAGTTATAAAAATGTTTCTGCCTTATGGGGCAGGAGACTGAGACTCAAAAAGTTAATGATAGACTTACATCACAAGAAAACAAAGAATTGGAGACTAAACTCAGACATTTGTTTTCAAGCCTAGACTTTTAAAATTATAGTTCTCCATTCTTTATTCAATGTTGATACTGGTGCCTCGCCATATTTAAAACCAAAATCATGCATTTTGTTTATCTTCACAAACATGGTCCTCTTCCAGGATTTTCTTACTTTGGTGACTTCATGCTTCTAGCAGGGAAATCCAAAAATCTTAAATTAAACACACACACACACACACACACACACACACACACACACACACACACATGATTTCTGTACTCCTTGCTTCTACTTGCTAGCATGAAAATGCTCCTAGCCCTTGGTTCTTTGTGTTCACTTGTGTATCCTGTGTTCAATGGCTGGTGCATGGTAAACAGTGAGGTTGCTTTGGTTTGGGTTTAGGATTTTGTTTTATTTTCTTAGGTTTTTGGGGGACAGCTCTCACTCTTGCCTTGGCTGACTTAGAACTTGCTCTGTAACCCAGGCTGGCCTTGACCTACAGTGAACCTCCTAGTTTACCCTTTAGTGTAGAGGTTACAGGTATAAGCCACCTTCCCTTTCTTCATGTACTCATTTCTTACCTTGTGCCTGTATTTCATTATCAACACCTATAACTGTCATCCTCTTGGATGGTTTCAGATCTTTTTACATATCCCGGTATCTGCCAGTACCACCTGTTTTCAAGTACCATGTTTCATTGGATCTACTGCAGCACCTTCATGTAGCTAGCCGAAGTTACTCACTCGCCCTTTTTGGAGTACTTGTAGGGTGCCTTTTTAAAAACACAACTCTGGTTATGTTGTCTTCTTAAAACCTCAGTGTCTTTATATGGTTTTTAAGATAAAAATAGGACCTATGAGCTAGGTGTAATGGCACATCTTCGTAATCCAGTGTTCAGGAGACCTAATCACGGTGTCATAGGGTTGAGGCTAACCTGAGCTACATAGCTAAATACCTCTTCAAGAAAGTTATGGGCCAGACTTGGTGGTACATGCCATAAATCCCTGAGGCAAAGGCAGGTATATCTCTTGAGTTCCAGGTATATCTCTAACTCTGGTCTCCATAGCAAAGTGTCAGGCCAGCCAGGTCTACATAGTGAGACCTTGTCTCCAAAAAAAGAAAAAGAAAAACGGGAATAATAGGAAGCCAGGTATGGTGGCATATACTGTTAATCCTTACACTTGGGAGGCAGAGGCAGGCTGGTCTCTAAGTTTGAGGCCAGGCTGGTCCACCTAGTGAATTCAGGACAGCCAAGGATTACATAGTGATGCAAACGTGCCAAAAGAAAGGAAGGAAGGAAAAGAAAATAAAAGATAAGAAGAAAGATAATGACCTTGTCATTCCAGAGATGAGTCAACCATTAAGAATGCTTTCTGTTGTGGGGTGTGGTAGCAGATGCTTTTGATCCCTTCCCAGCGTTCAGGAGGTAGAAGCAGGTGGATCTCCGTGAGTTTGAGGCCAGCCTGGTCTACAAAGTGAGTCCAGGACAGCCAGGATCCACAGAGAAACCCTGTCCCAAAAAGGAAAAAAAAAAGAATGCTTTATGTTCTTGTAATAGAACCCAGGTTTGGTTTCCAGTACCTACATCATGTGGCTCATAAATGCCTATAATTCCAGTTGCAAGGATCTATTGCCCTCTTTTGTCTTGTGTAGGCATTTGTACAAATATGGTACACATACACACAAGCACACACATATACATATAAATAAATATTTTAAAAATGATATGAACAGTAAGGCTCAGGAAAATCTGGTTTTTTCCTTCCCTTCTCTTCTGACTATGTTTGTTTTGTGGGGTTTTTTTGTGGGCTTATTACATAGTTCAGGCTTGCTTCAGAGTTTCGGTCCTCTTTTCTCAGCCTCTGCTAGAGTAACAGTACAAAAATATGCCAACACATCTGGCTTTCCTGCAGCCACACTTTATCTCATTATTCCCCTTTGCTCTTTGCCTGATCTCATAGGTCCTTTCTGAATTCTGGATTGGTCTCGGATTTTCCTACTGTGGGTCCTTAGTACTTGCTATATTTTCTCTTTGTATTTTTTTGTAGTAAATTCTTAGGTTTATTCAGTTGACAGAATCAGATCTTCACAGTTTCTGATTAACCATAGACCTCTCCTTGGAGTGCTTGTCACAGTTTCAATATCTACCCCCAACACACACAGAGTTAGCCCTAGCTAGCTAACTCTGTAGCCCAGGCTGGCCTCAAACTCTGCCTCTGCCTCCTAAGTGCTGGGATTAAAGGTGTGCGCCACCACCACCTGGCCATATTGTGATCTTACCTTCCTGTAGACCATGGTTTTTAGGATTATGTTTCTCTGGTCAACTACACTGTAATGTCAGTGAAGGCACAGTAGTACCTCTAGCCCCTAATACAATCCTAGACACTTGTAGAAATGTTTTTAATAGACTAAAGAACAAAGCATCTGTGTAGTATTGCACTGGTATCCAAATATAAATCTTTTTTCATAAATTTCTTTATGTCATATATATTATATAGTTTAGTATCACATTTATTTGAATGAATGTGCTCTTATTTATTTGTTTATTATTTATTTGTTTTGGTTTTTCGAGACAGGTTTCTCTGTGTACCCTTGCTGTCCTGGGCTCATTTTGTAGACCAGGCTGGCTTCAAACTCATAGCGATCCACTTGCCTCTGTGTCCCAAGTGCTGGGATTACAGGTATGCATCACCACACCTGGCTATAGTCTCATATCTTAACTGTGAAGATTTTAGGCTTCATTACTGTTTTTTTGTTTGTTTGTTTGTTTGTTTGTTTTTTCCCTTTCAGTTTTTCAAGACAGGGTTTCTCTGTGTAACAGAGCCCTGGTTGTCCTGAACTCACTTTGTGTACCACCAGGCTGGCTTCGAATTTACAGAGATTCACCTGCCTCTGCCTCTTTGGAGTGCTTGGATTAAAGGCATGTGTCACTATGCCTGGCAAAATATTTATTTGTATTGATTTTATTTTATCGATTTTTTTCCCCTGAGACAGTTTCTGTGTGTAGACTTTGCTATCCTGGACTCGCTTTGTAGACCAGGCTGACCTCAAACCCACAGAGATCTGCCTGCCTTTGCCTCCCCAAGTGTTGGATTACAGGGATGAGCCACTGTGCTAAGCTTCTACTGTGGATTCTGAAGACTGAATCCAAACCTGTATACTCTCTACCCCATGTGCGCGCGCTCCCTTTGAGATAGGGTCTCCACATTTTATCAGAAAATGACCCTGAACCTCTGATCCTCCTGTCTCCATCTCCCAAGGGCTAGGACTACTGACATTTACCACAAAATGAATGAGCATGGAGTCTGTCTTCTGTAATTTATAACCAAATGGACACCTATCAATGAAGAATGTTTGAAAGAAAAAAAAAACATAGTAAATTCTCTTTTTGAACACATTTGAGAAACTTATTATTTATTGTGTGAGAATAGGGATTAAACTCTATCCCTAGAGCATACTAAGTAAGTTATCTTAATACAGTGCTATATCCCCAGCCCAGGACATTTTCTGATCCCTTGAAATTCTTGTCATGTCGCTCAGCCTAGCCTTGTGATCGTCTGACGTTAGCCTGTGGAGTTCTGAAGACACAGGAGTATACAACAGTGCTTGTCTTAAACACATAAATGTAAATGCATAATTTTTCTGGTACTTTATATTCAGAATTCAGCATGGCTCTAGGCATGGAAACATTTTCAGGTTTATAAAAATGTTTGAACTAGAATTGAACATAAATTAATTTTCTTGTTCTAATCTTAATTCTTATTGTCATTTGGAAAATACTGATACCCATAAAGCAGTCTTTGAAAAAAAATTAAGCCTTTCATATACTAAGTGAATGCTTTGCTCTGAGGCTGTATTCACAGTCCCTAAAGGTAGTTTTTCTTTTCTGCCAGCAGTTGAGGGAGCAGGTCAGTTAACTCAATCATGACCAAAGTCCTTCTGTGTAACTTTCTTGTAATTCATCTATGATAAAGCATTCTCTTCATATATAATTTTTGTGTTTATGTTTACAGTAGAAAAGAAGAAGGAAACGATAACAGAGTCAGCTGGTCGACAACAAAAAAAGAAGATAGGTGAGATAGCAACCTAAGTGAAACTTGTATTTTTAATTAAACAGTCATCACTTTACCCTTCTTCCTCCAGCCCTCCCACAAACTCCCCACACCATGGTCAAGTCAACAGCCTCTTGTCCTTTGGTTATTGTTGGCACATACATATATGACTATGTGTGCACAAGTATATAAATATAGTCTGCTTTATCTGTTTTGTTGTGTGTATATGGTTTCAAGGCTGCCACTTTGTATTGGATAACCAAGGAGAGGGCTCATCACTGAGCAGGGCTGATTCCCCCTCTACCGGCAGTCATTAGGTGCCTACAGTTCTTTATCTAGAGTGGGACCCTGTGACATTTTTTTCCCTTCCATGTTAGCACATATATTGTGCCATTTTTCTGTTCTTGTTTATACAACCATTTCTAGGAGAGACTGTTTCACAGCAGGCTTCTTGGTATTTTGGCCCTTACTGTCTTTTTTTTTTCTCTCTCTCTTTTGTCATGTTCCCTGAGCATGGATGCAGGAGCTGTGACGTGGATGTATTCACTGGGGCTGGGTTCTCCACAGTCTGTTCTCTGCTTTGTGTCCAGTTATGATTTTCCATGGTGATCTCCTTTTGTTGTAAAGAGAAGTTTCTTTAAAGAGGATGGTAGCTACACTTATCTGTGGATCTGAGGATAAGATTTAGAGTGCAGTAAAGAATTACACTGGTGTAGCAAAGTGGCAATAGTAGATTCTTTTTCTTTTTTTCAAGCTTTTTCATTTGTGAGACTCCATGTAGGTACTGGGAATTGAATGTAGTCCTGTGGAAGAGCCAGTGGTCTTAACTGCTGAGCCATCTCTCCAGCCCCAGTAGTCTTTTCTAAAATCTATGACCTCACTAGCTCCAGGAAGTTGGCTAGGTTTCTAAGTATGATTTCCCGCTTGTTTAGTGGGCCTTGAGTCCAATTACACAGCTGTGGATTACCACCAACCTGCAAGTACCACTTACAGTGCTTTCATTTAATTGAAATACTTTGTCACTCTTTAAACATTCTGTTAATACAAAGTAAGCAACAACCTATATATTCACTTCATCTTAAATGATATTGAAACAAAACTGCTTTTGTAATCTCCAATGATAATTTATTCAAGAATTATGCTGTGCTTAATACATTTGTACTAACCAGTTTATTAATTCTTTTCAGAGAGACAAGAAGAGAAACTAAAGAACAACAATAGAGATCTATCTATGGTAAGAATCCAGAGTATAACTTCACTGTGAACCACATAAGCTGTTTTTTTGTTTTTTTTAAACAAAAGTTCTATTTGCATCAAATGTTTTACATTTAACTTCTTAAAATTTATTACCTATCATGGCTATAAATAGGTAATACATTTTAGGTACAATAATTATAGGTACAATAATTGTACCTATAATTTTAGGTACAATAATCATAGGTATTACTGGACTCCATTGAAATAAAATATGTTGCCACATTTAAACTTCATTTTAAAGTTTGCATGAATGATGCATGCCTTTAATCCCAGCACTCAGAAGCAGAAACAGCTGGAATCTCTGAGTTCAAGGTCAGCCAGAACTACAGAAAGACCTTGTCTCAAGAAAACCATCAAATTGGCTCAGAGGTTAAGAGCACTGGCTGCTCTGCCAGAGGTCATGAGTTCAATTCCTAGCAACCACATGGTGGCTCACAACCATCTATAATGAGATCTGGTGCCCTCTTCTGGCGTGCAGGTCTACATACAGACAAAACATTGTATACATAATAAATAAATATTAAAAAAAAAAAAAAAAAAGAAAACCAACAAACAACAACCCCCACCCCCAAAATAAAACCTTATCATTTTAAATTTGTTTATGAAGGCTGATTTGGAGGTTATAATTTGTCTCCTTCAGAAATATCTTGCTTTTTTCCCACACTGAGACATCTAAATTTTTATATGCAATAATAAGTACAATCATTAATGGAGATGAAATAGTAATGCAAATTACATAATCCAGAATAACATGTACAGTTGTTTCCATCACTTCTGATACAGTAGTTACAACGACACTCCATGCCTTGTGTTTTTAAAAGGCTAGTTTTCCTCTTTTAAAAAAACTATTATTGCCAGGTGCAGTGGTGTACACCTGTAATCCCAGCACACAGGGAGGCAGAAGCAGGTGGATCTCTGTGCGATCAAGGCCAGCCTGGTCTACAAAGAGAGTCCAGGACAGCCTAGGCTACACAGAGAAACCCTGTCTCAAAAACCAAACCAAACAACCAAACAAAAAAAAAACCCATTATTATTTATTTTTAAGTGTATAAACATTTTGCCTGCATGCATCTCTATGCATGCCTGATGCCTACAGAAGCCAGAAAAGGGGATTGGATTCCCCAAGAATGGAATTACAGATGGCTGTGAGCCGCCATTTGGGTGCTGGGCATTGAACCCAGGCCCTCTGGAAGGAACAGCCACTGAATCATCTCTCCAGTCCCCCTTTTTACTTTTTTTTTTTTTTTTTTTTAGGAAATATTTTTCTTTCTTTTTTTTAAGATTTATTTTGTATACAGTGTTCTGCCTCTGTGTATACCTGTACACCAGAAGAGGACACCAGCTCTCATTATAGATGGTTGTGAATCACCATGTGGTTGCTGGGAATTGAACTCAAGACCTTTGGAAGAATAGCCAGTGCTCTTAAGCTCTGAGCCATCTCTCCAGCCCCCCTTTTTACTTTTAAACAAAATCAATTACTTTTCTCCCAGTGTTTATGCTGAATCTTGGTTTATGGCATTTGTGTAATTCCAGTATAGGCACATAGCTTTGATAGATAGCTTTGGTGTCAGTCATATTAATGTAAGGAAAGTGGATTTCCTAGCCCATTTACTCTATTTCATTCAGGACTACCTTTTCTAGTTTTGTGTATTTAGCATGGGCTGTCTCAACTTTCCATGAATCTCTTCGCTTACTAAGAGATCTTGGCTATGTTTTTTCTTATTTTTTTTTTTATTTTCTAAAAATTCTTTCTTAGAATATAAATTACAGGTTTTTTTGTTTTGTTTCTCCTGAGATATAGTTCCATTGTATACCTGGCTGGCCCGAAACTTGCTATGTAGACTAGTTGGCCTCAAACTCAGAGAGATCAGCCTGCCTCTCCCTCCTTAGTGTTGACATTAAAGGCATGTGGTATTACATACCTGGCTACAAGGACATTTTTTTTTAAGAAGCCTTTATTTTTACAGATTTACTTATTTATTTATTTATCTATTTATTTATTCATTTATTTATTTATTTAGTATGCAATGTTCTATCTCTATGTACGCCTGCATGCCAGAAGGGGACACCAAACCCCATTTATCTATCTATCTATCTATCTATCTATCTATCTATCTATCTATCTATCTATCCATTTATTTATTTATTTATTTATTTATTTATTTATTTATTTATTTATTTATTTATTTATTTATTCTGTATGCAGTGTTCTATCTCTGTGTATACCTGCATGCCAGAAGGGGACACCAAATCTCATTATAGATGGTTGTGAGCCACCATGTGGTTGATGGGAATCGAACTCTTGACCTCTGGAAGAGGAGCCATTGCTCTCAACTTCTGAGTCATCTCTCCAGCTTAAGAAGATATTTTTAAAACAGAGGTTTTTTTTAGTACAATTTTGTTTGATTTTTCTTTCTTTTTTTATTATTTTTTAAATTTTTTTGGTTTTTTGAGACAGGGTTTCCCAGTAATAGCCTTGGCTATCCTGTGCTCGCTTTGTAGACCAGGCTGGCCTGGAACTCAGAGATCTGCTTGCCTTTTCCTCCATGAGTGCTGATATTAAAGGCATGTGCTACCATGCCCAGCTTTCTTTTTGGTTTTTCAAAACAGGGCTTCTCTGTGTAACAGCCCTGGCTATCCTGGAACTCTCTTAGTGGACCAGGTTGGCCTGGAACTCACAGAGATCCACCTGCTTCTGCCTCCTGAGTGTTGGAACTAACGAACCATGCCTGGCTCTTTAGCACAGTTTTTGACATGTTCACTGTTTGGAAATTGTAAAAGGTAAAAATTGCCACTATACTACTGATGTAGGGATAATGTCTGGAAATTACTCATCTTTATACTTGTTTTTATTTATTTATGTGCTTATGGAATAAGGAATTTAATAAGAATTTAGTTGCAAATAACAGGTTACCTATCTCACAGTGGCTTTCTTTCTGTTGCTTATGAAGTCAAGAGGTTGGTAGCTCTAAGCCAGTATCATAGCTTGCATGCCCTCAAAGAATGTAGGCCATCAGTCAAAATTCACTTGGCTGGTTGATGCTTTTCTTTGAGGCAGTATGTTCTTCATTCCAACCACCCTACCCCTTGAGAAAAACCCTAAGAAGATTCAAGTTTGTCCTTTTAAAAGGTGCTTTTCAGAGCTGGGAATTGTGGTAGTACATGCCTACGATCCCAGCTACACAAGAGACGTGGGCAGAGAGTTAGTCCAAGGATTCAAAGGCAGCTTTGACAACATAGCCAGACTCCACATAATCATAGTAGAACAAATATCCCAGTCTACACTTATTGCTTATGACTGGCTGGACAAAATGAGATGGAAGGTGGGTTAGGTAACAGAGAGCTTTTTGCCAAGGAGAACTTTTGTTTTTGGTTTGTCTGCTTGTTTGTTTTAGAGGCAGAATCTCACTGTGTAGCCCTGGCTGACCTCAAACTGACGGGTCAGCTTGTCTCTGCCTCCCAGTGTACGCCGCCATACCCAGCTTTACGCAAAACTTTTTAAGAAAAAATAAGGGGGCTTCAATTTTGTAGTATGCCATATTTATTTATTATTTATAGTGTGAAATGAACATTTCTTGCTTTTCTTGTAGGTACGAATGAAATCCATGTTTGCGATTGGTTTTTGTTTTACTGCCTTAATGGGAATGTTTAATTCCATGTGAGTAACCTTTTCTATGCTTCTGTCTAACAGATGTTTTTTGTTTGTGTGCATATGAGCAGAAGTTTTTAGTAATATTTTGTCAGAGTTCCAAAGTTACTCTGAGTTTGAGGCCAGCCTAGACTTCGTACCCAAATTCTCCCTCAAAAATAATGGAAGAAAGAAAAAAAATTTCAGATCTATAATAAAGTTACAAGAATATTTGTATTATCTAGATTTACAGTTGTTATTTCACCTAAGTTGTTTTTTTCTTATATACATTATTGTTTTTTCTGTTTATATTATTCATATATTAAAAAACCCTTTTCAGTGTATATCTTTATTGTACATGGACTGTGTCACAGTATACATTGTACATTGACTGTTTCACCCATACTGTCTGTCCTTTGTAAATTGGGTTATACTCACTATGTGAATGTACAGCACTGGCTTCCTAAGGAAACATTTTGAGTCTCTGATGTGCTTTGAGCATATCCTCACCATTATGTATCTTTCATAATCATTTGAGAGTATGTAGGAGGCTTCATGCTTCTGTACCTCAGTGTGGGTTTCCTAAAGACATTTTTTATTATATGTATTTGTGTGTGTGTGTGCTTCATATGTGTGCCTGTTACAGTGCATGTGTGGAGGTCAGAGGACAACTTGCAGGAGTCTGTTCCCGCTTTCCAGCAGATGGGTCCTGGGGTTTGAACTTAGGTCCTCAGGCATGATGGCAAGTGCCTTCACCCTCTGAGCCATCTTGCCACACTATTTTTTTAAATCAAAAAAGTATGTAAATAAGAACTTCATTTAAAAAGATACAATCACATACCATAGCAGTTTTCAACCTGTGGGTTGCAGCCCTTTTGGGGGATCGAACAACCTTTCACAGGGTCGCTGAAGACCTTCAGAAAGCACAAATATTTATATTATGATTCATAACAGTAGAAAAAATACAGTTATGAAGTAGCACTGAAAATAATTTTTTGGGGGGTCACATCAACTATATTAAAGGCTCACAGCATTAGGAAGGTTGAGAACCACTGACATAGTCACGTTTTTTTTTTGTTTTTGAGACCGGGTTTTTCTGTAGCTCTGGCTGTCTTAGAACTCACTCTGTAGACCAGGCTGGACTCGAACTCAGAGATCTGCCTGCCTCTGCCTCCTGAGTGCTGGGATTAAAAGCGTGTAGCACCACCTCCCAGCTCATAATAACTTTTAAACCTACTTAATAGTGAGAATGTTTATTTATCAGATAAAAGAAATTAGTCTTTAAAAATAATTCAGTATGTTTCTCTGTACATAAATCACTTACTGATACACTTCTTCAAACTGAAGGTATTCACATATAAACATTCTGACTCTTAAAATAGAGTCTTAACAACTGTAATCTTGTTGAGTGATGAGGTCAGGTCCTGTTGTTTAAACAAGCATGATGCGACCAGAGCAGTCGTGGCACTGCTTTGACAGAGCTTAGACAAACAGGCAGAGTTCCCTGGAGCCATACCACGTCAACAGAACAGCTCTGACTTTGTTGTTTTTTAACTTCCCCCTCTCTGTTTTTCCCTCACGCTTCCTTTTGTCTGTCCTGTTTCTCCTTCCAAAGTGTACGTACCCTTACTGCCTATGTTTTAGAGTTATCAAAATGTACAGAAAGATAAAAGACTAAAACAAAGGATGTAGTGATGTTATGATAGAAATATGTATGAGATGCACTAGGAAAAGGAGAAGTGGTTATTTTTATCTAGGTAAGGGATTTAGAAAATGTCCAAATAAGAGAATGTAAAATTTCTATCCAAGCACAATAGCACGTGACTTTAATATCCCAGCACTGGGAAGGCAGAGACAGGCAGATCTCTGAGTTTAAGCGCAAACTGGTCTACATAGTGAGTTTCAAAACAAGTCAGCCTGAGCTACATAGTAGATTTTTAGGGTCTGAAAATAATTTCTGGAGCTGGGGTTATAGCTCAGCTGGTAGAGTGCTTGCTTGCTTGGCATACAGAAGTCCTGGGTTCAATCCCTGGCACTGCATGGGCATGGTGGCACATGTCTGCAATTCCGGCCCTTGGGAGGTGGAGGCAGGAGTTTAAGGTCGCTCCAGCTAGAGTCTTCCCAGGCCCTGTTTTTCTTTTTAAAGAAAATCATTTCTTTTACTGAATCCTAATATGCTTCCCTGCACCCCTACTCAAGAGTAGCTTTGCTCTGGATTCGCAAGGTTAAGTGTATTTAAGGAAACAATCTACCTTGCCCCAACTCTTTCCTTTATTAAATTAGGGAAGTTTGTTTAGCTATATTCCTCATAGAATCTAGTCCTCTGGGGGGGGGGGGGTATCGTTACAAGTAAGACTTTGCCAAGGAACTCTAGGGGAAGGGAAGGCAGGAGGATTGTTGGGGCTAAAGCAGAGAGATTGCAAATTTGGAGACATCTTGGGATATATTAAGACCTTGTCTTAAAAAAAAAAAAAAAAAAAAAAAGCTAGCTGGGCAGTGATGGCACACACTTTTAATCCCAGCACTCAGGAGGCAGAGGTAGGTGATTTCTGTGAGTTTGAGGCCAGTCTCAAAAACAAACAAAATTGCTGCTACTGCTGCTTTCTCCCATGGTGTATATGGGTGTGTGACGGGGGGTGGGCGGGGGTGGGGCCTGTGCAGATGTGAAGGGCAGAACCTGATGTCAATGCCTTCCTCAGTCTCTTCCACTTTGTTTTTTGAGACAGGGTTTGGACCCAGGTTTCTCAAGGTGTGGTTTAGGTCCTCCTCAGTGCCTCTGGCACCCTTTCAAGAAGACTGTGCACAATGATCTCAGGGTGTTACTCACTGCCACTCTCATTGCCTCACAGGTGTGTTATGGTGTTTTTCTAGAGCGTCAGGATGTGTGATACTTCAACACCTCAAGACTGAGAATTGTGAACCCAAATAATTTCACCCAAAACACTTAAAAAAAAAAAAAGAAAGAAAACAAAAACAAACCTTTGTCTGATTATGTGTGTTGTGGGGTTACACTCAAGAATGTTGAGTGCTTATTTGGAGGTCAGAGGACAACTTGCAGGAAGTGGTTCTCTGCTTTCACCATGTGTGTTCCAGGATGGAACTTAGGTCATTGTGCTTGACAGCACTTTTAAGCCATCCTGCTGGCACCTAAAAGTCACTTTTCATTAAAATAGGCATGTGAACATGTATCAGATCCCTAGCTGCTTAAGAGGATATATTTTTAAAAATGTATATGGGTGTTTTCCTGGCATATGTGCACCTTGTGCATACCTGGTTCCTGCACAGGTCAGATGACATCTGGAAACAGAGTTACAGACAATTGTAAGCCATGATGTAGGTGATAAGAATTGAGCCCTTATCCTCCAGAAGAGCAGCAAGCGCCATCTCTCCAGCCCCCTCCCTTTATTCTGTTCTGTTTGTTTGTTTTGAGTCAGGGTTTCACTATGTAGCCTTGGTTTACTTAGAACTTGATATGATGTATAGACCAGGTTGCCCTCAAACTCAGAGAGATCCACCTGCCTCCGCATTGAGTGTTGGGATCATTGGTTTCTAATAAAGCATATATCAGTAGCAATATAGACAGTAGACAGTGTAAGTGTTTTGGATGGTCTCTAATTTGAGTGTGCAGGGTCTTCATATCAGAACACAGAGAAGAGCATGATTAGTCTGGGGCCTTCCTCGCAGTACTGCACCTCCAGTCCTGGTTGAAGGGCACTACTTGTGCCCAGATTGTTTTTTCTGAAAATAACTGTTGATTTTCTAAAAATAACAAATCCTTACTTCTATTTTTCCATTTTAGATTTGATGGTAGAGTGGTGGCAAAGCTCCCCTTCACCCCTCTTTCTTACATCCAAGGACTGTCTCATCGAAACCTGCTGGGAGACGATACCACAGACTGCTCTTTCATCTTTCTGTATATTCTCTGTACTATGTCAATTCGACAAGTGAGTATCCACACCCTTTATTTAGTATGTATTGCTTTCCGTTGTGTCATTGATCAATCTAGCTTTACTCTGTAATGCTAGGAACATTTATCTACTGAGTTCTTCATGCAACTGAGAACATTATGCTACTGAGTTCTTTTAGTTGCTCAATTTAGAATTCTAGTATATTGTTTACAACTGTATTAAATGCCTGCAAATCTAGATTACTGACTTCAGGGAGGAGCGGAGTTGTAAAACCAAACATGGCTTCTACACCCCATTCTTGAGCTCAGAGTTGTGGTGCATGTGGACTGTGCCACCAGAGGAACTGTCAAGGTGGAGCATGTTCAAACCCCAGAAATCTCAGACTTGAGATTTAAAATCTTATTCTGAGGCTGGTGGGAGTGGGATGGATTCCTCCCTGTTTCTGTGCCTCCGAGTGCTATTCTGGCGCCCCAAAACCATGTGGTTGTGGGTAGTCAGTCACGTAGCGGGCACCTGGGTGCAAATGGAGCGTCACTAACATGTTAGCCCCAACCACTGGAAGGTATATTTACTCCCAAACCCCTCCCTGCTTCCCAAGGTTTATATAATACTTGTTCACTATGGACTACACACACGCAGGCACACGGGCTGTTGACTAGTAAAGGAGCACAAGCTATTTCAGTGAGAGCCTGTGAGAATGGCTACTTTCACTGAGCTGTAACACCTTTGAAAGAGCTCTCTCTTTCTCTCTTCGAAGCATTCATCCTTGGACCCTCAGACCCTCCTGCCTGGTCAGGCCTGCTCAGCCCATCATCAGAACCTGAGCTCCTGCTAGTTCCTTCTTGTCCCTCGTGGATAAAGGTGAAAATCCTCCACCAATTTAGAAGAGCTATCACCCTAAAATCCTCAGAGAAGGCCTTCTCCGCCAAACCCCATCTGGGCTAGAATCCTTCAGAGCCTGCTTGTTCTAGACTCTGCTCCCTCCTGGCACCGTGTTCAGTGCCATCTGGACATCCTGAGGAACGTGGAACCACACTCAGTTTCCTTTCTCATTGTAGCTTCTGAAATACAATGACTTTGCTTGTTCCAGTATCATTTCTCTATCATGTACTAGTGCCCTTTGTCAGTTCAGGAGTGTTCACTGCTCCTGTGATGGGACCTGGGAGAATAAAGTCTCATGCCGTAGCCAACTTTATTCAGAGCATCAGACAGTGTATATTCTGAGGGCTAAGCAAAATCACAAATGCATTTTTTTTTTAAGATTTATTTATTTATTTACTATGTAGGCAGTATTCTACCTGCAGGCCAGAAGAGGGCACCAGATCATATTATAGATGGTCTTGAGTCACCATGTGGTTGCTATGAATTGAACTCAGGACCTTTAGGAAGAACAGCCAGTGCTCTTAACCTCTGGGCCATCTCTCCAGCCCACAAACATGTTTTTTATAGAGGCATATAAACAAGTAACAATAGCCAGTTGTAGTGAATAATCTGGAGTAAGCCCACTCCTATCTGCTATACCTGGGAGGAGGCGGGAAAACACATTCCAAGAATAATTCTGTGCTTTTTGAAGAAACTGAGGTCATTCTTGGAGTGTTCTCACAAGCACCCAAAACACCCCTCCCATGACTCCATTTTTGGACTGTGTCCTGACACAGATCATCAATAATTTAATAATTTTAGGTTATTTACACTTGAAATAAAGCCCAGACACTAAAGACTTGAGTTTTCTGTCAGTGCCAACAATGGATTCTAGGCCTCATACTATGTTAGGAATTTTTGAAACTGAAAATGAGTACATTCAAAGCTTATGGCTAGGAACTCGAATTCTGGGTAGAAAACCAGCCCTGAGTGGCAGTAGCAGTAGTTAATGCCTGTCCCCATTTTGTGTGCAAAATGTAGTAGGAATTAAAACCAGCTACAGAAACACAGCGGCCACAGGGATTCATTGTACAAGCCAGGATTTTTTTTTTTAACAAAAGGACCATTTGACCTCTGTCCCGGAGAATGAATACCTTAGCACTGTTGTTGACAGAGGAGGCAGTGTGAGTGAAAGCTTGCAGGCCTGCTGGAGGCCTGGTGGGGAAGCAGGGCCTGGGAGTCCATTGTTAGGGAGAGGTAGGAGATGAAGCCTAGCACTGAGGAAGGTCACCTGGATTTGTGCCTCACGCTACGGGATGACCTTATTCATGTTCTCCTGTGAGGTGGCTGAGTGGCTGCTGGCTGTTCTGTCCATGGTCCTTTGTTTTTGAGCCTGTTGAATGAGATTTATTCCTAGCTAGGTTATGGCTCTTTTCAACTTCATTCCATTTTTTGTTTGTAATGAGGCTATTATGAATGAATTTTACTCCCAATTTCTTTCTCAATGCTATTACAGAAAAGTGCATAGAAAGCTATTGATTTTTGTATTCTCATTTTGTATCCTGTTAATTTTATCATTTCTTTGTAAGTACAGAGAGCTAGCCTACTGTGCCAGTAGGGGCACCCTTGCTTATCTCTTCTAAGGGCTCGCCAATGGAGTGTTTAGGGTATTCTTGGCACGTGATCATGTCTTTTGGGAACAGGGATGATGTTACGAATCCCTCTTATTTCTCTTCCCTGTCTGCGCTGGCTGAGATTTCAGCACCACTTTAGAAAAAGCATAGTAAGAGTAAAAGACCTTGTATTGTTCCTGACTCTGAAGGACATGTCTTCAGTTTTCCCTGGTTAGTATGATGGTGGCTGTGGGTTTGTTGTCCATCGCCTTGAATATGTTACAGTTCTTGCAGACCTAGCTTCTTCAGGGATTCAGCGTGTTTTTCTTTGGTTTCTTATTGTGTTTCTTATGGTACAAGTTTGTTGGCGACAAATTTGTAATCTTCATTTAACTGAAAATATCTTTAATTCATCCTCTTTTTGTTGTTGATTTGAGGCAGAGGCTTTAAGTAGCACAAGATAACCCTAAACTTGCTATGTAGCCGAGGGTCCTCTTTACCTTCTGATTAGTGAGATCACAATTGTGAGTTATCTGGCTTATTCTCATTGTTGAAGTAGGTTTGTTTTTTGTTTGTTTTAAGACAGGATCTTTCTATGTAGTCCTGACTATATTGAAGCTTGGTAGATAGACAAAGCTGGCCTCAAACTCATAGACCTCTCCCTGCCTCTGGTTCCCAAGTGCTGGAATACCAGGCTCAAAACTTTTCTTTTTTTTTTTTTTCAAAACAAGGTTTCTCTGTGAAGCCTGGTTGTCCTGGAACTCACACTGTAGACCAAGCTGGACTCAAACTCACAGAGATCCATCTTTCTCTGCCTCCCGAGTGCTGGGATTAAGGGTGTGTACCACCATTGCCTGGCTTACAAAACTTTTTAATATATATTTTTAATTTTTAACTTGAGACAGGGTCTTATTATGTAGCTTAAGCTGGCCTAGAATTTGCTATATAGACCAGGCTGAGATTCATAGACATCTACTTGCTTCTGCATCCTGAGTGCTGGAACTAAAGGGGTGCCATCTTAATATGTTTTATTTCTTGAGACTTTTATGTATGTATACAAATGTGTTTTGTATATCTAGCCCCTGCGCCTTCCTTCAGCTTCTCCAGACCTACCTCTGACATGTCTGTTTCTGACTTCTTCCTCCCTTTCTTCCTTCCTTAATAACCTAATCTTATTAGGCCCAATCAGTGTTACCTGGATGCAAATGGGCATGAGGCTGCCCACTGGAGAGAGCGTGGGCAACCTGTCACTCAATACCCTTCCAAAAAAAAAGTGACTCTCCCTTCCCTGGCAGCCATCAGTTACCAATAGCTCCTCAGCTAAGGGTAGAGCCTGGTAAGCCCCTCTCCAATCATCCATGCTGGAATTTTGACCCTCTTGTGTAGGTAACCACAACTGCCCTAAGTTCATGACTGCAGTGGCCCTGTCACATCCAGAAGACAGTAGTTTCCAGCGCATCTTCCAAGATGTTCCCTGAAGCTTGGGGCCAGGGTGCTGACCACTTACAGTCACTTGCTCTCGGCCCTTTGACTAGTTATGGCTCTCTGTAACCGCAGCTCACCAGCCAAGGTTGAGAGCAGCACAACGTAATGGATGACCTGTTGGCCCTGCTGTGTTGAGTCGAAAGGTGAAGTTCTCACAGTAGCATGAAGCTCTTAATCCACTCACTCAGTGTTTTGTTTCTCCAAAAGTTTTTACTTTGCTTTCTATTTTCTCCTTTATTGCAGTAAACCTGCCATTTAAAAAGCCATCAGAGTTTTTAAACTGGTTTTTATTCTGGAAAATGACAAGGACTCATAATTGACCCCTGTCTGTGCAGAGTAACTAAGCAAAGATCACTTGTATGTTTTGTCTAGACTTTCATTGCAGTGTTTGTTGGCTGCACAAATGTGGTATCATCATGTGTTCTCTAATGTCTAATTTCAAATTGTTCTTTGTTCTCAGAATCCTTATCCTAGTGCTAAATACATTGTAGGTACCCAGGAAATACTTGTCAGTTTTTTTGTTGTTTTTAATTTTATTTTTTGAGACAATCTTATGTGTCTCAAGCTGGCCTTAAAACTCCTGATCCTCCTGTCTCTACTTTCCAATTGCTGGGATTACAGACATATGCCATTATGCTTGGTTTTTAATGCTCAAATTTTAAAAATTGGAAATTAGTAGCATATTGTTTGGTTTTCTCACTGTTTTATACAATGTTTTTATTTTTACATATATGTATATTTATTTTTATTATAAAAGTAATACAAACTCAGATATTTCTTCCTCTAGCCTGAACTGTTAATGATTGGTCTTTCTAACTCATTTTAAAATTTCTTATTAAAGTATGAGATATCATATTATATATATATATATATATATTTAAATATTTTTATGATAAATACTATGTTAGGGCGTTCTTCAAGTTGTATTTTGTTATTTTGTTACAATCTGACAAGGGATTAAAGGAGTATGTACTTCCAGAGAAGCCTAGATCTGGGCATTCTCCCAGTGTCTTCAAGCCCAACAGAGAATGGAGTATTGAAGGATAGATAGTTCAGGGGCATAAAACTGTGTACACTGAATGCCATTTGTTTTAAGACCAGAACTCTAACAGAAAGGTGAAGAGAAGCTACTAGACTAAGAATCAGATCATATGAGTTTAAATTATAGCTTTTTTGAGATGGTCTTTAAATGGCTCAGGCTGGCTTTGAACTCTTTCTCCTTCTGCCTCCACCTCCTGAACACTGGAGTTACAGATGTGTGCCTGCTTCTAATTTAGCTTTGTAATTTTGGAGAATTCATTATTTCTTTCCAAAGTTTAGCTTTTCAAATCCCTAATGAAGGAATCCAGAAGAGTAATGAGATAACCCTTAAGGTTTTTCTTTGAAAATGCCGGGTAAACTTTTTAACAGTTGTCCTTTACATAACCTTTGCTTACTCATCAGCCCTCTCCATCCTTGTTGAAGCGTATGCCAATTGATTTTCTAGTCAGTTGTCTGTTCATGAGTACTCTTTAGTACACCCACGCCTGTCTGCTCCAAAAGTCGATTGTTTTCCAAAGCCTGTTTATACTGGTTTTACTTGTTATTATAGTTATGTAATTAAATTAAATGTTATATTATCCAAAGAAATAAGAGCATAAAAATTGTTTTTACAGTCACTAATACAGTATTTAAAGAAAAAAAAACTATATTGGGTGTGCTGCAGAGATGGTGCAAGGTTAAGAGCACTGGCTGCTCTTCCAGGGGGCCTGCGTTCAATTGCCAGCACCCACCTGGCAGCTCACAGCTGTCTGCAACTCCGGTTCCAGATGAGCTGACACCCTCACACGCATACATAAACACAAACAAAACACCTATGCACATGAAATAAAAATAAATTATTTTTTAAAACTATATTGTTGTATTAGATATAATTAGATATAATTAAGATAAAGAAAAGGTTGGGAAGATTTAAAAAATCTTTAGGCAAATGTTCTTCCTCTGAGCTGTGTCCTAGTTCCTCTGTCACCATTTGCAATAAATACTAAAGGCTTTCCACTGTTGTATTTTACAGGCTTTTTGTTATAAATAAAAGATTACAGTGCTGGTAGCACACACCCTTAATCCAAGCATTAGGGAAGCAGAGGCCGGAGGATCTCTGTGAATTCAAGGACAGCCAGGGCTACACAGAGAAACCCTGTCTCAAAAAAAAAAAAAAAAAAAAAAAAAGAGAAAGAGAAAGGAAGAAAAAAAAGATTACATAGAGGTTTGGGGTACAGCTCAGTGGTAGAGTGAATGCCAGCCTTGAATAAGGCCACAGGTTCTATTCTTGACACTTTAATAAGAATAAATCTCTCTCTCTCTCTCTCTCTCTCTCTCTCTCTGTGTCTGTGTGTGTGTGTGTGTATGAGAGAGACAGAGAGAAAATCAGCTTATTTGGATTAGCAGACTCAGGTCCTGTCAAGTATGTACAGCTTACTGTTGTGATCTCCATTATATTAAAAATGACATAATCACCCTATTGCAGGTAATTGCACTTTGCTGAAATGTATGTAAAGCGCTTTTTTGACAGCTTATGTTACAAATCAGTTCTTACTATGCTTTCTTTACAGAACATCCAGAAGATTCTTGGCCTTGCCCCTTCACGAGCTGCCACCAAGCAGGCTGGTGGATTTCTTGGTCCCCCGCCCCCATCTGGGAAGTTTTCTTGAAGGAAAGCAGAATTCTTTATTTCCTGATCATATTTTGCAGACCTTCACATCAGACCGGCAAGGCATCTGGCCACATTCTAGCTTTGGGTTATTTCTCAGCTGTGGATATGAACAAAATGAGATGAGAATGGCACTTAGCTATTGGGATAGTGCTTTTGGTCACGGATGACGTCTTTAATAAGTGGACTCATTGGTTAGATTTGGGTGATTTTTATGTAACCACAAATATCTTTCTTCTTTCACTCAAGTATTTTAATGGACTGAACAAGCCTGTGTATGTGCCATGTACTATAGAAGCAGATTGTCCATGAACATTAGGAAACTAGGAGACAAAAAAAAGTAGTTTGTGTAACAACTTAGTTGGAATTATTTGTTGTGTTTTTAAAGCCAAATATGTCGCTTATGGTTGACAATGAGCCAAATTTTCAGCTGTTTCATTTAGAGAGATGTTTGATCTTTTGCACATTTAAAAAAATATTTTCTGTAATATGAACATAAGGGTAAGCATTGGCCCAAAAGAGCTAAAATAAAATTTTGTCATGTGTTCTTTTATCAACCTTGTCTATGTTCAGAATTGTCCTTGTGTACCAGTGTGACTGTTCTAGTTTGCTTCCTGGTGCTTCTGTGACCAGAAGCAACTTACAGAAGGAAAGGGTTTCTTTCAGCTTCTGCTTCCTGGTCCCAGTTCATAATTGAGGGAAGTAAAAGTTAGAACTCAAGCAAGAACCAAAGCAGAAGTGCCAGCGAATGGCTCACTCTCTGGCTTGCTCTCAGCTAACTTTTACACAGGCCAGGGCCACCCACCTAGAAGAGACTTAACCCACTGTAGAGGGTTGGCCTGGGCCCTCCTACCTCTGCTTAGACAGTCTCTCAGATTTGGCTGCAGGCCAATTCTTAATTGAAGGTCCCTTTTGCCAGGTGCCTCTAGGTTATGTAAAGCTGACAATAAAAACTTCCCAGCACGAATGTCATAGGAAAGGCATAATGCTTTGATTAGGTGAGTCCTGCGCATCTAGTACATTCCAGCTTGACTTGACGGCAGTAAGCCTGTGGATGAGGACTGTTTCTCTTTGCTAGCACTTGGAGTTTGGGCTCAGGGCACCAGTGATGCTCGCGGAGACTGAGCTACTGTTTCTAGACCCTTCTGTGAACATCTTATTTGCTGTTATTTTATAGTAAAATACATCATGAACTCACGCTGTCTGAGCTGCAGAACCTTTACTTCTCTGGTTTGTATTTCCTTTATCAAACCATGGTTGTTTAGAATTACAGTTTTTAACGAGAGACCGATGGAAGTGGAGCACCACACAACTGTCCACTGGCATCCTCTCCCAGACATACCCAGAAGTCTCAACAGTAATGCAAGCAGTAGCAGGCATATAACCAAAGCTTCTAGAACATACTAATTTTGGTAGGGAACGGTGAAGATTGTTTGAGGTCCATCCCAGTGGGGACTTATAGTCGAATAACTGAGATTTCAAGTAATACTTCTTTTTCTTTTCCTTTTCACAGACTTTTAAAAAGTGACTTATTAAGTAGTGTGGGAATCACATGGGGGCCCTTCTTCATTGCAGATGAGCCCTGCATCGCTGAGCTGCAGAGGTTGTGTTGTAGTTTCACATTACAACTGGATAGCGCTTTAATGGGGTTCTTGGCTACCAGCAAAAGTAGAAGATGGAGGTAGTCACACTTGTTTGCAGAGTGTAACTGTTCATAAGTCTCTTCATGTGAGAAAGATGGGCAGGGGCAGAAGGCAACCCGAAACAGTTCTAACTGTAAACCAGTGGTGTCATCAAGAACACCCCTGCAGTGATACTTCTGGGGAGCAGATGAAGTCCTGGATGAGTGTGTGTTGTCCGTGAGCACAGCCGTGTCCAGAACCCCAGTGTCTCGGAGCCAGGGGAATGGCAAGACCTTGCCTGCTGAGTATGGACAGTGGCTGTGTTCAGAAAGTATCAACCAGAGCTTTCTTGTCTCCGATGACCGCGGCCTGAGGATGTTGCCCTATAGAGACGCCCTACAGATACTAGCTAGAGAGTAGCTAACCTGCCTCTTAATAAACTTGAGTTTTCAGGTGACTGGTGTGTCTCCATCAGAGTGCGTGGCCCACCTGTTCCCAAATTGTGTGTGTGTGTGTGTGTGTGTGTGTGTGTCATTGACTGTTCAGGTCAATCCCAAAAGCCACTGCAACATTTGATTTTCCAGTATTTGATGGCCAGCAGACTCGGTACAGAAACCACTATGGGGGGATGTCACCAACACTTGCTCATTCAGGTCCTCGTCACCATCGCTTCATTTCTCTGCATTACTCTCTCAGCTAGTTTTGTGTACTCTGGTCTCAACCTCGTATTCCATTATGCATTCTGCTTCAGCAATGGTTTTTCTGTAATCTGTAGCTGATTGTTTTACTCCTTTGAAAACAGTCACCCTATGGCTCCTAGGAGCCTTTAAGTCAATTTAAACTGTTGAGCCCACATTATTACCATAAGCTAGATCTCAGGCCTCCCTCCCATACCTCTGTCCCCCATGTCCTGAATCCTAGGCTTCAGTTATGCACACTGACTAAATAAATTCTATATTTTTTCTTGTAGTTTTTGTTGTTGTTTTGTTTGGGGGCTTTGCTGCCTCTGTCTTCTCTGCCTGGTATGTTCTTATGTTTGATTTTCTCCTATCGCTCTACAGATCACCATCATCTTGTACAAGGTTTCTTTGACCTTGACATGGTTGGGTTGGACTTCCCTCTATATATTTCTGTTTAAGCTTCTCATGTAAATCACTTGTTAAACAATTAACAGTCTAAGCTTCAGTCTCCTGATCTGGAAAATGGGTTAGTAAGTTTGTGAGAGCTCTTGACAGTCTCCGTGTATCTAGGTCTTGGAAGAGAGCCTGCCTGACTCCTGCCCTGAGTGTTCCCCATGCTCATGCCCTTTGGCTCCTACAGTGGGTTGCGTAACGTTGTTTTACTTGTTATTTTAATTGAATAAGTTCGTTACATACTATGCAAATGAGTGAAAAACACACAAGTGAGTAGTTGCTTCTATTAAAACTAAGCTGAATGGTTTAGGATGACCTAAGAAGAAATCAAGTTTCCCTTCCTGGCCACCATTGGAGAATAGCATCCATGGCCCTGTGCTAGCCCTCTACAATGGTTACATCAAGCCGGGACATAAACTGTGTCGTGGGGCTCAGCAAACACCAGATTCCTGCCAGACATCCTGGAGGCACGCTGCTTCACACCATAGGAGTGGTACACTCAAGGTCTCTAAGGACCAGTGTGTGTTCAAGTTCATCAGGCAGAAGGACGCACATCTGTGCCGAGGAAGTGTGTGTGGGGGGCTGAGAAACGTGAGCAGTGTGCTAAGACCTGTCACCCCTTGTCCCCATTTATGCTGTACACACACGAAACATCAAGTTGTTGTTTACATGTAACTGACATAGCAAAGGCTTAAAACAGTAACAAAGAAATGCAGCTTTTGTGTATCATTTCCTTTCTTAGCTGTTTCAGTTCGGATTCCATCTTACTGAAAGCAGAACTAGAAATCAGGTGATACACTTTGGGCATGGTTTATGTAGAAACAGTGAAACTCCAATCAACAGACTAATAGATGATAATAATAAGATAGTGACCCTTCATCAACCTGCTGGAGGGAAGGGCAACCAGAGAGGGTGACCACTGAGAACAAAGTACAGCGACACTTCTATGCAAACGTCATGATGAAACCCAATACTTTGTAGGCTAACCTAGAAGTTACTTAAAATGAATGCTGGGCTGCCAAGATGGCTCAGTGGTCAAAGTGCTTCCCAGGCAAGCTTGATGACTTGCCCCACAGTGGGAGGAGGGGACAGAATCTTGACTGTTGTTCTCTGATTTCCACACACACCCTGGCTTACAAGTGCCCACATTGCACACACGTCGCTCACACACGCTAATAGAAATAAATTTAAAAATTAAATACAAGGTGAGCTGGGTGCGTATGCTTATCTCAGCACTCGGAGGAAGAGGCAGGCGGATCTCTGTGAGTTCGAGACCAGCCTGATCTACGAAGTGAGTCCAGGACAGCCAAGGCTACATAGAGAAATCCTGTCTTGGAAATCTTCTCCCCCCCCCCCCCCCCCGCCAAAGAAGCTTTCTTTAATCATAAAGCTTTCTTTAATTTATTCAGCTGTTACCACACGGGTAAGGAAGGGGATATGTGGAAGAGATGCTTTTCAAATGGCTGTGTTTTACAGAAGGAAGCTAAATTTTATGGACCCAGGGTTCATCTGCTGCTGAAGAAATTCTTGAATATAATCAAAGGCTAAAGTAACTTTCAGTTTTATAATTATTCCAACTATTTTCTGAACAGCCAAATTGATCTTCACAGATTAAAGAAAGTCAGGAAAACTCTGAAACTGCTTGACCAGGTGGTAGAGTATTTCATTCTAAGAAAAATTACCTTCCCTCCTCCCCCGAAGACATGGTTTCTCTGTGTACCTCTGGCTGTCCTGAACTCATTTTATAGACCAGAGCTGGAGCTCTGGGGAACTCCTTAACTGTGGTGGTGTTATGTAAGACTTTGAATGTGTTAATGAATAATTGGGTGAAAAAGTCAAGCAAAAACAACCGATGTCCTGGAAAGGTACTGTCCCTGAGAGTGGCTTCTTTCCTCAAAGATGCAGGAAATGTGTGTCTACTTCCTGGCAGCCTCTGCTCTGGCAGGCGTCAAGGTGTGACTGTGTGCATTCACTCCCTGCGCACATTTGACACCACATCTGAAGTGAACTGTGTAGGAATCCACTTTGAAATTTTACTGCCGGTGCCTCTGTGAACATTGTTTCATCATCGAAGAAAATGACAAGGGTTCCAAAGTGGCCAGCAAACTCAGACAAAAACAAACAAAAACCAAACAGTTGTGAGTTTTCTCTGCTGTCTAGGTTCACATGTCAGACCCAGTACCTCACGACTGGTTTTGTTTGTTTGTTTGTTTGTTTGTTTGTTTTTCAAGACAGTGTTTCTCCGTGGAGTCCTGGCTAGTCTTGAACTCACAGAGATCATTTTGCCTCTGTCTCCCTGAGTGCTGGGATTAAAGACTGCGCCACCATCACCTAGCAGACTTTTCATAAGATTTTTGGGTCACAAAGTCAATCACATGTTTCCCGGGAGGGTTTTGGTGAAATTGAGTATAAAAGACATATCTCCAAGGAGATTCTAGAAGAGAAGCAAGCTGGGTCTCAAAGATTGGACAGGAGATAACAATATATCTGTGCTAAGTCCAGACCACAGTTACTATATCAAGCTGCAAGTCAGAAATCCCTGAAGTGGGACATTTTATTAATTATTTTAGGGTTTTGTTTTGTTTTAAGGTTTATTATTTATTATGTATACAATGTTGTGTCTGCGTGTACACCTACACGCCAGAAGAGGGCACCAGATTTCATTATAGATGGTTGTGAGCCACCATGTGGTTGCTGGGAATTGAACTCAGAACCTTTGGAAAAGCAGCCAGTGCTCCCCACCTCTGAGCCATCTCTCTAGCCCAGTTTTTAGGGTTTTTTTGAGACAGGGTTTCTCTGTGTAGCTTTGGCTGTCCTGGAACTCACTCTGTAGACCAGGCTGGCCTCAAACTCGCAGAGATCAGCCTAACTCTGTCTCCCTGAGTGCTGGGATCACAGGCATGCACCACCACTGCCCAGGCAAGGTGGACAGATTTAATTTAACGTGTTCTTTCTGTTCTTTGATCTGCACTAGCAGCTTGGTTGAGTGAAAAATATGTGTAACATTTTGGGGCAAACAAAAGCAATTTAGGCTGGATATGAACTATTTTCTGCTGTCAATTATTCTACCAAAGAACCAGTTCTCCAAGATATAGTTTGTTACTATAGCTTTGTCCAAAAGCCTTATCTAGTAAATCTTACTGATAAAGTGCTAGGCTTGTGGGCGAGCACATTTCATTTCTTTCTAGGCTTAGTTGTGCTCCATGTTCACTAGATAATTTAAGATACACCATTTAATTAAAAAAAATCTTATCTTCTTCAATGATAAATAAAAAACTATTCCTTTCTTATCTCAGTAGTGAAGATTTACTGATTTGAAAGAAAGATTAAAACAGCTTTAGGAACTGAAACAATCAGAACTATTACATCCACTCTTGAAAAAGTTCATGGCTGCAGATAGATCATCCCTATAACTCATTCCTCTGTTCTCAAATGCTCTCACACTGTGGATATTGCTTCCTTATGGTGTTTTTTTTTCAGCCTTGTCAGGGCAGCTGCAGCCATTAACACAGTGTCCTGGGAGGAGAGAGATAAGCAGTAATGTAGGTGACGCGTTCTGTCATGGAGGTACAGAGAAGGAAGCCATTGATTCTGTTTGGGAAGTCTTGGGCTACTGTGTAGGTGAAGGTCAGTAAAAGTTTTACCTTCAAGAAGCCTAGAAGGAGGTAGGAAACCCTGAAAACACCATGACAAAACAGTGTTTTGTATGCTAACTAAAATGATGCAACAGAAAATTGCAGCCAGGCACAGTGACATAAGACCTGTAATTTCAGCTCCTCAAAAAAACTAAGATGGGAGGATTGGAAGTTCAAGGCCTACCTGGGCAACTTAGCGAGATCCTGACTAAAAATACAAAGTAAAAAATGGGGTAGTATTTGCTTATTGTTGCCACCACATTCTGAATCTACCAGGGAATCAGTCCACTGAAAGGAGGGGCTACCAGGAGCCAGTCACTGCCCAAAAGCCTGTCAGCTGGCAACCATGTGGCCAACACTTGACCCTGTGAGGACATTTCACACTCAAACGATGGCAGGAACCTAACCTTCCCCTACTTCACATAACCCTAGAGGGCTAAGATGGTTAATAAGGGCTGTCAACTTGACAGGATCTAGAATTCAGGAAACAAGCCTGTGGAGGTGCCTGTGAGGGATTATCTGGATCAGGCTTAACAGGGTGGAAAGCCTCACGGTGATGGCTGAGCTGAATTAAAAAGGGGGGAGGGAACTGGGTTTGGCCTTCACTGTTCTCTGCTTCCTGGGTGCAAGGGCCGTGTGACCAGGGACCTCAAGCTCCTGCCGCCCTGGCTTCTTTGCCACAAAAGGCAACACCCTGGAACTTTAAACAAAACAAACCCTGCCTTCATTAAGTTGCTTTTGTCCGGTATTTAATTGTATTATATCCCAGGAATGGACGGGTTATTAATACAAAGGCCATCCGTCACATTGCTCCTTCTTCCCAGAAAGGTACTTATGCAATCAGGGCACCAATCTTGACTCCAGTGACTGGGTTCTAGGATGGCAGGAAAAAGAATGAGGGTTCTTGCTGTTTTATCTGGGTGTTACTAGGCATTGAACCCAGGTTCTCCCATGTTAGCAGGTTCTGTACCATTGATCTATTCCCAGACCTTTGTTTCTCTCTCTCTCTCTCTCTTTCTCTTTGTATGTCTCACCCTCAGAGGTCAGAAGAGGGTGTTGGGTCGCCTTATAGGCAGCTGTGAGCCATCAAGTAGGTGCTGGGAATTGAACTTGGAGTAGTCAGTGCTTTTAACATCAGGGCCATCTCTTCAGCTCTCCAAACCAATGTGAAGCTATAGGAATAAAAAGGGGAATTCTACAAATCTCCAAAGCTCTGTCTTCAGAAAGCTCCCTCCTGATACTGACGCACATCTACTCACCCTGCCCTTTTGACCTCTGAGGTATGTCTCCTCAGATCAGGAAAGCAGCCAGGCTGCTTGGCGTTTATTCCCTTGTTGCACTTTTTCTTTCTTTTTCACAGTAACGTAGCTGGCTTTTGGCCTCTTTCGTGGGTTCTTCTTCCTTCTAACCTTCTCCACCCCCTTTCTTCTTCCCTTTCAACCCTCTAACACTAGAAAGGAGAGAAAAAAAGAGTAGAGAGGAAAGGGGGTGACATTACCGTTAGACTGCTCCCTGATGGTTAGGGGCGTAGGGTTCCTCAGGGCAAGTTTGATCTTCGATGTCAGGATATCTAATCTCTTCTTGTTGTTGTTTCTTCTTTGTGCGTGACTACTTAACACACCACGACCAACAGCAACACCACCAACACAACCCGCCCTCTCGGGGCCCTAGCATTTACATACTCTCTGAAAAGTCGCTAGAATCCCAAATGTCACACAATCAGAGAAGCTATCTGCAGCTGGAAAAATCGCGCCTCTGCTAGGCAAATCACAGTCAGCTGCTGCGAAGCGGCCCCATAGCCCCACACCTGGGATTAAAACGAAAACATTCTTATAATATTTCTGTGTTTTTAAAAACACCAGCATTCCAAAATTATCACTATAGAGCAGGGGGGCCTGGAGTGTTCACTTTATTTCCTCCCTATGTGGGGCTATCTGCAAGTCATTTTTTCCCTGTATTTTATCCATTTTTTTTTTTCCTGATTCCTTAAAGCGGAAAGATAAACTGATCCCAGCCTTCTCCAGGACCCTTAGCCTGATGCCTCTCACTGCTGAGGACAAAGGAGGCTGTGGAGCATAGCGGCCCCTAGAGCACCACCCGGCGGCTCTGGCAGGAACTGCGCATTGCCTGGGCTCTCTCCGATCTTCCCTGGCAACCCAGGAGTCAGTCCCTTGGATGCCTCTCGGGAACCACCTGGGCTGTGTCCTCTTCGTTCTTCTTCATCTGCCAGCATTTCTGGTTTCTGTAACATCCGCACACTTGGTCAGTCCACTATAAACCCTTGCCACTTATCAAGGCCACGATGCGCGGTACTTTATCCTTTCTGTCGACGTACACGGCTCCTTACAAACGGTGATAATTTCTTCTTAACACGTGGGTGAAATCAGCCAGCCAAAGGGATTAAGCAACAAATTCAAACTCACTTGTTAGGGTACAGAACCAAGATTTTTCTCTTTTCGTTACATCAGGAAGGCCCCAGCGGTTCTCAGCCACTTTGATACAGTCCCTCACGTTGTGGTGACCTCAACCATAAAATTATTCCCTAACTGTGGTTTTGTTGCTGTTACGGATCCTAATGGAAAGAGGGGTCACGGTCCACAGGTTGAGAACCAGTGATCTAAGCTGTCCTTATTGGAGCAGCGTTCCCTTCCAATTCGCTCAACAGTTAGTGCCCAGGAATGAATCTAATTCAGCCTCTTCCCCCTGCAAACCCGCTTTCCACCACCTGGGGAATCTCCACAGGTTTAATCCTCCCCATCTTCTTTCTTCTGTTTTCTGCCAGCCATAGGAAAGTTAACAATTCTGTAACGCTTTGAGAAAGGCCTTCCCAGCTGTCGTGAGTGTGCTTCAGGCGTGTTTGTATAAAGTCATTTTGCATGCTAATTGTTAGTGTAAAAGATTGTAGCTGAGGTATTCCGGAGGGTGGAGCGCTTGCGCTTTCTTCGCGTTGACGGGGTTCTGGACTGAATCCCAGTGCTGCAGAAAAGAAAAAGAGTTTGTTCTAAATGCTGATTCGGAAAGACTTCTCAGTTGCATTGTTATAAATCAGAATATAGGGGCCGGAGAGATGGCTCAGTGGTAACTCCAGTTTCAGGGAATCCAGTGCCCTCTTCTGGCCTTCATTAGTACTGCATTAGTACTGTACACAGCCATCCATGGCAACAGTTACTGTTCTCCTGCAGACAAGAGACACTGTAACGTAACTCTCTCTCTCTTTTCTTTTTTGGTTTTTCGAGACAGAGTTTTCTTGTGGAGTCTTGGCTAGATTAGGCCGGCCTCGAACTCACAGCAATCCTGCCTCTGCCTCCCAGAGTTCTGGGCAGTTTGTTTGTTTTTTGATTAGGGTTTCCCTGTGTAGACTTGGCTGCCCTGGACTCACTTTGTAGACCAGGCTGGCCTCAAACTCACAGTGATCCTCCTGCCTCTGCCTCACAAGGTGCTGGGATCATAGGCGTGTGCCACCATGCCTGGCTCCAGCCTCAGGTGTTTAGTGCATTATCTTCAGGGCAGCAGGCAGCTGTGGTGCTGGAGAAGTACATCCTGATCCACAGGCAGAGAGAGGACGAGGGTGGGGAGAGGAGGAGAACTGGGTCTGGCATGGGCTTTTGAAACCTCAGAGCCCCACCTCCAGTGGCACGCTTCCTCCAACAAGGCCACTCCTCCTAATCCTTCTCAGATAGTGCCACTCCCTGATGACTTATTCAAATACATGAGCCTATGCCGGTGTCATTCTTATTCAAACCACCACACATATAAAAAATTTAAAAAATGTACGTTGCAGCTAAAGTCAGTAGTCCTTATTGTATAAGTTTCTGTTCTTTGCTTTTCTTTCTTCCTATTTCTTTGCAGAATTTCTGGCAAGAAGAATAAGAGAAATCCGTATATCCTTAAACAAACAGAAATATTTACTTTAATATATATTTATTCAGAAAAGATTAAAATTGCATGATCAGATGTTAAAATAAAGGAAAAACTATAAACCAGAACGTACAAAGAACTCAACATTCAAAGTTTAAGTGAAACCAGACCTATTTTCTTAGTTAGGATTACTATTGCTGAAGTAAAACACAGTGACCAAAGCAAGTTGGGGAGGAAAGAGTTTATTTGGCTCACACTTCCATAACACTGTTCATCACTGAAGGAAGTCAGGACAGGAACTCAAACAGGGCAGGAAGCTGGGGGCATGAGCTGCTGCAGAGGCCATGGAGGGTGCTACTTACTGGCTTGTTTCCCATGGCTTGCTAGGCAGCCTTCCTTCCTTCCTTCCTTCCTTCCTTCCTTCCTTCCTTCCTTCGTTTCTTTCTTTCAACATAATAGTCTTATTCTCTGGGAGCTTCGTATCATATACCCCAATCACATTCACTTCATTCACTTCCCAATCCTTTCATGCCTATCTCCCTTATGAGCTCCCCCCTAAAAAAAAAAAAAAAAAAAAAAAAAAAAAAAAAAAAAAAA